>NC_143436.1:159944412-160264162 GCF_987193195.1 Phasianus colchicus
CCAGACAGGTGACATCCATTGCCCTTCCCCCGTCCACTGAAGCCATCACTCTATTGTAGAAGGCCACAAGGTCAGGCGAGATCTGCACTTGGTGAAGCCATGCTGGCTGTCCCAAATTACGTTGTCATCTCATATGTACCTTAACGTGGTAACCAGGAGGATCTGCTCCATGATCTTCCCAGGCACAGAGGTGAGACTCACTGACCTGTAGTTCCTTAGCTCTTCCTTTCTCTTTTTCTTAAAAATGGGAGTAATGTTTCTTTTTTTCCAATCACCATGGATTTAACCAGACAGCCACAGTTTTTCAACTACAATGGAAGCGGCTCACCCACCACATCAGCCATCTCTCTCAGAAGCCTAGGATGGATATCCGGCCCCACTTATACACATTCAGTTTCATGAGGAGGTCTTGGACTGTTCTGCTGTTACAACGGGATGGAATTTGTTCCTCTCACCCACACCTAGAGGTTCAGGGTCCAGGCAGACATGGGGAGGAGCCTGACAACCATTGAAGACAATCAAAGCACTTATTGAGCACTTCAGCTTTTTCCATGTCTGAGGAAGCCAATTCTCCATCCTCATTTATCAGAGTGGAACAGTCTCCTTGGCCTGTCTCCTCCTGTCTATGTACTTGTAGAACCCTTCTCATTATTTTTCACATCCCTTGCCAAATTCAGCTTCAGCTGTGCATTGGCTTTCCTGACCTTATCTCTACATACGCAGAAAATGTCCCTGTGTTCTTCCCAGGCTACACAACCCTGATTCCACTTCCTGTACATTTTCCTCTTTTCCCCAGTTTAAGCTGCAGCTCCTTGCTCAGCCATGCCAGTTGCCTGCCTCCTCTGCTTGATTTCTTCTGCTGGCGGATGGAGAACTGTTGCACTCTCAGCCGTTCCTATGCCCTCAAGGACACTTTCACAGGAAATCCCTTCCAGCAATTCCTTAAGCGGCTGGAAGTTTGCTCTCCTGCAGTTCAGGGTCCTGACTACTTTTTGCCAGGCCTGCATTCCTCCAGATCACAAACTCCACCAGGGCATGATCACTGAAGCCCAGTCTGCCTCCAGTCTTAAACTCTCTAATGCTCTCCGCATTGGTGAGCACCAGGTCTAGTAGGCTTCACCTGCTTTTTGCCAGGCATGCATTCACATGAACAGAGAAAGAAAAGGTAAAGATAAGAAAAAAGAATATGTACACACTGTGATGGAAAAGTGTAGTACCAGGGATATTTGAAAGAGGAGAATCATGGCAAAATGTAAGACAGAAAGGATACTATAGAATAGGAGAAAGAGAAATAAATAAGTTCATTTACATAGATTTTGCCTGCTTCTAAAAAAAACTTGGAATAACAAAATTAGAAATTAAATGCAAACACAAAAACACCATACATATTTTTTTCTGTACTTTTTTCTTCCTGTAAAAGTCAGATCATTCTCAAGGAAGCACAGAGAAGTCAGTTTCAAATGATTCCCAGTTAAACACTTCATTGTTTTAATTCAAGGACTGTTTTTGATTAAACTTCCAAAACTGTATTCAGGCTATATTTAACAGTGTGAAGCACTTTTGTTTAGGTTTTAATGGAATCTAACTTGCACAAAATCAGACTGCTTTTACTTTAATTAAATATCTAGCAAGAGACTAAGATATGTTAATTTTGTAATTCATCCTGAAAGTATATTCCGCATGTGTTGTTCTATACACTGTTGATCTGGTCTTCTGAAAAAAAGATTATAGTGATAGCCATACATCTGAGACTTCCACATATATAGAGATATAACTGCATAATTGTTTTGAAGTTAAATTAGTTAAAGTATCTGGGATGCATTAAGTTATTGTGATAAAAGAGAACAGGAAAATACAATTGAAATAAAACTTCATCTGCAAAACCCCACACCTTCTCCTCTTCCATTCTGAAATACAGCAACTCGTGTTTGAAAACACATCATAGCAAAACAAAAAAAGTGAAACGAAATCACAAAATGAACAGACAAAACACATTATATTTCCTGAATTAAAAACAGAGGCTCACCTCAGGAAATTCAAACAAACAAGCAAACAAAAACAAAACAAAACAAAACAAAAAACAAAAACAAACAAAAAAAACCCAACAAACTTGAAATGTTGTAATCCAGAATTCCCAAGGCCATTAATCCTGCTGTGTCATGCACACATAATAAACTTAAAAATATTAAGGGCTCATTAAATATATACATATGTAAGTTTGATGTTATTCACTTGGAATAGAAGAGACCGATCATCTGTGCATGTGTGGCACTATCCCCAAAAGTGCTGACTGTAAGGTTTTTTTGCAAACTTTCTACCTGCTCTCTGTTGGACCAGAAATTCCAATCTGAAAAGTCTTTTTGAGTGAAATTCTCAAAGAAATGTTATATACCCACCCTCAAAATGACAGTCCCACAGCAAAACCATAATGTGTCAGTGTTTCAGTGTTCTTTTTTTTTTTTTTTTAAGTTAACATCTTTATCTTTCCTTTAAAATTTCCATATCTGACTCTTCCAAGCCTCTTTTCTGCTTCAGAATCTTGAATTAGCTATACAAACTATTTTTTCTTAAAAAAAAAAAAAAAAAAAAAGATAAAATAAAATAATTAACCAGATAACATGAAGCTTTTATTAGTCAAATAACTTATTCTTCATAAAATCATATTAATAGCAAATGAGTCATAGAAACAATAATGCCATTTTTTCCCCCATTGGAAATATGTACTGGTATGAAAAGTAAGGAATATTTTGCTTAGGGTAAACAAACAAACAAACAAACAAACAAACAAACACCACATGCTTTTACTAGAACTTGCTATTATGCTTATGGTTTAATGTATCTCTATAAAAATCTGCTGTCGGATAAAAAGTAAAGATCCCCAGAATGTCATAATATCTATTTTTTCATTTTTCTTCATAATTCAAAATCTCTAATAGCAGCTTTGAGCTGTTAATAAAAGCTTTTTAATTATGTGTTTGATTCACACAATTTTTATGCTATAGAGACACAGATACTCTTCATATATCTGAAATAATTCATTCTTTATTCTTTAACAATTGAGAAACTCTTTGCCTTTGAATGGAGTCAGAGAAAACAGTGTTGTTGCCTTTTTTTTCAGATGTTCATAAAAACACTGAGGCATTGATTTTAGTACATAAAATTATGAATTTGTACCATTTTTGAACTGGAAAATAAAAAATATGTCTGAACTGAAAAAAAATCTCAAAACTGTGCCTAGTGTTTCAGTGAGCTACATAACATTTTCTGTAATGAAAGATATTTCCTCTGAATCTACTTCTACTTTATGTTTCATTTATTTTCAATTTTCCTGAAATTCTGAAAATTGGGAAACAAATTCTGAAGCACTGAAAGTATCCATTTCCTAAGACTTCTTTAAATACATTTTAAGTTCTCTAAAATTAAATTGCTAGTCTATTTTATCTTCTTGAGATAGATCCTATAAATAACAAGAAGAAGGACATACAAAGTGAATAGCAATATTTTTGATCTGTTAATTTAGAAAATGTGTGCAAACATGCAGTATTTCATTTTTACTCTATCAACAACTCTCAAGTGCATTTTTGTACTTTGATGCACAAGCAAGCAAATACGTCTTGCTACAGTAGGTGGTGTGACTGCCATCATGAGAGATGTTTTCCTACATAGGATTATTTTTTTCCTGAAAAATGAATTGATGGGATAATTTTATTGCTCTTCTGAAATGGCTGAGTTGAATTCTTTTTTAAGTGTTCTTAATTATTCCCAAAATCAAATGTTTTTATCACTAATATAATGGTGTCAATGCCATATGGGAGAAAACTGACAGTATAGTTATATAAGATAATATATTTGATTTCTAAATTATACTGTAATTTATGCATCTTAAAAGCGGTTAATGAAAGCTCCATATTGATGCATATTGGTATGAAGCTGAAAAATCATCCAACATAATATACAATTATAGTAAACAATTGAATAGATGATATTCCTGTTTTTGTTTGTTTGTTTGTTTGTTTTGTTTTGTTTTTGTTGTTGTTGTTGTTGTTGTTGTTTTTTCTGTGGGACAAAACTTTTATGATCTTATGCTGGTTTTATAGCAGTCTTGATTACTAATTCTCTCCATGACATTTAAGCAAAAATTAGGGTAACTGGCTCAGATACAATAACCTTTTTTACAGGTGAAATAAACTGTGCATAGGAAGAGTAAGGACAATAAGTTCCTATTCATAACTTCTTTATGTGTCTTCATAATTATCTCTATTTGAAGATACAATATGGTTCTTTTTTATTATTATTTTTAATAAAACTAATATCTTTGAATCTTCTGGCTCAACCTGCTTGCTAGTATTGTGGCATTGTATATCTCTGGCATATCTTGAGAGCAAAAGAAAGAGATGACAACTTACTACCTTCTCTGTAAACTAGTTGTATTTAGTTACCTCTTGAGTATTTTTTATTTTTTTTCTTTCTTTATCAGGATTCAGGTATTGTTACTCTACCTAATAATGAGTATCCTTTAACTGGGAAAAAAAGAAAAACAACAACAACAACAAAAACCACCAAGAACAACAAATAAAGCCCAGAGAATAAAGGATTATTTGGTGATAGAGCTGGACCCATTAGCATTAGTAAAGTGCTTATTTCACTGAAATAGCTGTCAGGAAGTCTTTGAGGAGAAGTCAAGTTATTCACATGGAAAGAGATTTGGATAATTTTTGTATTCAAGCTTGACTGAAACTTGAATTTTGAATCATATAGAGATTTCTATTCAGAAAGCTTCTGTTCTGAAAAGAAGTTTCTGTTCAGAAACCTCTTTATAAAACCTGATGATGCTGAGGAAGTTCTCCCACTGCTCATCAAAGTGGGTGAGGATGAAAGAGGAGGGGAGAGGAGGTACACTGCTTCCTTTTATCTGACTGCTAAAAAGCTGAAAGTTGACTTTCAGTCAACTGAACTGGCTAACATGCTCTAACTCATTTTAGCATAAAGCAATTCAGTTCTCTCAGAAATTAATACATTGACAATGTTGTAATATTATTTATCCTCCTTGTTCATTAAGTAAACCAGAGACAATGGATCCTGAGAAGGATTATTAGAGAGATTTTCTAACACATGTAGTTTTCAGTACAAGAATGTACCAAATGGTTCAAAACATCTGCAAGAAAAGTTGTTTTCTGACTAATGCACTCTTGGAGAATTTGTATTTTGAAATGAACTTTTTAAAAGGACACAAGTGTAATCATTCCTTATGCCTTTAGTGAGTAATCATGGATTATTTGCTTGTGATACTTTTCCTGCTACAAAATGAAAAGGAATGATGTTGTTAACTCTAACATTTTCTAATTTTGAATCCTTACAACTAATGCAAAATTTTAAAGAAGCACTAAAACAACCTAGGCAGTAGTGGATAGACTTTGATTATTCCAAACTTAGGGCAAGCATGGTGATACCAGGATATTCAGTTTGTCTGGATATTCTCCTGTTAGCCGTGGTCCTGACTATGGAAATGTGTACCCAGTCTCCTCACAAAATAAGGGAGAAGTCGGGAAGAAAGGAAGGAAGAAGGAAGAAGGAAGAGGAGGAAGAGGTGGAAGGAACTTAAAATAAAAAGTATTTTTAAATGTACAGTATTGATAGAATTTAAATTGCATGCCATTATCATAATGTTCTTGTCTATCATGGAAATTCTAAATAACATTGTATTTCTGTTATTTCTTCTCTCTTTGCTACGTGTATTTTTTAATCTGAATGAATTTTGCAAAGACTGTCCTATTTTCTGTTTTTATTATGCAAAGATTCCTCTCTCAGTCTCATGTTGTATAAGATACTGCATAACATCTTTGTGGCTTTTCACTGGATTTGCTTCAACATCTTTTCCCACATACTGGGGAGCCCAGCACACCAGAAATGTTTCAACACTGGTAAGTAAACAGTAAGAATCACCTCCATTGACCTGCTAGAGACACTATTAAATGTGCTAAAATAAATATACAAATAAATTCATTATAAAATAATAAAGTCTCGATACTGGAATTACTATAAATTTTAAGATAGTCAGATACATGTAGCAGTCTCTTGGGACTATATTTTGCTGATTTCTGATAGTAAATTTCAAGAAAGTGAGAATCTGTCCTATTGTATCTGCCAGAGAGATGCTGAGGGTTTTATTACCTAACCATCGGTATAGATTTTTCAATATTATTATTATTTTTTGAAGATTAATATCATTATTTTAGTTTAGTACCTAGTATAATGATGTCTGTTTCTTCTTGATGCTGGTGTGGGTCACTAGAGATATGTCATACATGATGCATGAAGGATGATGAAGGGTCTATTATGGTGCTTTCCATTTGTTCTTCCCCTTAATGCATTTTTACAGTTCAGTAAGATGTGACTATGTAGTATTGTTGGACACAACATTTATAATGTTTTCCATATTTACAGTTTTGACTTCTCTTTCAGGTGCTAATCTATATATGCCAAATGGAGTAATCTGGTAGAGAAAAGATCAACTGTTTCTTACTTGTTTTTGTTTGTTTGTTTGTTTGTTTTTAAAATGGAGTAATCTGCTAGAGAAAAGATTCAGATTATTTATCTTTGAACTTCTCAACTGTTTCTTGTTTTTTTTTTTTTGTTTGTTTGTTTGTTTGTTTGTTTTGTTTTGTTTTCCTGACAAATTAAGCTCTTCATTCAAATATGACTAAGAGTTAGCTGGGAGCAAGTGTTTTAATTATTTACTTCATGGGAAGCATGACAAAATTTCCCTAGCTAGGTCTTCTGGAAGGTCACTCTGCTTTCATCTTTGTCTTGCCCCTGGACCATCTCTTTAAAAAGCTGCTGTTAATTTTGTATCCCTTTGGTCTCATTCTAAATGTGAGAACATCTCAGAAACTTCTGAAAAAATTCAGTACCCAACTATATAGATTCTTAATGTAATGTCTCATTCTGATTTTTTCTTTGAAACATTAAAAGTTTCTGAATAACTCTTTTTCAAAAGAACTTGTTTTCAATATTCATAGCTGTCTATGAATGTCATATATGTATATATACATATATGTATTTAAATATACGTATATATATGGAAGGATTTCTAGAACTTTTGCCCTGTAACAACAGCTTGATTCAGTCTACACAGGTTGTTTGGCTTACTTCAATGGTTTTCTCAGAAAAACTTTCATTAGATTGAGGCAGCAATGTAGAAGTCTTCTATCAAGGCATATCTGCTTTGCCTTCCTTAGTTGTACAGATGTTAGGAATGAATTCTTGAAAACAAATAGATCTCACTGAGTCCTTACTGTCTGTAGATTTATAGTTTGATCCTGATTTGGCCTCAAGCTGTAGCTGACTATGTATGGTAACATGCCATCTGGCTTTTTGTATTTCAAATTAACAAAAAGGCAGTGGGAACAATCAGAAAAGATAGACATTATGCATATTAACTTCTACCAAATGAGTTGTTACTTCTGTAGATTTCTAATTTCAGTTTTCAGACACATCTAATTTTCTTGGTCTCTAATACTAACCTTTTCTAGCTGTTATTCTTTTCTTAAGTTTCTAGTTTCCGTTACATCAGTTATATTTAACCTCACAGTACTAGCTATTTCTTTCTTAATGGAAATCTTTCTTGTGCTAATCTCCACTGCCCTGAATCTTTCAACTTCAATATTTTTTCAGTCAGACAGGTTTTTTTGGCAAAAACTGTGTCATCGACAGAAGAAAAGGGAATCTCTGCCAGCTCTCATTTTAGTGAGTCTACTTTTCCTAATTTCAGACAAGTCTTACAGGGCCACCTATTTTTTTTTTTTTTTTCTCACTAAGGAGTAGTAGTCAGCCCTCACTGCGCACACCAAAGTAACTGCTCCTTTCTCTAATGCTAATCATAACTTAAGTCCATCAAGTAACACTGCTGTAGGTGTGGTAAGACTTTATCTGTTCGGTAAAATGATTCAAAAAACAAAGGAAAAATGCCTCATATAATTATTATCAATTATATGGGAATTAATTTCAAGGAAGCGAAAAAGTGACTTTTTGTCTTTTTGTTTTTAAAGAATATCTCATTAAAAAGACGTTTTCATACAAATATTTAAAAATCACAGGAGAAAGCAAAGGTCCTTCTAATGCTTGTTTTCTTTTCAGAATAAATGAATCAAATTCATATTGTTTTTTCCAAGAAAGCAATTAATTCCTGCAAAGAGGATCAGGTTTCTTGTAGATTTGTCATCTGAATGGGGTTCATAACATTTCCTCTTTCCTCAATGTGTTGGTTTTTTTTCTTTTTTTTTTTTTCTTTTTTTTTAATAGAGTTTCTAATGCTTTTTTTTTTTTTTTTTTTTTTTTTTTTTTTTTTTTTTTTACTTTACATCAAGATTCCGCTAACTTAAAAGAAAACAACAACAACAACTATATTGTCAAGGTCTAAAAAGTGTACATAACAAACCAGCTTATTCTCATTTCTTCCACAGGAATTTGAAAGTTACCACAACATCTTCACTGGGAAGATTCTAAGGAAGGAACCTTAATCTTTTCTGCCATTTGACTTATTAAATTTAAGTGTATAACTTACTTCATGGTTGATTCTTGGCTTTTGAAGACATGCTATTCAAGTGAACCAAATCTACAGTTATGTTAAATTCTTCACAGTGAAAATACAATCCACTGAAGCTGATAAGCCTTTGCCCCCTTTTTCCTAATACACATCAAAGAAAAGGACACCTTTTTATGTTTCCAATGCTTGCATTTTAACAAGAATTATAACATCATTTTTAACAATTTTTTTTTTTTATTTGACCTAGTGCAGAAAATAATCAAAGCATCTTCATCATTCATATTACCATTCCTTCTTGTTGATATTTTAATTATTTTTGCTGACTGTTCAGAAAATATTGGAGTTAAATATAGTTACAAATCAAAGAGAACTTAGAGAAAGAAAAGGAAGATTTCATAAGTAGGAGAAAATATAACACATTAACTCCTCCAATTTCCCAAGGAAAAAAAGCTAAATATTACAGATGTAATAGGAAGATTTTAACCAAAATATTGAAGGAAGGAAGGAAGGAAGGAAGGAAGGAAGGAAGGAAGGAAGGAAGGAAGGAAGGAAGGAAGGAAGGAAGGAAGGAAGGAAGGAAGGAAGGAAGGAAGGAAGGAAGGGAGGGAGGGAGGGAGGGAGGGAGGGAGGGAGGGAGGGTAAAAAAGAGTATTCTGAGAACAGCTGAAGGGAAATTCAGAGCCATCTTTTCAGATTACATTTGCAAATTATTCTTTATTTCTTCTTTATTTCTCCTTCCCTTCCCCTTGATTGTTTATATTCAGTGTCTTCCTAAAGTCATCTCCTATTTTCACTTGTGCTGAATGAATCAATTCATTAAAACATTGGAATATCTACTAAGTTGACTTAACAAAAAGGGAGAGGGAGGAATATTTTTCTGCTACATTAGTGTCCTGGTTTTGTCAGTTTTTCATATCATGACATCATGCAGCAAGCTCTTTTAGCGATAGAACATACTGCTGGGAAACTACATTTTCTTTGTAAAGTGTCCGCTTCCTTGAGTTCCAGCTCTCCGAGGAAAAGATACACTGAGAATAGAAACTACAGTCCCCGGAAGCCTCCAGAATGCCACACATGATTTTCAATTCTGGGTAAAAGAGGTAGCATAGCACAGCAATGAGGGAAAAGATCTCTCTTCCTTTTATGGTAGTGCAGTGAGCAACACGGTCAGAACGTCTCTCCCTTTAGCTTGTTTAATTTATTACCTGTAACTCCTTTAAGCAACAGAAAGGCAATACAGCTGGGGGAGAAGAGGAGGCAGAAATAAAGAAGAAGAAGAGATAAGTAAGGTGGTGGTGCTTAGGCATTTCATACAATTTTATTCTATGATATAATGACTGGAGAAAGATTAAAAAAAGATGATATAGCTCCTTTGGAAAAAAAAAAGGAAAAAAAAATAAATAGAGGAAGGAATTTAAAGAAAGATGCATGAAATATTTACAAGCAAGTTTTGAAAGACATTGTCAATACGGATAGTTTTGGTAATAGCTTTCTATACATCTATACTTCTTTAGTCCTCTGACACCTACCACTTTTTGCCATGAAAGCAAATTTTATGGGCATTTAATAGGCTTCAAACATAAATATAAAAATAGCATGGCTTCTAGTGGAGCTGAGATCTGCAAGTTTTCATGGTTTCTGTAATGTGAAATTACTAACTTCTAGGTAGGTGGAGAACATTATGATCTTTACACTTTTCAAGAACATCAATATCTTTGTAAACACCTGATGAATCTAATTTTAAAAGCTTTGAAAATTGCAGGCCAAGAGTTTAGAACTAAGATCATTGATTAAGTTTAACTATAAAAGGGAAGAAATAAAATGGGAAAAAAAAAAAAAAAGAAAAAGAAAAAGAAAAAAGAAAAAAGAAATAACTTGTTTAACAGATGGTACTACTAATTTGAAAGTTAGGAGCATACGGTAGCTCTCAACTGTCCCTCATTAGAAAAGACAGCCCTCATTTTAGACCTGAATCTCACACCAACCCACTCAGACCTGCTGTTCTCACATATACTACTGTAAATTATTTACATCAGATAAGCTAACTCATGAAAACAGAACTGCTGAAAAGTCTAATTTTCTTGCTGAAAAACTGAATTTCCAAAATTGCTCAAACCACTACAACTTCTCACTGAGTATTTAATTGAGAGTCAGATTTTCAAAAGAAGTCAACATTAACCAGTTATTCTTATTCTCAGTTTGAGCTAGTGAGTACAAAGAGCTCTTGCACCTTAGTTAAAAGCAGAACTATTCTGCAAATACCTATGCCTGAACTAATCAATGCAGTCTCCTTCTATGTACAGTGGAAAGAGAAGGAAGGATACCTTTAAGTATGCAGGTCATCTGTATTGTTTTAAAATACTTCTTCAGGATGTATTATCCCAGAAATATCTATTATTTATCTACAATGAACAAGACATCTGTTGTGACTAGCTTAGATGGAAAAAAATTACAATGAAAACAAGAAAACCTAGGTGAGAAGAATCCAAATCCAAATGATTATGTGGACACTATGAGCATGTCTGAAAACTACCCTTTTTTTTTCCCTGAAAACTAACTAAACTTTTTTTTTTTTTTTTTTTTTTTTAAATCTATTCCAAATACATTTTTCAGGCTTTTCTAAAACATTTTTCTAAAAGCATCATAATTATCCCTTACTTAATCATTATGTCATATTTTTTTTACATTTAGTTTGATATGTTTTCTAGCAAAATAACCAGAATGATTCTATGGACTTCACAGAATGGTTTAGATAGGGAGGAACATTAAAGATCACTTAGTTCCAATCCCTCAGCCATGGAAATGGCTGTCACCCATCAAATCAGAATGCCCAGGGACCCATCCCTGGCATTTGACACCTCCAGGGATGGGGCATCCGGTGCTATTCTGGAAAACGTGCCAGTTCCTCCCCACTCTCTGAGTAAAGAATTTCTTACCTAGCCTAAAACTACTCTACTTTTGTTTAAAGCTGTTATCCCTTGTCTAAAACTACTCTACTTTTGTTTAAAGCTGTTATCCCTTTTCCTTTCACTACAGTCCCTGATTAAGTCTTTCCCATCTTTCCTGTAGACTCTACTTAAGCACAAGATGGCAACTATAATATTTCTGTGGAGCTTTCTCTTCTCTAGACTGAACAATCCCAACTCTTTCAGCTTTTCTTCACAGAAAAAGTGCTCCAGCCCTCTGATAAACTTCACAGTCCTCCTATGGACACATTTGCTATTGATTGCTATTTTGAAGTGAAGTTTATAATTCATGGATTGAAGCAGAAGCTGTCAGTGTGATGAGCTACTTTGTATCTTGTACTATATTCAGTTCCTCTCTTACCAGAGAGAAAAAATAAAATAAAATAAAATAAAATAAAATAAAATAAAATAAAATAAAATAAAATAAAATAAAATAAAATAAAATAAAAATAAATTAAGAAAAAGCCCAAAACACACTGCACTGTATGTGACTTTACTATAAGAACAGAGCAGACTGATCTATTTTCAAAATGTCTTTCTTCTTTCAGAAAATGCTTTGCATCTGCACTGAGCTCTTATATTGAGAGACATAATTTTGTGTTAAAGTTTAAGACAAAAATTCATAGGGTATATTACAGAGTTGGTCCTTTCACATTCAATAGGTTGATTCAAAGTGCAAAATATTTATCTAGCAATTAAACAAGACATTAATCAAGTTGCTCAGCACTTTCCACGACAAAAATGATATTTTAGCAGATCAAAGTATTGTGCTACATAGGCATATATAATGTGTGTAACACTGATGTTTCTACAGCATATACTGCTAGGATTTGAAACAATTGCAGAGGTTAAAAACCTTGGGATACAGTAGAGATTAGCCTGGAGAAGTGAGAGTGATCCAATTATCTTGCTAACTGTATAAGTATGGGAGAACACTGAAGTTATTGCTGGAGTGATAATGCTGGATGTGGTTTAGCAGACAAAATAAGAACTTTCACATTTAATCCAATAAAAGAAGAGTTCAACAAACATTACAGTAAAGAAGAGTTAACATAGAACATGCTATTGCAGTTTCATTCTTTGTAATCTCTTATTTTTTTTTCCATAATATTCATATTATGTTTTGTTGTTGCTTTTTATCCCTTTCATGATTCTTTTACAGTTTCCCTGTGTAGTTATTACTTTTTTTCTTTAGATAAAAATGAATATTTTCTGTTTGTTTCTCTTCATTCAGCTGCTCTTATATGACTATTATTGTTCTCTTTTTTCATTTAATGTATTTTGAATCAAGTATTTGATCTTTTTACTCCTTTTGTATATTTACACATTGTTGCATTCTTCTGTATATTTACACTTTTGTGTGACTCCTATTTTTCTGATTATTTCATTATTTTCTACTTATATGTGCTTCTATATGTACTTTAACTGCTTTTTTTCTCCTCTCTTCCTAACTCTAGATGTATTAATAAATGATGTATATTTTCTTCCCCAGCCAACTTGTTCTGAGTCTTCTATACTGTTGCAAACACCTCAGAATAAAAAATAATAATTAAAAAAAATAATGCTACAAAATTAAAAATAAATAAGTTATGAGATATATTATACTCTAAGAATTACTCTGTTAAAAGTGCAGCAAGTTTACTATGGATGTAAGTTAGAATAATAAACTGGACATTTACTAATACTTTGCTACCACTGAAAATAACATCAGCAAGCAATACTCAGCACCTGTAAGAATCCAAGGAATATAACTAACCAAAGAAATATAGGCTTCTTTTACACTGGTTACTCTGCATAAGTGGTCTCAAACACAGTAAATGATGCAGTATTTATTTTTCTACTTTTCTGTGAAGCCAAATATATATTTAACTATGAACTATAGAAAATATTAGAGAACAATGCAGTTTAGAGGTAAAGAACAAAATTAAGCACTGACAAAATTACAAGATAAGCATAAAATAAAGTTTTTAGGTTTCTGTTACTGTGCTCCACAGGTAGATGGTGAATGTAAAATCTTGCTAGAATTGGTTTCCAAAATATTTACGTTAATTTTTCAAGGCTTCCCAAGTAGTGGTAGGAAATAATCTTTATTGACTTTATATTTACTGTAGAAAATTATTTTATTCAAAACCATTGTCCATTAAAAGTAGAAAAAAAAACGAAGGATGCATTGTGTCATAAGATAAGAACATCCCTGTGAGGAAGAAAAAAAATATCTATTTAATTCGTTATCCTGCCTCTGGCACAAGCCAACTGCACACATTAGTGGAGAGAATGTAATAAAAATAGTCATTTTTCCTTCTTCTTTGTAGCTTTTTGTAACCACCAGACTAACCACAATCCTGAGCAAAAAGGACATCTTGAGTTTCTCAGCTATCTCAGTATGGCCCAGACTCAAAATTAAGACAATTTGGACTATCATTGTTAAGCCATGCTGTATTTAACTATTATTGTTATTAAAGGTCATCTTAATTTTGTTACCTGCATGTATGAAGACCTCATTTCCTCCTCTGTGATTTTTTACTACATTCTTCAAGTTGTGTTTGCCTCTCTGTTAAACCTTCACTTAATGCTAAGAAGACTTATTTTATTTGACAAAGCCTTTTTATTATTTTTTTTTTTCTTTTTTGTAATATTCAGGAGGTTTTCACTAAAAGGACAGCAGAAATTTGCCAGCAGTATAGGACATAAACATTTATTTATATCTATCTTTTACCATCAAAAGAGGATTCTCTGTTACATCCTTCTTCACAAATTACCACCATGCTGTCATCTTTTTCTCATCATAATACCTTTTGCTTATCCCTTCTAGAATAGTGTATCTGTGTTGTTCCATGTATGTCCAGATAGCAGAGACATAAGAATTTGGAACATTTCAGTGAAGTCTCGGTCACTTAAATGAAATTTATGAAGTATCTGTCATGTCACTTTGTTTTTTTTTTTGCTGGACTCCAAGCCAAAATAGGATAATTGCACAAATGAAATTTTGTTAACATTTAAACGCTGCGTACTCAGCTGCTTCCTGACAAAATTCTTTAGCAAGAGTACAGGATACAACGTGAAAAGTTTCTTCATCTTGCTTCTTTAAGACAAATGAGTCTTAAAATTTGGGGGAAGAAAAGAAAAAGAAGAATCACAGAATCCTTAGAGTTGGAAGGGATCTCTAAAGGCCATCTAGTCCAACTCCTGTACAATGTACAGGGACATCCACAGCTAGATCAGGTTACCCAGAGCCTTATCCAGCCCTGAATGTCTCCAGGGATGGGGCATCAACCACATCACTAGACAATCTATTCCAGTGCCTCTCTGCCCTCACTGTAAAAGATTTTTTTTCCTTATACCCAACCTAAATCTACCCTCTTTGAATTTGAAGCCATTTCCCTTTGTCCTATCACCAAAGACCCTGCTAAAGAGTCTGTCCCCTTCTTTTCTGTAGTTCCCATTTAGATACAGAAAGGCTGCTATCAGGCCTTCTCTTCTCCAGGTTAAAAAGCCCCAGCTCTCTCAGCCTGGCCTCGTAGGAGAGGTATTCCATTCCATGGATCATTTTTGTGGCCCTTCTCTGGATGCACTCCAACAGGTCTATGTCTCTCCTGTGCTGAGGACTCCACATCAGGATGCAGTACTCCAGGTGAAGCCTCACCAGCACAAAGCAGAGGGGCAGCATCACCTCACTCACTCTGATGGCCATGCTTTTTTGGATACTGTTGGCTTTCTGGGCTGCAAGGGTACATTGCTGGCTCATGTCCAGCTTCCCATCCACCATAGTATCCCCAGGTCTTTTTAAGCAGGGCTGCACTCAATCCTTTCATCCCTCAGCTTGTGTTGGCTATGGGGGTTGCCTTGACCCAGGTGCAAGACATTTGGATTTGTTGAAACTCATGAGGTTCACCTGAGCCCACTGCTCAAGCCTGTCTAGACCCCTCCGGATGGCATCCCATCCCTCTGGTGTGTTGACTGCACCCCACAGCTTGGTGTCATCAGCAAACTTGCTGAAGTTGTACTAAAGCCTACAGTCAGTGTCATCGATTTGCCCTTGGTGAAGCCGTGCTGGTTCTCCTGTATCACTTCCCTGCCCTCCATGTGCCTTAGCTTATCTTCCGGGAGGACGTGTTCCATGATCTTCCCCAGCACAGAAATAAGACTGGCAGGGTGGTAGTTTCCTGTGTCTTCCTTTTTACCCTTCTTAAAAATTGGTGTAATATTACATTTTTTCCAGTCACCAGGGACTTCATCTGATTGCCGTGAGTTTTCAGATATCATTGAGAGTGGCTTGGCAACTTCATCAGCTAATCCCCTTAGGGATGGGATGAATCTCATTGGGACCCATAGCCTTGTGGATGATGAGATTCCTCAAGTGATCACAAACCTGATCTACTCTTACAGTGAGAGGGACATTGCTTCCCTGATCCCTCCCTATAAAAGCAAATATTTGCAGTCTGTATGAAGATATTATAATATTATAATCTTGAACAGTATATTTATACTTCCAAAATATTTTACTCCAACTGATCTATTTTCAAAGTAAGCTGCTTAACTAATTTTGTGTATTGTAGTAGGCGTGGCGAGGAGACGGTGTGTGACGGGGTCAGGTTCCCTATGCTCAGGGCTTGCCAGGTGCTGTCCCATAATAGGACAGCGTGTATGCAAGGGGTGTAGACAAAGCGGGACAAGAATATTTAAGTGCCTGCTACATTTTAATAAACGCCATTTTGCTTCACCTATACTTGGGGTCTGTGTGAGCATTTGGCCCCGACCTGGTTAGGGGTCGGTTTCGCTGGCAAAGCAGCATCTTATGGGGTGGAAAACGAATGATGCAGAGAGAGCGGCAACAAGTGGTGACCCCGACGTGATCTGCCCTGTGAGTAGTAGCTGCCCGGCGTGCCCGTAAGGCGGTGGAACCTGTGGGGTATTGGCAGGTCGCCTACGGAAGACACACTGCGGTGGAACCTGTGAGGTGGCGGCAGGTCGCGTGTGTAACTATGGATCAAGTAATTAAGGTACTTTTATATTTTTGTAAAAGTTATTGCGGTAGGACCATTCCTTCTAAGAAGGAGATCGCGGCCGTGTTATCGCGGCTAGAAAAGGAGGGTGAGCTGGACTCCCCTCAACAGGTGCTCGATTCAAATAAGTGGGACTCACTTACTTCGGCGCTGTGCCAGCGCGCCATGTCCGACCAAAAAGCCTCAGAGCTTAAAACGTGGGGCTTGATACTTGGAGCTCTTAAAGCGGCAAAGGCAGAAGGAGGGTTCAGGGAGGATCGGAGCGTGACGGGGGCTGCCGGGAGCGGGTCTTTGCTTTCTCATAGATCCGACGAGGCCAAGATGGCGGCGACGGCGGAGAGCGGAGGCGGAGAGACGGAGAAGAAGGAGTCGCCGAGTCAGTCATGTGAGCCGACAGCTCCGCCCCCGCCTTACCCTGCCCCGTCTTTATGCCCTTCTTTGGACAAAACGTCTCAGCCAGAACCGCCCCTTGAAGAACGCGATAGGGCGGTGGGCGGAGCGGGGCGGGGGAGCCCGCGGCCGGGGGGGGAGCCCGGGGCCGGGAGGGAGCCCGCGCCGGGGGGGGGGCCCGGTTACCGACTGGGCTAAAATTAAAGAGGTAGCGGAAGAAAAGGGCCTAGCGAATCCAGCTGCGTTTCCGGTTGTGGTCTCAGACGAGGGCCCAATTTGGGTTCCTCTAGATCCGAAAGGGATCACGAGGGTGCTTGAGGCAGTTGAGAAAAAGGGTTTGAAATCCCCCTTGACGATGAATGCCCTCGAGAACCTTACCGCACAGGGGCCTCTCCTACCCTATGATATAGAGAATTTGATGCGTATGGTTCTGAAGCCGGTGCAGTATACATTGTGGAAGGAGGAGTGGCAGGCCCGGCTTAGACAGTTATTGGTTATAGCGCAAAACGATCCAGCGAACGTATTACGTAACTCCGACCTTCAGAGATTGATGGGCAGTGCACCAGGTCTGTTAACTGCCCAGGCTCAGGTTATCCACCTGAGACCTGGGGAATTGATAGCTACATCTGATGCCGCTTTAGAGGCGTTTAGAAGGCTCGCAAGGAATGCAGAGCCCTCTACCCCGTGGACAGAAATTACACAGGGCCCCACGGAGTCATTTCAGGATTTTGCAAATAGGCTGATAAAGGCAGTAGGAGGGTCAGACCTTCCTAGGGCGGTCCATGGCCCTGTTATTCTGGACTGCTTATATCAAAAGTCGAGCGGGGACATACGCGCTTTGCTAAGAGCGGCACCGGAAAGGTTTCACACCCCCGGTGAGGCCATCAAGTATATCGTAGAGAAGCAAAAGTCAAATCTGTCTGTGGCTGGCGAGGTTGCTGCCGCAGTGGCTGGGGTGATGATGGCGCGCGGGGGCTTTGGCCATCATCGCCCCAGCTATCCGGCAGCGGGTCAGGAGGCTCAAGGACCATGTTTTAGGTGCGGCCAGTGGGGCCATATCAGGGCCCAGTGTAGGGCCAGAATAGGGAGCAACGAAAGTCCAGTATGCCAGTTGTGTGGGAGAAGGGGCCACAAGGCGCCGCAGTGTAGAGCTCGAAGTAGACCGCAGCATCCTAATAGAACGAGAGGAAGACCGCGTTCAACTGGGGACCTCCCTGTCCGCTTGCAGTTGGGAGACCTGAGCCAGCCTATGGTTGCTTTGTCTTTGGGTTGTGAGGAGCGCCCTCTAGTGAGGGCCACTATTACGATCACCGATCTCCCACCCGGTTCAGCGGGGCCACGGTCCATCTTTGTCACTGCATTGATAGACTCTGGCGCAGATGTGACGGTTATTGCGGAATCCGATTGGCCCTCTACATGGCCTACAGGGGCGGCACAGATGATAGCGGGAGTGGGAGGAACAACGCCCACTCGGAGGTCCGCCCAGAAGATTGAGATTATCGTAATCAACAGGGATGGTTCCCTGGAAAGGCCTGTTCTGCTTACCCCGTTAGTGGCGCAGGTGCCGGGAACCCTCTTGGGGAGGGACTTTCTGCGGGGTGTGGCAGCACGCATAACAAATTTATAGTGGGGGCCACGATCTGCCAATTGTCAGCGCAGTATGCGATCCCACTGCGCTGGAGACAGGAAGTGCGACCTGTCTGGGTGGATCAGTGGCCCTTACCGACGGAAAAGCTTGTAGCGCTTCACGCATTAGTACAGCAAGAGCTTCGCTTAGGTCATATAGAACCCTCTCTTAGTCAATGGAACACTCCTGTATTTGTGATAAAGAAGCGGTCAGGATCCTATCGCTTGCTGCACGACTTGGTGCACACTGTCCACCCAGTCGGGGTTGACATCAAACCCCGGATACGCACGCTATGGGATGTGCAGAAGCTAGTGGGAGCCCTACAATGGATTCGAGGGGCACTGGGGATCCCTCCTCGCCTCATGCAGCCATTTTATGAGCAGCTTAAGGGCTCGGATCCGAACGAGGCGCGTTCCATCACGCCCGAAATGGCAGAGGCATGGAAGGAAATAACAGAATTCTGTTGTCAATCGGCTCTGTCTCGATATGATCCTGGAAGGGAGCTAGAAGTAGCTGCCTGTAAATGCGAGAGTGGGGCGGCTGCTGTTATAGGCCATGACTTGGGAGCCAAACCGCAACCATTGTGGTGGCATTTTTCCGTTCAGCCCACGCGTGCGTACTCCTCCTGGCTGGAAATATTGGCTAGGCTTCTTCGTAAGTGCCGTCATACGGCTGTCAGAACCTTTGGGCAAGAACAGTGCCCAAAGGCAACAGTGTATCATTTAGTATATCATGTTTTAATTCAATAGAACAAACTGTCATTTTAGATTTATATATATAAATACACATATGAACACATTTGCATATAATACATATACATACATATAACTGTATCAATATAATTATGTATATATAACATGTGTATATAATTGTATATTTTATATGTATTTGTATGTATTTGTGTATATAAAACTTCTTCTTGGCGTTCATATGACCCACACAACCTGCTGCAACTGTTTAAACTACAGTAGGACTATCTAACTTCATCACTGAATGTGGAAATATTTGTATTAGACATGGAGATATAGAGGTTGGCATTAATGTTAAACAGCAGACCTAAGCTGCTGCTAAGAAGGTGGGTAAAAAGGTTTGAAACAAGTTCCACAAGCAGCCTCTTAGCAAAAAAAGTCAGCAACATTTTCCCATGTCAGAAGTTGAAGAACTTTGAAAGAGTGATTTCTACGACTACTTCATTGATAATTTTAAAGCAGTGATGCTATAAAATGAGGGAAACAGGCCTACATAAATATTTCTCATTAATATTGTACACCTCATATTTCAAGATTTAATAGCCTATTATTTACAGAAAGCTTCAATCCAAAACAAGATTTGTTAGATAATCTTTGTTAACATAAGTGAATTTGGTGCAATGCTGATACTATTTTATTAATGGGCATATGATACAGACACACATATTCATACATATATAAAGATTAAAACACAGGCATATGCTGAAGGCAGGAAAAAGAATTTGTTAATTTCTAGTAGTGAAAAATGAGTTTTTGGATATTATTTTCATATGTGTTCATTTTTGAAGGGTCAGTCAAATATCATAAAGGCATACAAAGGAACAGAAGATAAAATCAGACTCATAATTTTGTTGGAGTAACTTAGAAATGAGTACAGAGTGGAAGAAGAAATAATTCATTGAGAACAGCCCTGGGGAGAAGGAACTGAGGGTTCTGGTGTAAAAAAATTTTGACATGAGCCAACAGTGTTCTCTTGCAATCCAAAAGGCAAACTCTATCCTTGTATGTATCAAAAGACAGGTCCCTCTCTACTGAGCCTTTGTGAGCCCTTGGAGTACTGTGTCCAGATCTGGAGCCTCCAGCACAAGAAAGACGTGGTACTGTTGGAGAGGGTTCAGAGGAGGGCCACAAAGATGATCAGAGGGATGAAGAACCTCTCCTAGGCAGAAAGGTTGATGGAGTTGGGCTTGTTTAGCTTGGGGAAGAGAAAATTCGGGGAAGACCTCATTGCAGACTTCTAATACTTGAAAGGAGCTTATAAAGAGGAGGGAATTCCACCTTTTACACAGATATCTTGTGATGGGCCAAGGAGAAATGGTTTAAAGCTAAGAGAGGGGAGATTTAAATGTTGGGAAGAAATTTTTTATTCAGAGTGTTTTGAGGTGCTGCAGTAGGCTACTCTGAGATAAGCTGTGAATGCTCCATCCCTAGAGGTGCTCAAGACCAGGTTGGAAGTGGCCCTGGGCAGCCTGATCTAGGGGATCATAACCCTGCCCATAGCAGGGGAGTTTGAACTAGATAATGATGCCTTCCAAACTAAGCCGTTTTACGATCTTATGATTCTAAGCAAGTTACCTAAATAGCCTAATAAATGTGTTTTTTGTACAACTTATTGTGATCTTTTTAATTAAACAGCATATGCATTTGAAAGTAATTATATTGTCTTGTTTCTCTAAAAACTACACAACAGCAAATGTTGATCTGATTTATTCCTTGATGTTTGTAGTCCCTGTCTCCAGTCACATTCTAATCCCCTTATAACAGAAAGAAAAATTGCAACTGAGTGACTGTATATATTTTACAAATATTCCATCTCAGACATCAGAACACTTTGCCCGGATGCTTAATACATATGTGAATTGATCTGTTTGTCTGTCAGTTACTGGGCACAAGGACTGTTTCCCATTCATTCATTTTTCCATCTTCCCTTTCTCAGAACATATTCCATGAATTTCTGTGAATTTCATGTGGATTACTGCACTGTATAACTGAACTTCATCTTAATTCACATTAATTAAATCCATAATGAACGTTATGCTTTGCACTAGGAACACTGATGGGTATAGACTGACAGTAGTGTCTTTACAAAATACTGCAGAATAAGACTTTGTATAGCATGTTCTTTCTTTTCCCTTCCCTTTACCACAGTTGTAACATTTTGGCTATATCTAGTGAATGACACTGACTCAATCATGGCAGTACCACACAGTGTAATAAGAAAGCAAGAAGGCATTTCTTGTGAGTAAGAAAAAATATGGTGTGTACACAGGCTTGTTGTAGCTAACTTCTTTGGAAACAAGACAAAACAAAACAAAGAAAACCTTTAACAATGAGAACACAAAGATATGTCTTAAAATCCTTTGTATAAAGGCTGTATAAAGAACCATAAATGCCTATGAAGGTACTAAAATCATAATACTTTCTGTGTGAATTTGAGGAATTTATATCAATGATCCTTGACTATAAAGTTCTGGAGATACAATGTACTGTTAGCCTTCTGTCTATATATTCAGAGGCTGCAAAGGAGAAATAAGAGATAAATTGCATTCATTGCACAACAGATGTAAAGCAAAGATTTTTTTTCTAGTCACAGGAAATTACTTAGAAATTCAAATTCAAATTTTTAGCTAAGAATAGAAAAAAAAAAAAAAAAAAAAAAAAAAAAAAGACATCCATATAAAAGTATTTTCTACCCAAAAAAAATATTGGTATAGGAGCAGTAAGTAATAAAAACACACTATTTTCTCTGTAGTAGACATATCTCCCAGGATCTTGAGACAGTTTTATCCTAATATACTTTACTATATCCAAACTTTCTAGTTTTAATGCTTAAAGAAATAGCTTTGAATAGTCCCATACAGAACAACTAAATGCTATTCCCAGATCTTCTGGAGCTCCTTCAAACTTCAAATATAGATGTACTTTCACCACAGCATGTCCTCCAGGTAGACCTTTGAGACTGGTTGTACATCTCCATTCCTCCAAAACAGATGCATAGAAGCATAGAAAGAGCACATTATTCAAGTGATCACAGTGGCCCTAAGCTATTGATCCATAGACAGCATGGAAGTGGAAGACACTCAACCAAAAAGATAAGACTTGACTTAAAATCTCTTACTGCAGAGGAGGAAGGAATGAAACAAAAAGTTTAGAAAGCTTTATAGTTTTTAAAATGATGCCTGACAGTAGAGGATAAATCAGATGAAAGCTGGAGTGAGACTAGGGTTAGTTAAAAAAACAAAACAAAACAAAAAAAACGATCAATGTCATTTATTGCATGGGAAAGGAAATGAGTTAAAACTACACACATACACACACACACACAACTTACAAATTCTGCATTTAGATAAAATATTTCCCATATAAAATACTTTTCTATGTCTTCCTGCAGAAATGGTGGATTTGGGGAAAAATAAAATAAAATAAAATTATATTGAAATAGAAATTGAATGTTACTGGAGAAATAAAGTATTCAGGAAGAAATGATAATTTACAATCATTCTATGCATAACTATGCAGAACTCCACAGTTCTCATTAATCCAGTTTTATTTGGATGATTAAGTATTTTGAAATAGAAAATGAGATGCAGCTAAAGCAGACTATTAGACATATTTTCCTATCTCTCTCAGAAAAGCAGGAACTGAAGAATAAAAGGGCACTGCAGGAGTATGTGTATGAGAGTTAGGAGGGTACTGATGCTCAGAAAATGATATAAATGGACAGCAGAGGTAGTACGTATAGATTCAGCTATGGGTGCCAGTCACTGTTCCAAGTAATGCTGAATTTCCAGCTGGGGAATGGTAGCATTTGCTAAAGCATCTGCAGGAAAACCATTTTCATCTTCCCTCCATGATAGAATTCCTTGGGGTGCCTGAAGACGATAATAAATCCAAACGGAGACTTGACACAGTGCTTTGGTCCAAACATTTTGTCTTACTGTCATGCAGTACTGTTGTACTGTTCTGTGTTGCGCCTACTCTGCCTCTGATTAGCTCTGATTAGCAGGACCCCTTTGCCTTGAATGGCTACTTTTTTCTCCCTCTATCTTTATAAAAAATCTTTATGGAAATGAGCTCAGAACAAAAATAAATTTTCTAGAGTAATTTCAAGAACACATTCCTCCCCCACTTCTCACCTCCTGCCTCCTTGCTTTTGCAACAGTAACTATCAATATAGTTACTTCAATGAAACTAACCTTTACTTTTAATAATATTCCATCCCTTGTTTTCCCCTCCATGCTTCCCAATGGGAACTCAGGCTATGCTGCAGCAATACTGGTGAGACAGAAACTTGCTTTTCTTGAGTAAAATCCCTGCAATATCTCCACTAAAAGTGTTTCTCACAGCTGATCTAGGTGGGGGAACAAAGGGAATACAAACATGTTGTAGTTTTTCCTGAAATACAGAAACATCTGTTTGAGTCACAGCAGTTTGTTGGCTGAGTTCAGCAGGGGAGAAACTGGCAATTAATCTAAAATGTCACTATATTTGATAGAAATTGTTGTAGAGGGTTTCTAGGGAAATAAGGGTAGCTCTGTCAGCTAAAAATTGAATGTATTTCTGTGATTTATTCATTCATAAAGACTTTAATGCACTCAAATAGTAAACTTTCCTAAGAATAAAGTCTTCTTGGTGACATTCCATATAAATGGTGACCTATTTTGTGGAAATAGATACATCCATGGATAAAAAGTTCTTTACACCAACAAATTCCTGTCTGTGGGCAAAAGAGCTATTACATTTTCTTCTTTAAAGAAATAGATTATGTGATAATCAAATTCACAATGATTGAGGTCAAATTTGCCCTTTTGATAAAGCTTCTTTGGGCTGACCAGCATGCACAAATATAAAAGCAGATTTTGTACTTTATGCTACTTCCCTTTCAATGACTCACTTCTGTTCTATTTGTTTGAAAACAAGATTCCATTCTAAGATCACCCTGAAGTCTTTGGAAAAGCATAAATGCCTACAAAATACAATTTTGAGGAATCTTGCCTAAATTGAAATTCAAAATATATGAAGTGCAGAAAATGTGAGCAATATATATGAAGAGGATTTTCGCTTATTTAAGGTATATTGTTTTCAAATGTGTTATGTTTTAACCTGTTCTGATGACTCTAATATTTCAGTGATATCTATGCCATTTCAAAGGACTGACCAAAAAATTACCTGAAACAGTAAAATTGATTTAGATAGGTTTTGGGTTAGGTTTTAACAGACTTCCAGATTAGCTTAATTCCTGATTCTTTTTTAAATGTTTGTTTTAATTTTCTTGTTATCAATATTTTTGCTAATAAATCCTGCAGCTTAAAAACTCTCCAGAAAAGAAAAAATAAAATAAAATAAAAATTGTGCAGAGTTCTTCTGAAAAGTAATAGAAATTTATATTTCACATAGAATCTAACTTCAAATTTGGCCAAAAAACAATTTTAGTAGAAAATAAATTTTTGCCTTAAAGCAGACATTAGTCTTATGATAGGTAACACAGGATATATCCTTCACAAAGATTAAAAAGATATTTTGTCTTTGAGGTTCTAAATTTTGAAGAATGTGAAGGAGATGAAGAAGGGTTATTTGCAAACAATAGCTTATTCCCCAAGAAGAGAAACACTATGTTTTTTTTCTTTTTACAGTATGGTTTTTACTTTTTAAAAAGATTACCTTACAGAAATGATATAAGCTAATTTTAATGGAAAATAAAATCTGTATTAAAGTATATTCCCTAAGAAATCCTTTACTAAATCATTCTTGAAATTGTTTTAAAGTGGCATGATTTCTTTCTGTATTTGGTATTGGTTTCAAGTCATTGAGTTTTCCTTGTGGCTATTTGAAAATCTAGCTTCCCATTCATTAGCAACCTGAATTAAATTGTCAGTAGGTTAAATTATTAAACATCTGGGGACAGTGAAGAGGGAGAGCAGTGGAGTATTATACTTGGCATTCAATCAGGTCAGATATGCAACAGCCAGACAGTCGCCAGAGCGTAATGACTATATTGAGTTATTTTTACTAATCAGAGAAATTTGTGAAGCACCAGTCTCACATATATCAATTTCAGAATACCAAGAAAACAAGCAAATGTATTCTAAAACCTGAAAACAGCAATGCAAAAGTCTCCAGTAGATTTTCTTTCTTCACAAGATCTTTTTCTTCACTCAAGACAGAAGTAGTAAGGGAAACTGAGACAAAGCATTTATCCAGATTCCAAATATTCCTTTTAGCAAATTAATTATCATTTTATTTTCAATTTCCCTTTTAGATTTGTTCCTATTTTAGGAAATACGTAATGTATAATCAACATGGAAGATTTTGGTAAACACTGGTAATACTTTATGTCTGATAGTAGTGAGATAGCTCTGACAGAGACAATTGGTTATCACAAAGATATTGATCATTAAAAATAGTTAAAAATATTCAAGTGTTTTTGGATTTATTTCCTTATTCTGATCCACTCAACTTGTTAATTTATTTCCCTGTCTAATTCTTCATTGCTACTGTGCTGCTGGCAGTATGAAGTCCACTAGGATTGATTACTGTAGTGCAGTCTGTCTGTAGCTTCTGTTGCAATAGGGATCTTTAACAGGGGCAGCTTTTAAGCCTGACACGTACAGTCCTGTTGGGGTACTCCTCAAAGTTGCCAAGTTTTGACAGGTTTAGCAAGCCTGTGAAACTTTACAAGAATAAAAGGGTCTGTGTAACAGGAGCTCTGCATTTGTCTGAAGGGTAAATCTGTCAGCTTGTACAGGTGACTCCAAGAAGAGAACAGATTCTCCTACCACACAAGTGGTAGAATTAGTTTTTAGATGGCTTTTTTTTTTTTTTTTCCTTAAATCTAAGTACCTTATGCATTTATCATTTATGACTTTTTTACCTTCTTACTTTGTACTTGTTCTTTTCCTATAAATAATACCTCCTTTTGATAGAAACAGTATTTAAACCTTACTTTTTTTCATTGTTTTCTTTTTGTAAACATTAACTGACTCAATGTCTTTTTGTTTGACCTGCCTCATTTGGATTTTGATCCAATCTGATGAGAAACAATGAAAATCTTTTAGAGATTTTCATTGGATTCTGGATAAATAAAGTAGGAATTAATTAACCAATTAATACTTTAATGGCATCTTTAAAATGTGCAATACTGATTGAGATCTGTGGTGTTTAGTAGGATAATTAAGCCTCCTTTCACATGAATAGTAGTTTGAAATTTCATATTCCAAATTTGAAGCTTTTACTGAGAATACAGTTCATCTAATTATATATGTCAAAGATTTACAGGCTAATTCAGCCCAGTTCTTTGGCCCGGTTCCGTGACTAGTGAGGCAGAGGGATTTTGCAAAATCTGCGCCTCCGGTAAAAGGGAACAGGGGACCCCAAAATAATTAAAAACAGTGGCAATGATCTGAGGAGAAACAAACTAATTTACTAAATACAGTATCGGAATGCAAGTTAACAAACTATAATACAATATAATTAAATTTGAAGCTAATAAATCAAATATAATGAGAGAGAGTGTGTCCAAAAGGTGGACAGGCCTCACCACAATGCTGAGGTGAGATGCGCAGTCCAGTTGAGCAGGAGGGAGATGGGGAAAGAGCCAATGAAGAAGAGCGGACGAAGAAGAGCAGGTGAAGAAGAGCGCATCAGATGACCTTGCCAGGAGTTATATCTCCTCTCTGTGACTCTCTGGGACCCAGAGTCCCCTGGGGAATGTAGTTCTTCTTCTCTTCCAGGCAGGTACCCAGAACATGAGCATTAACAGTTAAACTCCCAGTGCCCCACATGATGTTATGATGTGAAATACTGAAAACCAAAAATCACAAAACCATGTCTTATATATCAGAATTGTATACTTCTAAAGATTATTCTCTCTCTGTACTATGTAGAAGATACATATGAGATGAAAATGTATGACCAGCTACCCTGAGAACAGCTTAATGTAGTTATTTGAAATCTTCAAAAAATGCAGAAAATAGAATATAAAAATAAATTCCCCTAAACAAAGCCTGCTCTGAAAGCAATGCCTCCAATTTTATTTTAAATATGTCCTTGTTTAGGATCAACAGCAAGTGTAAATATATATACTTGTATATGCCTACAAAATATAGAAAAATTTTACTTCTGTGCCCACATGGTTTTTAAATTGCAGCTGATTTAAGCCTTGTTTCTGGAATGCTTTTATAAGCAAAGTCATTGACTTTGTAGAAGTCCACAGAGCAGGGAGGGATCATACTGATAATACTGAACATACCGATAATAGCTGCCTGAATTATCCCCAGAAGTTCAATTTTCAATGATAAAATCTGAATTGTTTTTAAGAAAAACTTCTAAAATCTTATCAATCTTAAATTTGGTTTAGATTCCTCCTTCAGAGTTTGTTGCTAATTCTTGGAAAAACTTGGAACAGAATATTCCAAATTTCCACAGATTTGCCTTCTGAAAAACAAGGAAGGTAAATACCACACATAGAAACATCAATAAACTTGTGGACATTGCCAGAGATATTAAATGGGAGTAAATTTCAAAAAGTTTATGGAAGTCCCAGATCTTCTGGGGTTCTGAGCAGTTCTGAGCTACTGCACCATTGTCCACTGATCCTTTTAAAACTGAGCTCAATGAACCCTTACATTTCTCACTAGATTTAAATGAAATTACTTATAGTCAATGATTCTCACTGTCCTTAATAGTATCCCTTTTTTGGTTCAGTCTTGTTAGATGCAAATTCAGGATATCTTGCCCTGTTGCTAGAAATTCTTTTTATTTTTCATTTTTACATATAGGTGATTTATCTATTATTTAACATTAACCCAAGATGATATTCAGATGTTCTCAACAATTGCAATCAATTTTTAACAAAGCTAAAGCTATTTATAAAGTGAGAGAGTCTGACTACATAAAATTTCCCCTGGAATACAGTATCTTTGTCAAGTTCCATCGGAATTATCCCAGAAATATTTACTTCTCATACTTCTGTTAGTTATTTATTCTATGTACTATATTAATCACAGTCATCTCACTTTAATCTCAAAATACCTCACTTACTCATCAGAGCCCATCATTGGTCATAGATACACAGATTATGGGCAAAAAGGACAGGGAGAGACATAACTTCCCTAAATAGAATAAATCTGATCTTAAGTAAAGGAACAAATTTTGCTTTTGTCCCTGAAACAAAAGGAATTAACTAAAACTATTTTTTTTTAATCCTTTTTGTTTTTCAAGATTTATGCAGGGTTTTGGTGCTGTTATTTTTATTTTTATTTTTTTCACAACATGACAATCATAGATTTTTCATTATCCTAAGATCCCTGTAAGAATAAATTCCCATGTACATACATTCACAATTTTTTAACCCATCATTTGATAAAATTGAAAACTGATTTCTGAAGTCTTTCCTTCCTACTTCCTTAACTTCCCTTCCTTTCTTCATTCGTTTTCTCCTACTTTGCATTCGCTTCCTTCTCTGAGTTCCGCATTTTGTCTTAAAACAACTGAAATATTTTCACCTAACTGTATTCTGCAGGTGTTGTATGGTAACACCAGACATCCTTTCTCCACTCTTTTACAAGATGGTCTTGTGTTATTAATCATATTTATCTGAAATATACCTTCAAATCCACCTGCGCATTGTGGACTATTGTTCTTTTATCTCACTCCAATCTACAGCTGTGCTGCTTTAACACTGTTGGACAGCTAGGTTATATCATACTGCTCTCTCATTCCCCATCTGTACAGGACAGGGGTAGGACATAAACAAAGCTGGTTTGAGATGAGAGTGAAATCACCCATTGATTACTATCATGGAAAAAAAGATTTAATGTAGGAAGATTAACACAGTTTGTGTCCTATAACAGATTAGGGCAGTAAGAACTCAAAGGAAACCAAAAACAACAACTTCTGCCTCCTTCAAGCAGCACAAGGTAGCAGGGAACAGAGGCTGTCATCAGTTCGTAATACTTTGTCTCTGTTGCTCCTCCATGGTCACACCCTTTCTCCATTCCTGCTCCAGTGTGAATTCCTTCCTCAGGATGCCAGCCTTTGCAAACTAATCACAGGATGGCCCGAGTTGGAAGGGACCTTAACGATCTTGAATCTCCGACTCCCCTGCCTCAGGCAGGGCCAACAATCTCCCCATTAAATACTAGACCAGGCTGCCCAGGGCTCTATCCAATCTGGCCTTGAACACCTCCAGGGACAGGGCATCCACAGCCTCTCCGGGCAGCCTGTTCCAGCACCTCACCACTTCCACTGTAAAGAACTTCCCCCTGATGTCCAACCTGAATCTTCCCTCCCACAACTTGAAACCATTTCCCCTTGTCCTGCAGTTATCTACCCTGTCAAAGAGTTGATTCCCCTCTTGTTTGTAGGCTGGCTTTAGGTACTGAAAGGCTGCAATGAGGTCACCCCCACAGCCCTCTTTTCTCCAGGCTGAACAAGCCCAGCTCCCTCAGCCTGTCTTCATAGGGGAGGTGCTCCAGTCCCCTGATCATCCTTGTGGCTCTCCTCTGGACCCTCTCCAACAGCTCTCTGTCTTTCTTATACTGGGGGCTCCAGACTTGGACACAGTACTCCAGATGGGGCCTCACAAAAGCAGAGTAGATGGGGACAATCACCTCCTTGTCCCTGCTGGCCACCCCTCTTCTGATGGAGCCCAGGATACCATTTGCTTTCCAAGCCGCAAGAGCACACTGCTGGCTCCTGTTAAGTTTTTCATCCATCAGGACACCCAGGTCCTCCTCTGCGGGGCTGCTCTCAAGGACTGCTCCTTCCGGTTTGTATAAATGCCTGGGATTCCTCTGGCCCGAGTGCACAACCTTGCACTTTGCTGTGTTGAACCTCATTAGGTTCACCTTGGCCCACTGTCAATGGTTTACGGGCTAGTTCAGCCCAGTTCCGTGACTAGCAAGGCGGAGGGATTTCACAGAATCCGTGTCTCCAGAAAAGGGAAACAGGGGAAGCCAAACTAATTAAAAACAGTGGCAATGATCTGAAGAGAAACAAACTAATTTACTAAATATAATATTAGAATGCAAGATAACACACTATAATACAATATAATTGGAATTGAAGCTAATAAATTGAATATAATGAGAGCGTCCAAAAGATGGATAGGCCTCACCATAACACTGATGTGAGATGTGCAGTCCAGTTGAGCAGCAGGGAGGAGAGCAGATGAAGAAGAGTGCATCAGGTGATCTTTCCAGGGATTATATCTCCTCTCTGACCACAAAGCCCCCTGGGGAATGTAGTTGTTGTTCTCTTCCAGACACGTACCTGGAACTGGAGCTTTAACTCCCAGTGCACAACATAGTGTTATGATGTGGAATTCTGATAAACAAAAATCATAAAACCATGACAGCTCACCTCTGAAGTCTATTGAGGTCCATCTGAATAGCATCCCTTCCTTCTACCATGTGAACTGCACCACTCAGTTTGGTGTCATCAGTAAACTTGCTGAGGGTGCACTCAATTCTATCTTCAGTGTCTTTGATAAAGACATTAAAGAGCACCATTCCCAAGACAGACCACTGGGGAAATCCTGAGAGAGCTTCTCACAGACTGCAGTTTTTGAAGAACTGTTCTAACATGCATCTATACCATGGCCTACAGTCCTTCAGGAATGTAGCTCCTTGGAGTTACTTATATACTAAAAACTTTTCTTCAAATGAAAGTACGATTTAACTATATGTTTTTAACTGTATTTTTGCACATATCCATCTGAGATTTTGCATCATTCAGTATTAACTTACTTTAAATATAAATAAGAAATTCTGTCTAACAAAAGGTTGAAGTTAGAAAGCAAGCATAATATTGTCGGTCTGCAAGATCCATCAACTAACAAGAGTAAAAACAAATTTTAGTGCTAATTCTCTCATAATATCATAAGGCTTTCTTATCTCTTTAGATGTTAACAGTAAATGTTAATATTTTCAGTGGAACTCAACTCAGGATCAGATGCTATTTTCCAGCTTAAAACAAAACATCAACAAAGAAAAAATCAAGGGAAATATAATATTAATGGTTTTATGACTCCTTTAATGTTCAAGTTAAAGACTTCAAAAGTATGATTAGTAATTAGAAACAACCTGTCAGGAAAGGGAAATGAATAAATGAATACATTTAATAGGAATTTGTGTTTATACTCTTACTAGCTCTGGCTATCATAATACTCCAAATACTTAATTAGTGTCAAGTTTATAAAAAATACTTTTACTGACATTTACTGCCAACAAACACAACATCTAAACAGTAATGCTAATCAAAGCAAAACCATTTAATGCAAGATCAGCAAGTAAGTGGAGGTTCCAAAACTTGTTCTATTGAAAAAAAAAAAAAAAAAAAAAAAAAAAAAAGTGTGCTTCAAATGATATCTCATGTAACAAACACTAGCAAAGCAATTTCCTTTGGAAAACTTTCCTTCATTGAAAAACATGGTTTATTCAAAGTTTGCCAAAGTTATTCAATTTTAAAAATAGCATCATCCTAATACTTTGTTCATAAAGTCTTCTATCCAACCCTTGTTGAATCAGATATATAATTTAATTAATCCAAGGCTGGATTATTTTACATAAAAAGGATATAATTACATTACCTGCTACCCTCTCTAGTTTGTTGACACAGTTGATAAATAAGACCCTATGCAGTTGCTTGTGTAACACCTTGGCAGGATGGAGAAGGGAACTGGAAGGGCAAGTATGAGAAAAATCCTGAGTCAAGAAAAAAAACAAACAAACAACTGTTTAAGAAGGATAGTGAGGGAGAAGGAAAAAGGAAAACAAAGAAAAGAAAAAGCACAGAACAACAACAACAAAAACAACAACAACAAATGATGCAAAAGTAATCATTCACCAGCTGCAGCAGATCAGTGGCAGCCAGTCACTAAGTGATGACTGTCTTTGAGAAACTCCCCCATAGTTCTGTTCCTGAGTATATCAAGTGGAATATGCTTTTCTCTGGAGACATTCAAGGCCAGGCTAGGCAGGACTCTTACCATTATGATCTTCCTGAAGATGTCTCTGTTCATTGCAGGAGAGTTGGACTTTAAAATCCCCTTTCAACTCAAAATATTTAATGATTCCACACCCCTCTGACCAATTTCAATTTTCTGCCCTGGCTATGTTTCCTTCCAAGTTTTTGTGCACTCCCAACCTACTAAGTAGCAGGGCAGCATAAGGAGAAATTACCTTGGTTTCTTAAGCACTGCTTGACAATGGCAAGAACATTAGTATGCCATAAACACTGTTTTCATTACAAATCCAAAATTTAGCACCATATGGGCTACTATGAAGAAAACTTAATCCATCCCAACTGAAGATAATACATTCCCTATTAAAAAAAAATAAAAAAAATAAAAAATAAATAAATCAGGTATACACATTTATTCTGGATCAACATTTTATAATTTTTAACATTTTATAAACCCTAAATTGAGAGTAAAGCTCAGATGTATACTTCTGATTTGGTAGCATTCTGGTTTCCTGGTTTCAGCCAAGACAGTATTAATAGCAAACTGACATTTTGGTTATTGCTAAATAATGGGTATGTGCCAGGCCAGGCCACTCGGAAGGGAATGGGACAGCAGCAACATGAAGGGGAAGCAGAACCAGGACAACTGGTGGATTAGGCAAGAAGTTATTCTATAGTTTTTATATCAACCCATGAGCACTATTTTGTTTCCAGCTCTCCTCCCCATCCCACTTGTGACTGTTTTTTGCCATAAAGTTGCCAGGAGGAAAAGACCTGACTTTTATTTATTGGCTGTTACACAATGGGAGTAAAAGCATTAATAATTGAAAAAAAAAAACCTTTTGGGCATCAAGGACACTCGATAGTAACACCTGTTTTTTTCCCTCCTGTTAAAATCTTATTTAATTCATTTTTAAAATATATTTTGAACTATATGTATTCAGAACATTCTTCATCTTATATGGAAATGTTGTATTAAGTGGAAAGAGATAATTATTTACTTATGAAAGCATCATTATTTCAGAAAGGATTTTAAAATCTGGAATTTATCCATTTGTTTTTTTTCTAATCTTTAGATAACGTAGTCAGTTTTTCTACATTCAAAGTCATTAAAATTCTTAAATAATTATTAAATAGTTAAACATTTGGTATAATTATTTACTTTAATTATTTAAATATTCTTTAATAATTTAATTATTATATAATATAATTATATAAATAATTATAAATTATTTAATTATTCTTAAGTAGTTATTAATAAAGTGCTAAGTAGTCATCTTGTAGTCATTAGTAAAATGTGTAATACTCAAAAGAAGCATGTACATTTAACAGTCACAACTGTCTAGCATTCCATTAAAGGACTGGAAAACTGAGGTTTATATAATGAGGTTTTTGTTTTATGGACACAGCTTGAATAGTTTAGAGGGAATAAAGAGGAAGAATACAGAATAAATGTCAAGAGCAAGGTTAAAGCATAAATTACCTCCAAAGACAGATTTAAATTAGCATGCCCTCTTATCTTGACTGCTTAGCACAGAGATAATTGTACTGGAGAATGACTACTTCTCTTTTTCAAAAGGACATGAAAGTGATGAAATAGTTACAAAGCCAGTAGCTGATGATGGGATATTAAAATCTAGAGAAACACAAGTAAAGTTAGTACTACTATTAGTTATTGTGGGTAATGTACTTCTGTTGTAAAGGATTAGCTTTGCCTTGGTCGTGATTTTTAATTACATTTGTTTGTAGAATTTTCAATCAAGCAACAAGTTTTGTTTCAATTTGTTCTTAATATGAAAGTTGAAAACTAATTACAATACTTACTTCCTTCTCTTAAAAAATGACCACAGCAAAATGACATTCCACTGGATGTAGTTGTGGAAGTAGTTCTTGCTGTGGTGTGTAGTAGTAAGACTGATACTTCTGCTTCAAACCAAACTACAAACTGCAGTACTTTCCTGCAAAGCATTGGATAAGGAGGATATTCTAAAATCACACAAGAGAAGAATACAAAACCAACTCTAAAAATAGGCAGTGTTTTAATATGAGCAAAAAGAAGGTAGAGTTGTTGGGGAAAGAATGCGTTTCTAGAGCTTCTGACAAAGGTTCTTTGTCTGTAAGATGTTTCTGTCAAGGTCTAATCATACTATGTATCTGCCTGCTTTTACCACACTAAATTCTAAAATAACTCAAGAAGTGTAGGCACAGTTTTGCAATTGGATAACTGGGATCTAGAAGAGTGGTGTGATAAGAGAGAATGATGCTACTATGCAAGAATAACTATTGATGAACAATCAGCATCTTCATTGTCAGTATGCAATTCTGTCCCTTAAAAGCAGAAAACAATTCTGTACTACATGCCCTACGGTAACCAGGAGATGACCCAGGCATATTAAGGGGGTCATAGTTTCATTTCTCTGGAGATCAGTTTTCTTCCAATGCTGTTCATCACTGTTGAAAATAGCAGAGATTTTAAAATTCAACAGTATAAAATCCTCTAATAATGTCTGTGCTAAAAGCTGGGATTCTCTTAAGTAGATTCCATGTTTCCCAGAAAGGTTGTGGAGTCTTCTCTTTAAAGAGCTTTAAAAGCCATCAGACACTGCTCTAGGTGTCCCTGCTTGCGCAGGGGGAGTAGATTAGATGACCTTCAGACATGAATAGTGACTTCAAGCCTCACTTTCTCCCTCAGGGCTTATTTCCTTGTTTTTTCCCCTCCTCCTCTGTTATTCTTAACATCATACATTTATTTTAAATGTAGAAAAAAATTGCATTTGGAATTGTGCCACCAACATTATTATTAATAGCTATGAACTGTCACAGCACTGAGTAGAAAATAGCTTAGAAAATGCACCATTCAGAAGGCACACAACTTTCCTTGACCAGAGAAATTTCTTCAGTGTTTGTTGCAATCTTCTGAAATGCCCTGTTGCAAATATGTGGGGTCAATTTACCATTCAGTAAAAAAAATTTCTATTTCCACTGAATTCAAGGAGGCTACAGTATATGAAACACTGGACCAAAGACATTGGTTAAAAGATTAGAAAATATCTGTTAGATTATATATATAAACACTAGATAATAGCTATCAACAACCATAAACTGTTCAAAAGGGACAGGTGAGGAAGGAGGGCAGGGATTGTTGCTATCTACATTGGGAAAGGAATAGAATGTGAAGAGTTTTCCCTAAAGACAGCCATGAGTAAGTTGAAAGCCTATGGGTGACAGACTATGGCAGCAAAGGGAGCCTTGTGGCTGGTGCCTACTACAGGATACCTGATCAAGCAGAGCCTGTTAATGAAACCTTCTACCTGTCAGCTACAGTTGTCGCAATCGCAAGCACTTAGAATCATAGAATCACTCAGGTTGGAAAAGACCTTAAAGATCATCTAGTCCAACCATGACCTAGCCATACTACATTAACTAATAGCCCTCCACTAAATCATGTCACTGACCACCACATCCAAACAGTTTTTAAACGTATTTAGGGATGGTGACTCAACCGCCACTCTGGCAACCCTACTCCAGTGTTTAACAACCCTTTCTGTAAAGAAGTTCTTCCTGATATCCAACCTAAACTTACCCTGGTGCAACTTAAAGCCATTTTCCCTCGTCCTGTCACCAGTCCCCAGTGAGAAGAGACCATCCCTGCTCTCACTGTAAACACCTTTCTGATATTGGAAGAGAGCAATAAGGTCTCCCCTCAGTGTCCTCTTCCCCAGACTTAACAGCCCCAGCTCCTGCAGTCGCTCCTCATAGGGCATATTCTCCAAGCCCTTCACAAGCCTTATTGCCCTTCTTTGGACCTGCTCCAGTATCTCAATGTCCTTTCTGAGGACGCCAAAAACTGAGGCGCCCAAAACTGAACACAGTACTCAGGGTGAGTCCTCACCAGTGCCGAGTACAGGGGCAGGATGACTTCCCTAGTCCTGCTCACCACACCATTCCTAATAGAAGCCAGGATGCCATTGACCTTCTTGGCCGCCTGGGCACACTGCTGGCTCATATTCAGCCGACTATCCATCAGTACACCAAGGTCCCTTTCCATCAGGCAGCTTTCCAGTCACCCTTCCCCAAGCCTGTAGGTTTGCCTGGGGTTGTTGTGACCAAACTGCGGGACCTGACACTTAACCCTATTGAAACTCATATAGTTTACCTTGACCCATCGATCCAGTCTATCCAGGTCCCTCTGTAGTGCCTTTCTCCCCTCTGGCAGATCAACACCCTCACCCAAATTGGTGTTGTCTGCAAACCTACTGAGGGTGCACTCAATCCCCTCATCAAGAGATTGATACCTCCATTCAGATCTCCGTTGAGATTGAGATATCCATTCAGAGATAGGGTTAGGAAAGCCAAGGAGCAGATGGAACTGAACTTGGTGAGGGATGTGAAAGATTACAAGAAGGAGTTCTACAGGTACATAGGCAGGAAGAGACAGGCCAAGGAGAGTGTTCCCCTCTGGTGAAAGGTAACAGGGAGCTGGCTTCCTCAGACATAAAAAAAAGCTGAGGTACTCAATGAGTGCTTTGCCTCATGTAGTCAGGCTTCCCGTGTCTGTCAGAACCATGAGCCTCTAGGTGAGAGTGTGGGAAGTGGTTCCTGTCCCACTGTAACGATGGAACAAGTCCGAGTCCTCCTCATAAAATTGAACATGTATACATCCATGGGGCTGAATGATATCCATACTAGGGCTCTGAAAGAGATGGCTGATGTGGTTGCCAAGACACTCTCCCTCATATTTGAAAAGTCATGGCTGTCTGGTGAAGTCCCTGGTGACTGGAGAAAGGGTAACACTACTCCTATTTTTAAGGAAGGGAGAAAGGAAGACCCAGGGAACTACGGGCTGGTGAGCCTCACCTCTATGCCTGGGAAGATCATAGAGAAGATCCTCCTAGAATCCATGTTAAGGCACATATGAGATAAAGAGACGATTCAAAACAGCCAACATGGCTTCACCAAGGGCAGTGTCTGACCAAAGACATCATGCCTGACCAATCTGATGGCCTTCTATGATGGAGTGATGGTTTTGGTGGATGGGGGAAGGGCAGATGTCACCTATCTGGATTTCTGCAAAGGCTTTGACATGGTCCCTCATCACATCCTTCTCTCTATATGGGAGATGTATGGATTTGAAAAATGGATTGTTTGATGGATTAGGAATTGGCTGGCTGGACACAGCCAAAGAGTTATGATCAGTGGTTCTGTGTTAGGATGGATGCTGATCACAAGCGGTGTCCTTCAGGAGTCAGTCTTGGGACTGGTGCTCTTCAGCATCTTCATCAATGACATAGACGATGGCATCACAAGCACCCTTAGCAAGTTGGCAGATGACACCAAGCTGAGCAGTGTAGTCGATATATTGGAAGGAGGGGAAGCCATCAAGAGGAACAGGCTGGAGAATTGGGCCCATGAAAACATGAGGTTCAATAAGGCCAAGTGCAGGGTGCTGCAATCCCAGGTATTTATACAAACTGGAGAAAGATATCCTTGAGAGCAGCCCTGTGGAAAAGGACTTGAGGGGAGAAGCTGGACATGAGCCAGCAGTGTGCATTTGCAGCCCAGAAGGCCAATTGTGTTCTGGGCTGCATTAAAAAAGGGGTGGCCAGCAGGGAGAGGGAGGTGATTGTCCCCCTCTACTTGGCTCTTATGAGGCCCCATCTGGAGTACTGTGTCTCTATCAATGAATCTTCCCAACTCCCATCTTAAGACCCCTTTCCATCAGTGGGAGAAGCTACTTCTATTGGTTGCCAGCAGGCCTGGTTTCGTGCATAAGAGTAGAGGTCAAAAAACCCAAAACCGTGCCTGGCACACTAGGCTTGGAGCCAGTTATTAATCCACTGGCCCTTCATATTTAGTCCCTCATCATTCCCTATAACTGGAGGGTAGAGGAGAACGCAACTTGTGCTCCCAAACCCTTTACCTGTCGCCCCAAGGCTCTGAAGTCCTTTTTCATTTAGGGAAAGTTCTTCCTATATTATTGCTGTCTACCTGAAACAACGGGGGATAGTAATCTGAGGGCTGAATTAGGGAAGGAAGTTTCTTCCTTACATGTTTAACCCGGGCTCCCGGGAGGCAACAGACCTCCCTGTGTAGAGGGTCTGGTCTACATACTGGCCCTTCTGCTCCCTTCAGCAGAGAGTCACCAATGACAATGACCCGTCATTTTTTCTTTGCTGACAAGGTTTTAATTTTCCTCAGGGCAAAAGAGCTCTCTATCCCCAGGTATAAGAAGTCAAGAAAGGAAGGCAAGAGACTGACATGGCTGAACCAGGACCTGCTGGTCAAACTGAAGAGCAAGACGAAAATGCACAACTAGTAGAAGTAGGGACAGTTACCATGGGAAGAGAGCAAAGAAGCTGCTAGCCTGTATAGGGATGAGGTCAAGAAAGACAAAGCCCTACTTGAACTAAACTTGTCAGGAGACAGAAAAGTCCAGGAGGTCATAACCCCACTAGCGGTGACACTGGCAAGCTGGTAAAAACAGACAAAGAGAAGGCTGAGGTACTCAACAATATTTTTGCCTCAGTCTTCTCTGATAACTGCTCATCACACAGCTGAATGATTGGTTTAGAAGAAGGGTTGGGGGAATCAATATCCTTCCCACTGTAAGAGAAGATCAGATTCATGGCCACTTGAGGAACCTGAATATCGAGAAGTCTCTGGGTCCCAATGAGAAGCATCTCTGAGTCTAGAGGGAATTGGCTGATAAGGATAGAGTGCAGCCTTGCTGTAAAGGACTCAGGGGTACTGGTGAATAATAAGCTGCACATGAGCCAGCAATATGCCCTTCCATCCAAGAAAACCAACAGTATCCTGGGCTGCATCCAAGGAAGTGTGGCCATCAGGATGAGTGAGGTGATCCTGCCACTCTGCTCTATACTGGTGGGGCCTCATCTGAAGTACTGCATGCAGATGTAGAATCCTCAGCGTAAGAGAATCATGGACCTGTTGGAGGACGTCCAGAGGAGGGCCACAAAAATGATTCAAGGGATGGAACGTTTCTCCTACAAGGACAGGCTGAAAGAGCTAGGGCTGTTCAGCCTGGAGAAAGAAGGCACCAAGGTGACCTGATAGCGGCCTTTTATCATCTGAAGAGGAGTTATAGGAAAGAAGGGGACAGACTCTTTAGCAGGGTCTGTGGTGATAGGAAAAGGGGAAACTTTCAAACTTAAAGAGAGTAAATTTAGGTAGGATATAAGAAAAAAGATGAAGGTTATGAGGTACTGTAACAGGTTGCCCAGAGATGTGGTGGGTGTCCCGGCCCTGAAGACATCCAGCACCAGGATCTGAGTAATCTGATGTAGCTCTGCATGTCTCTGTTCATTGCAGAGGAGTTGGATTAAATGACCCTTAGATGTCTTTTCTAATTCTAAGGTTTCTATGATTCTATGATATCTTTACTAATTGTACTAATGATGACATGTTGATCTATTATGAGGCATGGAATTCTGAGAATGAGAATGCAAGATTTCATTGCATTACATTGTTCATTTATTTGGCAAGAATAATTTTGTTTTATTGCTTTATGATTATTCATAAGAACTTGTAAATTTTCTGTAGTATATTTTGAAAAAGTAATGAAGTGCTAATAAAACAACAAAGCCATACAACATTTTGCCATGAAATCTTTAGTACAAAGATAGTTCATTTTGGAAGTGAATTTATATATTGCAGCTTTGTGAAACACTACATGTTTCTTTTTATTGCCACCAATGTTACAGGGTTTTTTTCTTTTTCTTTCTTTTGACATATTGTGTTTCATAGAGGGGTGTTTCTGTATGGCAAAACTATTCCTTTGTCGTGTCTTGGCTACTGCAAACAGAATCAAATAGGACATCTTTGCAGGGGAAACCACGAAGGAGTGGATAGAAAACAACATAGGCCATAACTTTATCATTTTTTCCTCTTCTTCTCAGTGTCACAAGTGTTTGTGGATTTGTATATAAAATCAAGTAATCAATAACTTGTGGAATAGCAGTCAAAATAAAGCAAGAGCTTGATAGTGATTGCTTAATAATTTGGTAAAAAAACACATTTCTGTCTCTAATTAGTGAAAAAGCACTATGGAGTACTATGTTTTTAATCTCTGGGGAAATTGGTTTGCCTGCGTATTTGTTGCTTTTTGTTTGTTTGTTTTAAAAGACAACTGGATGTATTCAGGATACTTACCTCCTAGTTCGTATCATCCAGGTTTAGAGATTTAATTAACTTGTTTAAGAGTCCAGTTGCTTTAGGTGTCTGTTCAGTAGCTTGTATTCACAGTTAAATTTTCCACTTCAACACTGTTCTGAGTTAGATTAACCTTAGTGAAGTTGATAGATGTAATGTCTCTTATCCAGATAAAGTGTGAAAAAAACATCCAAGCTGGTCTATATGCTTTACGGAATAGACAGCTAAAACAGTAACATCTTCTGCCTGTATAAGGATGCACAAAGGGTTGCATTAAGAGTTATTTGTTGTTTTCCAGTATGCTGCTAAAAAGAGAGGTTTGCTATGATCTAGTGATAAACCCAGACATACAGGAGTATCTGTATTAAAGCCTTGTATGTGAGAAAGAAATATCAAGTTGCTAAAAAAAAAAAAAAAAAAAAAAAAAAAAAAAAAAAAAAAACAGAAGAAAGAAATATATAAGAAATACAACCACAGAACTATTATTTTCAGGGTCATTTTAACACAAAGCATTTGGAACTGAGTGTCAGAACTATATGTGAAAAGGCTACAAATTACGACAAAGGAAAACAGAGCAGTGGCATTTTCTTTTCTCATACATGCCAGCCTTTTGTGCCCCCATAGGAAAAGAAAGGTTTGTACATTCTTTCAATAATGTTAAATTCACAGCAGTGTATTTGCTAGATCAATGACTTTATCTCATACTGGCTAATAATTTACATTTAAATTTGACTTGAAAGTAAGCTGCAAGTGGGGCTGTTATATTTTTTCCTTTATTTCATAGCATGCTTAACAGTCATGACTACAGAAATCAAAAAATGTCTCACTATCTGACGAAAAGTTAGTGCTCCCCTTTGCCACAAGGACACTGGGAAGAAGGCATTTGTAGGTCAAGCTGTTTTAATTTGATATATAGTTTCATAGCAGATGTGTCCAACATATTTTTTAGCATAAAAGGAAGATGTAAAATACCGATGATTAATGACTGCTCTCTTTCCTTGCTTTGTATATATTAAACTGGAAAGAAGCATTTTTTATTTTTTTATTTTTTTATTTTTTTATTTTTTTTTGTGGGGGGGAAAAAAAAAAAAAGAAGAAAGAAAAAAAAAAAAGACAAAATATAAGAATATATAGGATTACTATTATATGCTTGGCACACTGAGATATCTTCACTAAGATTCAAACCTGTATGGGAACTGCTGAATCATGGCCTGAACCTCTGATTGATCACCTGAGGAGAGCAATGAGTCAGCCCTGGGAGCACAGGTGAAGGCAATTCAGCTGTGCTGCTCTCTTAGAACCCATTTAAGAGCTGACTACAAGTGGGGAAGAATCTGTTTCTGGAATCCTTTCTTTTGGAATTTCCCAGTGAGCCCAGGGCAGCAAGGGTAAGCCATTTATTTATTTATTTATTTTGGCTTTAATAATCTGCTTAGCCAAACTTTCTCGTGTATTTCTTAATTATAACACATGTATATTCATTGATTGTACATTTGGTGATCCAGGCAGGCCAAATATACTAAAATTTACATTGTGTCCCTTCTATGGAATTTCTATAAATGGGTCAGGGGGGGAGAACGCTACCCTCCTAGATAAAGTTATTCCATGGAAGATCCCAGGACTTGTGGGATCTCCCTATTACGAACTAGAGGCTATCATTGAAATATGGGGTCCCTTGCGTGTTATGGGAAATATCTCCCCATGTTGCATAGCAGATTATCTTCAGGGACTTAGCAAAGATATACTAATCATGAAGGAAAGACAATTAGCTGCCTCCACAGTGGCATGGTCACTATTAAATGCTTTAGATTATGTTGAAATGAGGAATAATACTTTAGAAAATGAAAACCAACTTTTGAAAGGCCGTATTGAAAAATTAGAGCAAGAACTTGGCATATTAACACGGAAGAAACCAATTCTGCATCTTCCAATAGGTCGAGTTCGTAACATTTCAATAGACAATGACTAGACTCCTGAATCACAGACTTCATTGATGGGGGAAAATAAAAATTCTAAATTAGATCTCGAATCTCCGATTTGGATAGTAGAAGCTGAGGTCCTGCTGGTGATTAAAACCAAGATGCTGGCTACTTGAGCTCCTCAATTGGGACCCATAAGGGTTTCCCAAAACCAGATGTTTAATGATTTAATTTGGGATGGGGTCCAATTTGCTAAGAATGACCACCAGCCTAATCATATCCTTCTCCAGCTTTGGAGACAACTAAAGAACAATCAAAAACTTCAGAACTACCCTAAGAAACCAAGGCTAAGGGTTATAAGAGAATACCAATAATGACATGGAACCTAGAAGATTTCATTGTTCCTAATAGAATATTGCTCCAGTCCAGGAATACATTCTGGGCATAGATATTCTATGGGGTCTGGCTCTCCAGACAACCATGGGAGAGTTCAGATCTCAACAGAGATGTATCAGTATCCGGTGGGGGTGAAAGGGGGGGGGGGGAAGAGAAGGGGCCAAAAGAGGCTCTGCGAAAAAAAAAAAAATTGTTAGGGTTAGGAGATGAGACAGAGATCATTGCCTGAAATGACAGCCCATCTTGCTAGAGGACACAATCCTCTCCAGCGATGGCAGGTCGAGGGGGCAAGGTATGCCCTGACCTGCGTCAAAACTGCAGGTTGGCTACTGCAGGTGGGCTACTGCAGGCCTATTGAGTATGGAAAGCAAATCAGACACATACCATCAAGGCACTCACTAAACTGATGTCTGCCTATGGGACACCTCAAGTCATGGAGAGTGACCGAAGGATTCACTTTACTGGTGCATTGATACAGCACTGGGCAGAAGAAAATAACATTGAATGGCAATTCCATCTGCCATATAATCCAATGGGGGCAGACCTCATTGGATGTTATAACAGTATTCTTAAGGCTGCCCTGAAGACAGATCCCCAGTCCCTGTAGGGTTGGACTAAAAGACTCTATGATGAAGTCCTGCAGGACCTGAATGAAAGTCCCTGAGATGGCAGACTCAGTGCCCTGTGAATGTTGCAGACAACATCAGCTTAGGATCCAAATTACAGGCACTGATAATCAGGTAAGACCCCAGATTGGTAATTTAAATAATCTTCTGCTCCTTGTCCCTGAGAATTTATATCTGGGTACTCATAGAATAAAATGGCCCTGGAAGGTGTGGGTAGGACTGAAGTGGTGTGGCCTACTTGCACCTTGGGGGAGATTACTGGAGGTAGGAGGCTCAGTAGTCCCTCTGGTAATAGGTACATGGCCTACAGATATTGTGGTCAACTCTCCAATCTTCCTTGCTAAAGAGACTCCCATCGTGGCAGATCAGGACACCCCCTTTGGTGCCTGATATAGTTATGCAGCTGCAGACATCTGGTCAGAAGGTGTGGTATAGGCGGTGGGACATGCCCCAGTACAGGCCGAAGTGTTGATCCAGGATGGAAATACAGCCTGTATCTTGTCCTGGAGGGCAGGCCTTCCCTTCCTGGTACTCCTGAACTATCTGTATTATTCCCTATGAGTCTCTGAGCCTTCGGGATCACCGGAAGGAACAAAATGCCATCAAAGCATTCCAGTGTTACTGTCAGATCATGTGCAACACTTGGTGATGGTCTACATGAGACTGATGGAGCCAAGGACAGACCTGCTCCTCGTGACCACATGCCTCCAGTAACGTCATCGAGCACTGGTCCATAGAAGAATATGAATTTTTACCCATTATCACTTGTCTCGAATTGTATCAACATGTGTCATGACAGAAGTTGCATAAGCATTGTGATGTATCAGATCTCTGTAGAAAATCTGTTAGCTTGGTGCTGCTGGGTTGTCTCTATGTAAGTATGTTTCTCTGAAAGTCATGCCTAGTATTTATTTCCATGGAAAGAGCACAATAATGCTACCTGATAGATAAAATGTTCAGCTACAAAACAGTATATTTCAAAACAATCACTGCTATTAGCTAAGCATATTTGTCATTGATAAGCAAGAGCCTGTGTGCCATGCACATAAAAATCTGCACCAGCAGAGGTGACCCACTGTCACTGTTGAAACATGCCCCCCACCTCTTCAGTGTTTTCACATTCTCTGTTGGTCTCCATAAACACTGAGCAGGCATCAGTGAATGTCAATGGAAAGATTTTTTTTTCCACATGGAGGAATTCCATAACATGCTTTTGCTTCATACGTACTTCTATATTCATTCTGTCAGACTGTCCCTCAGCTGCCATTTGCCATATGGCAAGTAAATGTAATGGCGGGATGTAACGTAATGGCAGGAAGATTCAATCTCTAATGTCGTATTGCTGGCAACTGCCTGTGACATCGTAGGCCAAGACAATAAAATAGGAGGCATTACTTTCATAGCTTTATAGAGTGGAATGATAATGCACCAAAAATAAATAAGATAATCTTCCTCTATGTGGGTAAGTGGATTGAGACATAAAATCTAGGAAGTATCACAAATATAGGGAGGAATCACTATCAATTTTTTTTTTCTTTCTTTTTAAAGAGTAAATCATAGCACAAGGTGACATTTCCCATTTAAATGGTAATTGACTAACATGCTAATAATTTGCCTATGCTGTAGTACCTTCTTCCCACTTATAAAATACTGCAATAGGTTTTTCTTTTCCCTTTTTATTTTTGTACTGTAAATCATCTTTCTGTTTACTCATGTTATTACTTTTATTTAATAAGTTTTTAATATATGAATACACATTATATATGTATGTTTAAAGCCTAAAACTCTAAGTAGAGGAAGACAATGATTCTGTATTTGTTTCTCAGGGCTAAAGACACCCATCCAGCAGGTATAAAAATACTGCTATTCATTGCAATGTGTTAGCTATAAGAGTCTTGTAAAGAAGACATCAGAGTAAAAGCATGCCAAGAAGGTATTTCAGTCTTAAAAATAAAAAGCACTAAAGGAACCATACAAGGATGAAAGGATTTTAGAATATAAACTAGTTTATTACTGAAGTAAAAATTATTGTCTACATCAAACCCACAAAATAAGGGTTAATGTACAAATGGCATAATCATAGCAAAAGTTAGCTTTCATTTTGGTGGAATGCAACTGTGAAAACACATTTTAATGGAGAATGTTTATCAATTTCTGCACTTTATTCTATGAAGCTGCTCTGTCCCCCATAGCAATGACTGCTGAGCGTCATAAGCATTTTGTGTGATGTCTTACTCAAAATGCAGAAAAAAAATTTTGTGCAGAATCATTTACCACTATAGAATGACAAATTACTTTTTATGTTACAAGCCTTCTGCTATGTTAACATATGTGTAATGTGCACATTCTATGTACATATCTGCATGTGAAATTGCATATATGTGCAAATTTTAATAAAGAAATCTTAATACTTTGAAAACAGATATGAAGATTAAGTTCTCACTTCAATAAATGTACAGTCTGAAAAACATACTGCAATTCCTTTTATCTTTGTAAGGAACACACGTGTAACTATCCCCTTAATCTCAGTAGAGTTGCTTGTGTCTGCAACTGTTAGTCCAATTGAGTTAAGACTTGGCTTGCATAACATTAAGCACACACTTACCATGTCTTCTGTGGTAGGTTTTATAGGAGATGGAATGTAAATTTGTTTTTTCTTTCATTAGTCTTCTAAAAGAAAAATTGATGTTAAATTATAACATTATAAATAATATTGGCAACATAGGACATACTTAAGTCAGTGGTTTAAGTACTTTTAATATATAATGTTAACACAAAAATTCACAGTGGTAGTTTTCTCAACTGCCTTTCTTTTGATTCATAATCAAATTAGATTCAATGTCATGTAATCAGATTACATTTTTGGAATAATATATATTAAAATAAACTGAATGTTAATCAACGAACAGGGATCTTCTAAGATCTGATAACAAAAGGACAGAAAGGAATGAAGTAGTTTTTTTTATTATTATTATTTTATATCCTCATAGTATTTTGTGCATAAACAGGCCCTAGACTTAAAAAACTTCATAAGTCAAATTCTCTTGAATCTGATCATTGCCATGTTTAATATCTAAAGATTATTTCCCACTTGGTTGAAATTCTTCTAGAATTTAGAAATATGACTATATTCTCTCTTTCTTTCTTGACATTCTTTAACACCTGAATTTCCTGCCTAAAATTAAAGTACCTAATTACAGGATGGATATTAAAAATGCAATCATTCTATTCTTCCTGGTGAAATAAAGAAGCTTCCAGGAGCTTTACCATATTAAAATCTCAATTAACTTCTCAAAGTATTAAGCACTCCCTTCACTGCTAGTAGGACTGACATAATATTCCCAAACTTACATGCTATTCATAAGCATATCAAGTAAGATGGAATTAATTTATGATTTGACTGTTATGTCCCCACTCTAGTCCATTCCTTTTTGTTTGTTTGTTTGTTTGTTTGAATTGCTATGTTATCAATCATGTAGAATATTCAGTAAAAATCAGGGAGGATCAAGTCATGGTCTGTTATTTCTCAAGCCACAGCACACGTGCTAGAGAAACAATCTTTTCTGTGATCTTTTTGGAGGGGATTCGGGTGGAAAGTAATATACCAAAAGACAGCTGTTTATGCTACAGAAATATGATTCATAATTCTTAAGTACCAAAATGTTGGTTATTTTTAATTACATTTCAACAAGCAAATTATATCGATTTGCATTTTTTATTTCCAATTTCCAAGTGTGCTTTTTTCTGTCTACTGTACAGTGATAATTATTCTCACTACTTAGGTAACAAACTTTTCACCATTTAAATATCAAACATCTTTATCCATGGTGTTAAATATCAGCACATGTTTTATTAACTTTGCATCTTAGGGGTTGTAAGCCATCTGTGGTGGAGTAGAACCGGAAAGGAAATATTATCACATCTAATATCCCTGTACAATTATCACATCCATATGCATATAACCTCAAGGAATTCCACCAAAGTCAACAGAATCATCATATTTTTAACTGAAGCATCTTCTTAAGTATACTCACAGTTAAGTATGCTTTTACTAAGCTCATCTACTGGATCAAGGCTAGATAGTCTACCACTCAAGAGATCAAGGTTCTAATGAGCATATATACAGAAAGATAAAAATACTTGTGATCATTTGTTTGCAAGAAGGCTAATGAAATAGAGAGAATGATAATACACACAAAACTTGCAGCAAGTCTTTCTTCCTTAGAAGTTGTTGAACATTTTTTTTTGTTGTTGTTATAGTTGTTTTTTGTTTGCTTGCTTGTTGATGTTTCTCTGTTTGGGAAGAGTTTTAAATAGAACTTCTACCACCTTCTGATAGAAACTAAAAGGTGTAACTTCAAAATAATTTCCTGAGCAATCTCTGTTTTTTGTTGTTGTTGTTGTTTGTTTTTTTTCCAGATTGGCTGAACAATATACATATATATCACAATCAGAAACCCGAATTCTCAAACTCATCTTTGAAAAACTTTTCTGAATTCAGCATTAAAAGTAATTGTGTTGATAAAGAGGGAAAAAAAAAAGATGAAGTAAACATTTTCAGGGAAAAACACAATTATATTTTAGGTCATACGTCTAAAGAAATTGAATGTCAAGAACTGTAGTGAATGGCAAGTTCAAAACAAAAACAAACAAACAAAAAAAAGAGCAGAAAAACTTGGTCCATGGCCACAATGGCCACATATTCACAAAATTAGTGGCTATTGTACAGTTCATGTACAATACCCTTGCTGAATAAAGCTGAATGACTCAAGGCTTAATGAAATACTGCTTTTAGGTGGTTATTTTATTTTTTTTGCTTTTTCACAGTTCATTTTATTTTATTTTATTTTATTTCATTTAGTGTAGCAAATTGCAAAACCTTGAACTTTTTCCTTTAATGAACTTTTGCCAACTCTATCAAAATTATTCATGTTCAACCTTACTGATATGATTTAGACATGTAGACAGAGGAATTGAAAGCCATATATAGACCCACAATATATATGAGTTAAATACTGTCTAGAAAAAATGGAGACATGAAAACCTATATTCTATTATCCATTTGGAAAAAAAAAAAAAAAACAAAAACCACACACACTTGTTACAACTGTGTATATAATTTGCAGACTGTACATCAGCACAAAATGGTTGAAGTTTCTGTGTATTCACGGAATGAGTTTTAGTTAAAGATATTATATGGTTGTATCAACTCAAATCTTCATTTACAGTGGAAATAATGTATATGTTTAGCTTGATGAAAATTTCCTTGACTTCAGTCTGGGGATAAATTCTTAGAATTCCAGTTTTTTAGGTACAAGTAATGATTTACAGTAGTTCAGCTAGGATAACAGCTCATATTAAGGATGTTTATTTGCATAAATAAAATTCGCTTGCCCACTATATTTTTAAACAGATTGCAGCCTGCAACTATGAAATCTTCCCATAATTACATACAAATGCTCCCAAATCCATTATTTCCAATTATCCATTATTTCCCGTTATCTGTTATTTCCAACCTACTTCTAATGTTATTTCAGGAAATACATTCATAAAGAATCCATAATAAAGGATCACTAGAAGTCAACAAATATTCTCATTTAAAAACTTCTCCCAACTTAATTTCTCCTTATTTTTTTAAAAAAATATTATTATTTTTATATCTGCTTGACAAGTTAACTACACTTTCTTTATAAATATGATCTGTTATTAACAACAGTACCGAAAGTTACATCTATTTTCAATTCCCTCGTCTATATTTTATAAGAAAGATGTAAACAAAGTAACACTTGGCCTTCATACTCTGTATAGACATGGTCTTCTCCTATTACATATCCAGAAATGCAACAACAGTTAAATCTTGACTCATAATAAATAATCATATACGTTTATGCACTTTTGCTTTGTACTTTCATTTTACATTTCCATTTGTGCATGAACACCTTGATTAAGGTCAGGTCTCTATGATATTTTTCCTCTGTATGAACATAAATAAATAGTTATTTCCTAAGAAGTTTATATTATAAATACATACAAAGTCATCTTTCCAGAAAGAACATTTGCAACTTGGACTAATAAAACATCAACTACAAAAGAAAAGTGAAGTGCACTCTGAGAGAACATATTCTTCTCACTAGCAAATACAATGATATTGAGAACAATATGGCTGCAACCTTTGCACTAAAGCCAAGATGCAGTCTAAAGATTAGAACACAGAAAACAAAGACATCACAGGGCAGATCCTTAAGCAGTATAAACAGTTGTTTCTTTGCTGAAGTAACTGACGTTTTCCATCAGCTGAGGGTCTGCCCTTAGTATTTTGCAACTTCTAAAAACAGGAAGGCAAACATTGATCACACTGGGAACAGCTCTAATTGAATGTTTTAGTACTATTGAATGTATCACAGGCACACAAAGCAAAACAGTGTTAAAGATTCCAAATACATTCCCCTTTCTTTTCATCAGGAATAGTGAAAGGATTACAACTGATGCGTAGAAACATTTCAGTGAGTTGTCTATGAGGTGGACTAAACTAACCATAAAACTTAAGGGTGCATTAACCTTTGTTCAGCAGTATATTTCACATGTGCTTAATTTAAAGCATGCATGTTCCACTGAAATCAACAGAATACTCTTGTGTTTAAAGGTAGGGAATATTTTTAGATGTTATGCTAGAATTGATCTTCTTTAAGGACTGCAAAGCTACTGCTAAAAAATTTAGGAGTAGCCCATGTTTCCTAATGTAATGATAACCAACTAATTATCTTTCCACGATACTGCAGAGCTCAAATTCTGTTTGAGTTTATTTTACATTCAGATAAAAAGTTAAAGTAGAAAGGAGAATCTGCATTTTATGAATCTTGATAAAATATATGCACTACAGTCCACAAAATGCATTCACCACAGTTGCAATCTTCCTTCGTTGTCAGTAAGAACTGTAATGAACAAAATACGTTTCACATATAGAATTTTATAAATGCTTATTCATTCTTTCTCAGTTCTGCTGTGATCAATGCAATTAATCCTTCAGCTATCTTTCCTTTGGCTTTGGCTTTGGCCAGAATCATTTGCAAATGTATAATTGAAATAAAAATGTTTTCAAAGGAAACTAATAGTTCATATCATATTAAAAAGCCAGTGTTTGCATATCTTTCTTTATTCAGTGTCTTTGATTAACGTTTTAGTGATTTTTATTAATAGATACTTTCAATATCACAATTTTTCATTCTCAAGTATTTCACTGAATTTTCAGCGGAATTTACATTATGTCAGGATTATTTTACATGTATAGATATGTGCATATATGTATGCATGTGTATACATAGCAGATATTAAAATTAACATTAGAACTGTTCTTCACCTTCATTTGTTCCTGGATTTTAACTTGATTTCATTCTAGATGAGTAGGAAAGAAAGGAAAAATCAATATATATACACACGCACACACACACATATATATATATATATATATTATTTTTTTTTTTTGTAGTGTTAATAGACAATATATTATATGGAATTATTTACTAGTATGTTGATAGATTCTTTGCTCATAGTCATCCAGTCTCAGTAACTCCACAGAATAAATCTCATTCCACATCTCTGAAATTTTCTGTTTATTGCAACATCGTAGTCATCATCACTCAACAGAGGCAAATAAGGCAAATACAGTGATAGTAGTTCATAGAATCATAGAGTCATAAAATGGCTTGAGTTAGGAGGAATTTTTGCAGCCAGTTCCACACCCTACCCCTTAGAATAAATAAGGTTGCCAAGCATTAGATTCATCCAATACAACCTGTCCTTGAACATCTGCAGGGATGAGGCATTAACAATTTTTCTGGGCAACCTGTTCCAGTGCCTCACTAATTTCTGAGTAAAAAAAGAATATTCCTAATATCTAAATCTCTGCCACCCCCCCTTATCTAGTCACTATCAGACTGTGTAAAAATTCAGTCTCCCTCCTGTTCATAAGGTTCCTTTCAAGTACTGGAATATCACAGCGAGGTCAATCCAGAGCCTTCCCTTCCAGAGCAAGCCCACCTACCTCAACCTTTAGTTGTAGGACAGGTGCTCTAACTTCTGATCATTTCTGTGGTCCTCCTCTGGACCCAGCTCAAAACCTCCGCAATTGTCTTGTGCTGGGAGACCCAGATTGGGATTCAGTACTTCAGATGGGGCCCCATGAGAGCAAAACAGAGAGGTACTGTTGCCTCCCTCTCCCTGCTGATCATCCCTCTTTTCAGCCCACAATACTCTTGGCCTTCTAGACTGCAAGTGTATATTGCTGGCTCATGTCCAGCTTGTCATCCACTAGAACCCCCAAGATCGTCTCTGCAGGGCTGCTCTTAATGAGTTCTTATCACAGTATGTACACATATCTGGGATTACCCCTTCTCAAAATCAATTTTTGGCTGTGTTGAACTTCATTAGGTTCATGTGGGCCCACTATTCAAGCTTGTCCACGTTCCTTTGGATTACAGCCTTTCATTCTTTTGTATCAGCTGCACCACTCCGCTTGGTGTCATTAGCAAAGTTTCTGAGGGTACACTCAATACCACTATCAAGGTCATTGGTAAAGGCGGTGAAGAACACTGGTCCCAAGACAGATCCCTGGGGAATACCACTCCTCACTGGCCTCCATGGATATAGAGCAGTTGACAACAACCCGCTGGCTATGAAGCCAATTCCATATTCACTGAACAGTCCACCCTTCAAATCTGGATCTTTCCAATTTTAGGATAAGAATATTATGTGGAACCATATCAAGGCCTTGCAGAAATTCATGCAGATTTTATCAGTTGATCTACTTGTCTACTTATGTCATCATTCTATCATAGAAGGCCACCAGATTGCTCAGGCACAATCTGCCCTTAGTGAAGCCAAGCTGACCATCATTGGTCACTTACTCATCTCTTATATGCCTTAACATAGCTTCCAGGAGGACTGGTTCCATGATCTTCCCAGGCACAGAGATGAGGCTTACTGGTCTGTTCCCTCTATCTTCCATTCTAATTTTCTGTCCTGAGTACAGCTGGGACAAAGTTCATGCTCTGTTTTAGCTCTGGGAGAAAAACAATGTTGATAACACAACAGTGTTTCAGTTGCTGCTGCGAAGTGGCAGCACAGTTCTAAATACATTTCAGCTTCTTGAACTGTCCTGCCAGCAATGATAACTAAAGGGGTTGGAGGAACTCAGAGGAGACAGAACCAGTATAGCTGGCCTAAACTGACCAAAGCAATATTCCACAACATATGACAATATGTGAAGAAAATTTTAAAACTGAGTGGAGTTGGCCAGAATGTCATCTGCTGCTCATCACTGGATACTTGGTGGTGGGTGGTGAGCAATTGCATTGTGCATCACTTGTTTTGAAACTGTATATTATTAGCATCATCACTATTATTAGTCTCCTTTTCTCTTCTTCTTATGTCTTAGACAGTATTTTTTCTCAACCCACAGGTTTAACTTTGTTGTTTTTTTTTTTTTTCCTGATTCTCTCCTCCATCCTATTGGGAAAGGAGAGTGAGCAAGTGACTGACTGTGTGGTGCTTATCTGCCTGTTGAATTGAACCAGAACACCTTCTTAAAAAATGGGAGTGATGTTTCCCTTTTTCCAGTCACTGGCAATTCATCTGACAGCCATGACTTTCCCAATATGATGAAATAGAGTGTTGCCAGTTTTTCAAAATGGAATTTTCTGGAAATGTTCAAATAACTATATATTTAAAAAAACAAAACAAAACAAAAACAAAAACAAAAACAAAAAACAATGAAAAGGCACATAAGAATGAAGTAAACATTTAAATCAGTACTAGAAATCATCATGCAGCGATAGTCCAAGGAATTGTTCACAGTCTGCCCTGATTCTATTCTTGGGCCTACAAGACAAACTAGAACAGTTAGCAGCTATCTGGATATTTGTCTCTTATCATTTCATGGATGTTTGATATAGATTTTATCTGAACACCCATTGCCAGATCTCAAAATCTGTGATTTTTGCTAGAAAAGCAATGTCTCAATTTCTTTCTTTTTTTATTTTTTTCTTTGATATCATTCTTTCAGAGTCCACTGAATTCCCAGAAGCCACAGGGCACAATTTGTGCAGTTGTGAATGACAGCTATAGAATCAACTTTCAATTTAGAGTACTTCTCCTTCCCTTTATTCTCCTGTTACCATGACAATAAGGATTACTTGAACTGAAACTACTTCCCACTTGAAATAAGATGTACATCATGAGGGATCTTACTTTCACTATAGACAATATTTGATGACCTTAAAGACTTGCTGCAAAGCTCATCGGTTCGTTGAAGCTTTCCTTCACTCAATTGTCAGGACTGTTTGGAAAGCTGGGTAGAGTTACCCATGGTTGGACTGAGGATATATTGTTTCAATGGAAAAGATACTGCAGTGAATACAAAAATAAAAGAGAAGATAATTCATGAACTTTTCATACTTTCTTTTGTTTGTTTATTTTTTTAAACCCTTCTATACACATTTTATTGTACGTATGGAGCCTCAGATATGTACTATGAATAAATCTAAATTAACAAACACTAATGCTTTAGAACAACTTTACAGTGTTCATCTCAAGATGTCTTTGTCTTTTTGTCTTTGGATCACTGTCTTAGGCAAGAGGTCTTATTATCCTTGAATACTCTAAAGTACTTCCTCTTTGGGCTTTTGAATTAATATGACTTGCCCTAGCAAGCCATTCTCTTGCTTCATTGAAGACTTAACCTCTCTAGCAAACAAGGTGTTCTGGTAGTCTATTTCTGAGGAACAAAAAAAAAGACACAATTTCATGATATAAGATGATAGGAGATGCAATTTTCAGTTTTGTGGAAAGAGATTACTCAGACCATGTTTACAGTTTCCTCTGATGGAAAAAATTATTCTCTTTTCACAATTCCTGGCGAATTTTACAGTCTTAAAATAAGGAGAAGAGAGTCTCCCTTTATTTATTCTCAGCTATGAGTGATCCATGTGAGAGTCAGTTTGGAAGACCGTGTTCATGACAGTGTTCAACACAGTATTATTTTAATCTTCTGTTACTGCTTTTGAGAAGGATAACAATCTTAATTTAACACCTACTTCTTTCTTATTGTTGATTTAAATTCCAAACTCAGCCTGGAAGAGTTTCCATTACACAAATATGTAAATTAATATCTGTAATTTACTGTACCCACTTACCTGGGGAATGCATACAAAAGGGAAATAATTGATATGTTTTCTAGTGACCCTAGAGCAGTATTTTAAATATTTAGCACAATGTCAAATTTATCCTATAATACTGTGGCTTTATGTCTTCACAGATTTATTTTGGAAAGATATGATCAATGCTTATCTTTCCCATCTTTCTATGCACTGTTCCTCTAAAATAACTGTGCATCAATCCCTTCTACTATCTACACATCTTTCCATTATTTTGTCCTACTGAATTCAGAGAATCAAGGTATAATTTGTAATAGTAATACACAGGGTATGCAGGTAAAAATGTCATTAGTTGCATACGTTCCTCACCTAGGTGGAATAAATAGAACTAAAGTCCAAGGTTTTATTCATCTACATAAAAAAACTTCCAACCTTTTATTATTATTATTATTTTATTTTTTTGTTTGTTTCTTCCATAATATCTTAGTGTATATTTAATTGGGCATTAAATTTCAGCCATGATAAACTACTACCAAATGGAGCGGTTTTCTTCTCTTTGAGTAAAGAAGATTTTTGTTGCCTTCAGTGGAAGGAAGATGAAGAATTAGAAGTTTTGCAGTCTTCACTTCACAGTTTTATAGACTCATTTGTCCATTTCAGGTTTCATAACCAGGTTGTTTTTATTTTCAATGTATTATTTTGTAAATATATCATGATACTCATTTTAATTTCCTATAGGGCCTTAAATTTCCTTAATTTCCTATAGGACCACCTGAGTTCACAGTGGGTGGTAATGTTGACTTGTGACGAACAAACAGGAATCTAACAGAGTAACTGAAACAAAACACAGATGTTGTAATTATAATAGATATGCTGGACATCAATGGAGATGAAGCCTTTTATAACCAAGTTTTACTTTGTATCTTATTTCTAATTTCATTATGAAATTCTTGTCATCTGTGTTCCTTGTTTTCAAAAGGGTGTATAATATTCATTTCACAGAAGTATTGTGAAACTTAATAACATTTGCAAGCTCATCTGACAATAAAAAGTACAAGCTATTCTCATCACCCCATAAGGTATTTTCATCTGGTTCTGTGATATTGTAATGTTAGGCCTAATAACCCTCTCTAGAATGAAATTCTGAATATAAATCTTAACAGCTGTAATATTTAAAAGCTATTTAACATAAAACTGATAGGAAGAAAAAAAATTCTGAGGAGATACAATTAAAAACATTTTTTCTTTGGTTTTTTTTTTTCTTCTTCTTCTTCTTCTTCTTTTTTTTTTTTTTTTTTTTTTTTCCAGAGGAAAATAGTTGAAAGAAGACAAAACCAAGAAACTAATAATAATTGTTGGATAGTAAATTAAGATTTAGATATTGCCATCTATTTCAACAGCAAACGCTTATAGGTGCAGAAAATGTCAAATAACATATACTGATGTAGTCTAGAGAAATCTTGTGAAGGAGTCCTACCCCTGCCATATATAGTTGTTACATTTATGTTGTTTATCTAGTGGTTTAAAATTTATTTATTCCAAGACTGTACTGATAGATAATTCCATATTTATCTCCTCACCATACTGTTAGATTTTCAGTTATTCTGGTTTGGCGTTATGCTCAATTATCTCCCTTGATAGACTAGTTTGCTTTCTTCTTTTTATGACAGAGAATATTCTGTATTTTTTCAAACAGTTCTCATAGCTGATATAGGATTTCTCTAAAACTATGGCGTACTCAAATTCATGCACTGGATATTGGCTGCATATTGCCTGCATGGAATTATGTAAGAAAGATTTAAATTGTTGGCCAAGGCCTTATGAACTTTATTAATAATGCTTGTTTTAGAGGAACTAGGCAGATTAGACTTAAGGTTCTTTTACCAAGACATGCTGTTAACACAAAAATTGTACATATTCTTCTGTGTCACAGACATTTCCTTTTTCTGAACAGAATATATTTAAAATACATACTATAATTACATCATAGTTACAATTTTTTTCTTTAGCTTTCTGTTTTAGTTTTCATAGTTTTCCAATGTTACATTTTCCAACTTCACATTAACATTTGTTAGGGATGGTATATCCTTGCATCTAAACCACTTTTCAAGAGAATAATTCAAAGTTATTGCCCTTCAGTATTTTCCACTCTCATAAGGATATACTAAGGGTAAAATACATTTTACCACTCTTATATTAAAATTAATTTTACTAGAACACTATGAGAAAAAGAAGTAGAACGTTACCTGGAAAGGCAGTTGTTTTAGGAGATATATGTTGACCAGACAAGAAAGAAAAACAAACAAATCAACCAATCCAAGACACAATATACCATGTATGAACTAATATGCAATAAATACTTTCTTTTTCCTCAGTATACTTTAAGTTAATTTTAAATTTAAATGTCCTCTTAAGAAAGGATATATTCCATCTCACAATTTTCAAATGTAAAAATATAAATAGGGTGAATGAACTTTTACTTGACTACTTTAGGTAGAAAACAAGCATAAAATGTACAAAACAATCTTAAAAACTGATGTATGCTGTGCAATAAATAAATAAATAAATAATGTTCTCTGAAACCTTCAGAATGTCTTCAGCCAGTGTTGAAGAAGGATGGACTGAAAGAAAATCTCCTATAGTCCAGGAGAATTTTCTGCATTTTCATATCTATAGTGTAATTGCACTCAGCTGTCTACTGAAATCCTTGTAAAGATATATTCTGTATAGACAATTTACATGCAACACCCTCAAATTTACAAACTTGAATATATTCATATATCAATCCAATTGCTTATGCACTAACATCTTGTTTGTTTGAGAAGACCTACAGTGTCAGAGGCAGCCATCTGGGACTGGGAGATATGATTCAAGAGTATCAGGAATTCCATGCCCTCCTGGAAGACACATTGTTAGATTGCCATATTTAAACAGCAAAGTAGAACTCAAAGTTACTATTTTGGTCTCGTATATGTGTTATATATGAATGTACAATGTTTTGTATGCTATTTTATTTAAATATATATATATATCTTCCTGACCTTCTGGCTATAGCAGTAGTGTGGCATTATAGATATGGATATTGATGAAATACTGAAAATTTTTCTTTTTTTCTTCATTATCATTTTTCTCAGTCTAATTTACAGATAGTAGACATAGACATCTTTACACTACTTTTAATCTTCTAATTACTTTAATGAAACTACATTTTTTTATTATAACAGTAAAGAGTTGGGAAACTTTTTCAGATGATAGCATTGTTCTCATATTTTCAAAAACTTAAAAATGTCAGGGTATATTATTGTCCTGCTACTTAAAGAACTTCTGCAGTGTTGCAGCGATGTCATTCATGTTTTGGTTATTTCAAGATAAGATTATTGCAATTCTCTCCTAACTGCTTGCCCAATAAGATGCTGCATACACTCCATCTGGTACAAAAACCTGTTGTCGTGTTTCTGTTGTAAAAGAGAAAATCCAAACATATTTAATCTTTTCTGAAATCTTTGCTTATGTTGCTGGCTAAACAGAATATCGATTATCGATTATCCCATCGATAATCCCATTTTGCAATAGAAACATGACTTTTTTTCTAACACACTATCAAAAAATTTTATTTTAATTTTGTGTCTAAGAAGCAAGATTTTATAAGGAAGACATTCCATTTGTTCCAACATCAACTTAGAAATTATAGTCAGGTCCTATGCAGTATCAGTTGTGCTGTTGTTTCCACTAAACCTAAACGATCCTATCAGCATATATTTTTACACAGAACCACATATTTATGTCAGTTGAATGACACTTCTCACCTGCTGGTAATTCAATCCTTGATTTCAATACCCTTTTTAATTGCCTTTGCATTTCATCAGACTCGTTACAAATACACCATTGGTCCCAGTAAAGAATCCCTAATTCTAAACCATGATCATATATTCTAGTATTGGATCTCCTGCCTTGGGCTGCATTTTCACCCTTGTACATATCTTAGTACAGGTTTCCAATGGGTCTACCATGGAGATGCAAAGGTTCAGTATATATAAATTAATGTACATATTTATTTATTAATTTATTTTCTTCAGAGTTGGTAATTTTGGTTGAAATTGTAGTGAAGACTATATAGGCCTCAGAAGAAAAGCTTTTTAGTGATATGGAATTGAAGACATGACATGTCTTACGATGAGTGCATAGCTGTAGAAGGTTAGTTAAAATCACAAGACATTATATCTCAGCTGCACAGCTGAGAAATATGTATATATTATGCATGTTTCATCCTGAATTTCTTCTAAGAAAGTGAATATTCATTATGCCATACTGAATATACACATTCTAGTAGACCCCATCATGGACCTACAATCATATCTCAGTTGTTAAAATGTTTTAGCTGAGATATCCATATTGTTCACAACAGGTTTTTGTTTGTTTGTTTTCCTGTTTCTTAATAAAATCAATTTATGAACTTTGTTGCTCATTTTTGGCACTTTAAATAGGAGTAGTTGCCTAGTCTGATATGGATATTTCCTTAAAGTTATATGGCTCACTGGAACTGTTCTTTTTTTTTTTTCTGCAGTGGCCTTCTTTCCTCCAATTAATATGTGAAAAATTAAAACAAAAGGGCTCCCTTTGAGCACTTATTTCATTTGTGCTGTGATTAGCCAGGAAGTCTTTTCAAGTGAAGATTATGTTTGTTTGTTTTCAAACAGTTTTTTAAAGACAAAATCTCAGAAACAAATTAATATGGCAACTTTTACACAGTTCATTGCACAATTTTACAATATCTTGCTCTGCAGGTTTACAGAATTTCAGATATTTATTCAGAAAGGGAGAAAGCCAATTGACTCTTGTCAATGTGGTGAGGTATAAGAATATATACATAAGAAATGTCACCCACTACTAATAGCATTCATTTCTCTAGGCAAATTACCAGTATCTCAGTTTTATTTACATCCCATGAAACTTCCAGTCCATTTAATATTCACAATAAATTACATCATGTTCTACTCTAAAATTATTATCATGAATTTGAATTACAGAAATAGGAAGACATTTCATTATTTCTTACATACTGGCAATAAAGAATCTTACTGGCTGCTAGGAGATATAATTTCTTCTCAATTTTGGGGGGAGGTGTAGAGGGGTTGGTTTCTTTGGGAGGGAAGAGTGGCAAGGAGAAAGATTATGCACTTCTCTCTGATCATTTTTCACAGTAATTTAAGCAAAAAATGCATTTTATTCCTAGCAAAAGTAAAAAGATTAATAAATGTTATTAAGTATTTCAAAGGTCTGAGGCAAAAGCAGCAGGGGGGGAGAGCAGCAGCAGCATGGCCGGCCTTGGGCAGCAAGCAGGTAGCTGGAAGAAGTCGCAGAGCCAAACCAGGAGGGAGCAGCAGGACTCAGGTAGCAGGCAGAGGAGAGTCCATCAGCATGCAGGGATTCTGTAGTGAGGAATCTGATGGCAGACTCCTATCGTCATGGTTTTCGATTCCTCTTTTATCCTACTTTTTCTCCTGCCTACGTGACATCCCTGGGCACTTCCTTCCTGCAATATGAGCACTTAAAGTAGTCAGAGCACCTGACCTGTTACTTGCGGCGCCCACGCATTTACAGTTAGAGGCGCTCGCAAATCAGGTAGCGAGCACTTTGACCACTGCAGGATTTACCATCTCAGAACAGAAGGTCCAAAGGGGACCGGGGGTTGAGTACCTGGGGTATAAATTCGGGCCTGACACGGTTAGACCATTCGGGCTTGACATATGGCCCCACATTACGACCTTGTGGGATGTGCAGAAATTGGTTGGCGCCATACAATGGATTCGGGGGGCCTTGGGGATCCCTCCATGCTTGATGAAACCCTTTTATGACCAGTTAAAGGGGACAAATCCGAGGGAACCCCGGGAACTCAACCATGAGATGGCAGCGGCATGGCAGGAAATTCTTCAATGCTGTATGGACAAGTCGCTAGCAAGATGGAACCCTGACCTAGAACTTGAAGTGGCAGTGACGCGATGTGAAGCTGGCGCAGCCGCGGTGCTAGGTCATACCCTCGATTCTAAGCCACAGCCGCTGTGGTGGTTGTTTTCGGTGCAGCCCACGCGGGTCTTCACTTCCTGGCTTGAGATTCTAGCTATGTTATTCCGAAAGGCCCGGTTGTTCTCAGTGCGAGCATTGGCCGTGGAGCCGGATGTTATCTACCTGCAAACTTCTTTTCGTAAGATGGAACCACTCCCTGAGATTCTTTTATTAGCATTACAAGACTTTGGTGGAAAAATCAGATACTCCGTTTCATTACCTATCTTCGAGTTAGCGAGACCCCTTAATGTGTCTCTTCGGGTCCGCGTCTACACCACCCCGCTTGAGGGACCTACCTTATTCACGGATGCATCCTCGGTCACAAGTCAAGGAGCTGTGATATGGCAGCTTCCAGGTAATAGATGGGAGACTGCTATCTTTTCTGATAAGACAGTCAGCGTACAAATTCTTGAGGTGGTGGCAGTTGCGAGGGCTATAACTATGTGGCCGGACATCCCGTGCAATGTGGTCACTGATTCTGCTTTCGCAGCTAAGTTGCTCGCTCGCATGAGTCACAGTGGGTCCCCGAGCTCTGAGGCGGCGGGTATCTTGGAGGAGGCTTTGGCTCAACGATCGGCCCCCGTTGCGATACTACATGTGCGTAGTCATTCAGAGGTACCAGGCTTCTTTACAGCGGGAAACACTGTAGCGGACCAGGCAGCGGGCACATTCGTTTTTACAGTACGGGAGGCTCATGATCTCCATGCCTCTTTACATATAGGCGCTCGTGCAATAGCCAGGGTCTGTTCAATTCCCCAGTCTGCGGCACGCAATGTTGTTCAAGCGTGCCCCTTTTGTAACTCAGCACCTGTTATAGGAGCTGGGGTCAAACCTCGTGGCCTTGGGCCTCTAGAGATTTGGAAGACAGACTTCACTTGGGAGCCACGCTTGTCACCTCGCCCTTGGCTTGCTGTTACCGTTGACACCTCCTCTACGGTCATCGTTGCTACGCAACATGTGAGAGCCAATTCTACTGCAGTGCAGTGTCACTGGGCTGTTGCAATTGCCATTATGGGGCTACCAGTACAGATAAAAACGGACAATGGTTCATGTTTCGTCTCACAGTCCACCCAACAGTGGCTGGCCAGGTGGGAAATTTCCCATACCACAGGGATCCCTGGTAATTCCCAGGGACAAGCGATTGTGGAACGAGCAAACCGCCTTCTTAAGGAAAAGATTCGCGCCCTTGGGGAGGGGGAAGGCCACCGGGACCGAATTCCTGCCGCCAGGCAGGCAGAGATTTTAGCAAAAGCTTTATACGCCTTAAGCCATTTTGAACGTGGAGACTGTAGTCGAGCCCCAGTACAAAAATATTGGCAACCAAAAATTCTGACAGAAGGCCCCCCAGTAAAAATAAAAACTAATGGTGGGGAATGGGAAGCGGGCTGGATGATTTTGGTTTGGGGAAGGGGGTATGCAGCAGTTAAACATAATGAATCCGGGAAAATATTGTGGGTCCCGTCACGAAAAATAAAGCCAGATGTGAGCAAGATGCATGATGATGGCATTCACAAAACTTGAGTCAAGGTGTGAGTTTTTCTGCAAACCGAAGCCAACTCCAGGACGACGGGACTGGGAACCACTCCTCAAGAGGAACCTCACGCCTGCATTGCTGACGCTTTCGATATTACTGATGCTTATGGATGCTTGCAAAATTGCCTGCGATGAATGATGGAGAGTACTTTTGACCAACGAATAGAGTATCTTAAACTACGTGAGAGACTGTAAGGAACGCAATATATAATCATATATAATCATTTGTATAACCTATGCTAGGGCTATTAGGCGGTATGCGAATATCGCACTGTAACGGGGCAAGGCTTTACCGAGCACGGGGAGGGGGAAATGTTGTCGTAGGCACTAATGAGATATCGGGCTGTGATGTGAAAGGACCCCCTGCTGTGTTGTAGCAGGCGATAACGGGGTATCGGGTTGTGACGCGGTAGGACCTCCCCCGCTCTGTGAGTAACGTGTGAGTAACACGTGACGCATGCTTAAGGGGCTTAGGCGATAGGGATGTGTATTTAAGGGGTTGTTGTGCCTTAATAAATTGCCATTTGCTTCTACATCATATTGGTGTCAGTGTTGCTATGGCCCTAGCGAATGCAGATCGCTAGCCCCTAGGCAGTGCAGCCTTTGACACGGTGGTTGCCGGAGGTAACAGAGAAGAGACAAACATGCACCTCTCCACAGCCTCCCTTCAGGTAGTTGTAGAGAGTGATAGAGTCTCCACTGAGCCTTCTCTTCTCCAGACTTAACAATCCCAGCTCCCCCAGCCACTCCTTATAAGACTTGTGCTTCAGACCCTTTATCAGTTTCATTGCCGGTCTCTGGACACACTGAGCAGCTCAAACAGTACTCAAGGTGCGGCTTCACCAGTGTTGAGTAAAGAGACGGTCACTTCCTTGTTCCTGCTGCCAACAATGTTTAACATTTTTCCATTTTTTACACTTTCTAATTTTATGGAAATTATTGCATTGGTTTTTACCATCTGAAAAATCATTCATAAAAAAGACTATAGAAGCCAATATCAAGACATGATAAATTTTATCTTCTAAGACATTGTTGTCCTCATTCTCACAGTATTAATTTCATGTTATAATTGTCTTTGTTCAGAATAGCATAGGAGTACTCATTATATAGCTATTAAATTACAATCAGTCATTTCAGAAACCTAATAAACTATTTGTTGGATTGATATCAGGTATATTAGTCAAATTGAGAATTAAATATTTTGTCTATGAGAAACAAAAAAGATTTCTGTATCATTAAAAACAAACAAACATTTTGTCTTTAAATATTACATTATGAGAGGAGAAAACAAACAAACAAACCAAAAAATTAACAAGTAACCTTCAAAACATATATAGAAGCAAAATAATGCATTCCAAATTTGTAAAACTGTTTAAATATGTACTTATACATGCCTATTGGATGGAATTTGACAATGTTTCTTCACCATTTTTAGACATATTTCACTGAAATGCAATAAATAGATGAAAAGTAATGAATACAGATAGTATTTAAACCTCATTTTGCTATTAAGAATGGTAAGGTTCAAGCTGAAATATGTCTCTTCCATTAGTTAGTATGTATAGGCATACAATATAGTAAGCTAATTATAAATATTTGTAAAAACATATCATAACAAAAATAGTTGCATCTATTTTCAGTGTATTTAAAGTTGTAGCGGATTGTTGGAAACAACTATTGTCACTATCTGTATCTATAACAACTGTATCATCTATACTTCTATCTATGTATGTATCTATATCATCTATCTCTATATATGCATCTTTATATCTATCTAGACAAATCCAAGTTTATCAAGAAAATAATCATCTTTGATTAATAAAATTTATCTCAACAAGAAAAGATTAAATTAAAAAAAAAACACTTCAATGTATATCTATCTATAATATTATATAATCATATATATAAAAACATAATTTTATATAATAGGTATTCTATATAACATTTATATTGTTTATAATATTATGCTATTATATAATATTATATTATAATAAAATATTATAGTATTTATATTTATAAATATATATATACAGATTTCTAAATAAGTGATATATATAGAAATTACTGATATATTTCATAGATATATAAATATCTATAAAAGTGAATTTGAAGAAATCATTCCAATTCTGGAGTATTTCTATTTTCTATCTCAGCTTAAATAATGTATATGTCTGTAACTGATATGATGGCAGGTGCTTGTCACCTCGCACTAGATATCCTAATCTCATAATTATCTTTAATCACACTCTGAAACCTATTATTTTCAATATTTTAAACCAGGTTTTCTCTGCCCAAAATAGCTAATTAATGAGTACCTAGATACTGCATATGCACAGAAGACTATTGAATAATACATGAAGATTGACTGAAGTCAATTTCTTTACATTTTTACTTTTTATTCATTAGATTTTTATTTTTTTTTTAAGGAAAAAAAAAACAGGGTTTATGAAGGCAAAAATAAAATGACATTGTATTTACAGTCTTACATAGTAGAGCGTAACATTGTGAAGCAGTGGTGGCTAATCTGAACAATTGGAAAGCTGAAAGACATGCAATTAACTATTTCTTTTAGTTGCACCAGATTCCAGACACACATTATTTGCATTTCAGAACAGTGACCTTTTACCAATGCTAATAGCTGTCTTTGTGATATTCTTTCATACACCAAATCAGTTGTCAGCAAGATGAAACTAAGGGAATTGCAATAGAGCTGATTTAAGCTTTATTTTCAAAATTATATTTTTTCTTCTATTTTTTTCTATTTTTTTCCCTGACAAAAGAAATCTTACATTTTTAATCACTTTATCGCTTTGGACTATTATTTTTAAGACATATTCTGTTTACAATAAGCCTTTTGATTAGCCAAATGTAGCCAACAGAAAACAGCTCTGCGTGTTTATAAATTCAATATAAAAGACTCAGAATTTAAGCACATTTATTTATCTTATAATACAAAAATAATTCTCACCTTTCAAATTTTCAGTTTATGCTTCCTAATCTGCACCCACAGAGAGCAAAGCACTCCTGCATATAACAGAGCTGGGTCACAGTAGAGCAGTATAAATTTAAGCAGCAACTACTGAATTCATCATTTTAGATACATCTATTGTCTCCTGAGACTAGTCACTGGATTGTTAGAGGAGATTTTATGTTATATTTCAAAGGGTTTAACTATTTTCCTGTTTAAAATTGCTGAGAACAGTCTGTGCTTACATCATCAGGTTTAACCTTAAGTAGAGTTTCTTGTCATATCAGTATCTGTAATGAGTATGGAACAGACTTACTGTCTACTGCAATATCTAGAAAGTTTCCAGACAGAGAGGTATGTGTTTGAAGGCCAGCAGATGGGCTTTTCATGTGCCTTCTGAGAGGACTCAGCCTTGGAAATAAAGCACAATTTTGAAAACGCTCTGTATTAGCTGTTGATGACTCCCCCTCATGTGGAAATATCTGTATGACGTCTCAGAGCTAAGGAATATGGAAAAAAACTATTAGACAACAAGAGTATCTCTCTGTTGTTGACAGTGGCATGGAATAAGCCTTTATATGCAAATTTTTATTAACACTTTTCTCATAATACTGGTATTTATTCAGTTTTTGTTAAGCATCTCTCTAAGAAATGTGCACACATCACATCATTCAAATTTAAGACCAATATATCAATGTAGTGATTATTAATTAAAATGAACTTATTAATTACAGACTAAAATTGAGACATATTTCCAAACTGATAAATACTGCAATTTATATTGCATTGAAAAACTTAACTGTAACAACACCTTACATTACTTAGCATAAATGAAAATGTATTTTCATTAGCTTGTAATGTTTCAGTAACAGACATGATGATATGGTAGTATGAGCAGATAATCTTTATTTTCACTTATATCAAAGGAATTTCTCTAAAAATTAAACTTAATATTTGTCTGAGTTTCAGAGTTTTGAAATACAGACTCACAGTAGTTTTAAATACATGACATCTGCTGAATTTTTCCACACTTAATTGAATTCCATGGTAACTAAAGTCAATGAACCAAAAACTGTACAGAAAGAGTATGTATGCTTTATGAGATAAAATCACAACTTACCAGAACATTACTGTCAAAATTTGAAAGGCAAAGCAGATGTTTTAGAAGGTAATTTATTGTGTATGATCCTGAGAAGAGAAAACAAAATCTCTTTCACTACAGCAATAAAACCTTTTTGATGTTTGTCATGAAGATGAAAACTGAAGCTGTTAAAAAAAAATACGTTTTCCATGTATTTTCAAAGTAATTTTTAATATCCATTTTTCTTACCCATTTCTTTTTAAGTTTGTAATCAATGAATCAATCATATTTAAACTGTTATGTACCATTACACTTAACCACAGTTTCCTGCACCTGAGTTGAGGAAATCCCAAACATGAATACAGAATGGGGGATAAGTGGATTGAGAACAGCCCTGAGGAGAAAGAACTGGCCCCATTCATGGAAGAAAATCTGAACTTGATCTAACAATGCATGATTACAGCCCTAAAAGATAATCAAACCCCAGGCTGCATCGTAAGAATCATGGCAAGTAGATTGAGGGTAGTCATTTTTCCCCTCTGCTTTCACAAGACCTCACCTGGAGTGCTCCATTCCACTCTTGTGGTCACAGCAAAATACAGACACCTATTAGAGCGGGTCCAGAAGAGGACTACAAAGATGACTGGAGTGTTGGAGCAGCTCCCTTGTGAAGGGAGAGAGAGTCGAGGTTGTTCAGCCCAGAGAAGAAGAAGCACTGGGGACACCTCACTTTGTCCTCCTAGTACTTAAAAGGGACCTACAAGATAGATGGGGTATGCAGTTATTGGACATGGGCTAACAGCTTTATATTTAGGAAGGTAAATTTATGTTGTTATGGAATCATAGTTTGGCTTAGGTTGGAAGGAACCTTAAAGAGCATCTAGTTCCAAATATGGGCAGGGTTGCCAGCACTAAATCAGGCACTAGATCAGGTTGTCCAGGGCCTCGTCAATCCTGGTCTTGAGCACCTCCAGGAATGGGGCGTCCACAACTTTTCTGGGCAGCCTATTCCACAACTTCACCATCTTCATAAAAATTCTCCCCATAACATCTAATATAAATCTTTCCTCTTTTAGTTTTAAACTGTTACGTTAGATATCAGAATGAAATTATTTGCTCTGCAGCACTGAAGCAGAGTTCTGGGTGCTCTGTTCAGAAGTTCTCATGGCTAGGTTGCATGATGCTTTGGGCAAACTGAGTAGACTTCCCATGGCAGTGGAGTGGAAACCAGTGATCTTGAAGCTCCCATCCAACCCAAACCATTCTATGCTTCCATGCTTCTATGTCAAGATTGTGATATTTTCATAGATTCATAGATTGGCTTATGTTTTGTGTGAGTACACATGGTGGATTAAAAAAGGTTAATAGATAAACAAGGCTTTGTGCATGTGAGCACTTCAGAAACAAAAATCTATTTGTAAAAGTTACATAATCTTCATACAGTTTTTTTGTTTGTTTTTGTTTTTACTGAAATAACAACTTTTCTAGAAATAACAAATATGAAAGTTCTACTAAATCACCAATCTCACTGTAAGGGCAATATTAAACACTAAAAGCAATTTTTGTTTATTTTTGATATCTAATATTAGTAATCCTAAATTAAGAGAAATTCATGTGTTTGTTTGTTGTTGTTGTTGTTTGTTTGTTTGTTTTCTTTTTCACAAGCAATATACATTCATGCATCTCCCTGTCAAGGAGTTCAGTTTTGGAGCTCAGTCTAAGTTTCCAGAAACTTAATTTCAGGCTTGACTTATAGACACTAACTTATAAATGGCATTCTCATATCACTTCAACAACATGAGTACAGGATTTTGTTCAGGCTTTTGTTGAGCAGGTTTCTACGTCAGTCTTGTTAAATCTGCCTTAACAACTACATAGGAGGAACAGTCAACAGTAGCATTATTTTCTCTCTCTAGAAAAACTGGAGAAAAATCATTTGCTTATATTGCCATGTTCTATGCTCTGTTAGTAAAAAATATGTTTTCTTAACCTTAGACATGGCAAAGACCTTTTCATATTACCTTCTTATTTATGAGATATTAAAAACACTAAGTCAGATTAAGAAGTAAAAGCTACATCTATATTGAAATTGTAAGGAGAATTTTCCAAATAGAAGCACATCCCATGTTTTTGCAAACATTTGAATGCTAACTCTGATTGGAAATTAATGCATAGATTGTCTTCAGTATAGAAATTAATAGACCATTAACTGAACAATTTTTTTCCACACTCATGAAGGCTGGTCCTGCACAACATGATACATTAGCAAAAATAAAAATTAAAAAAAAGCCACAAACCAAGACTAAATCAGTCCATTTTTCTGAAAAAAACTCCAGTCTGTTTTTTTATGAGTGCAGTAAGCATTCAACAAAACTACGTGATAATCATTGATGTAATTAAATATTATCTAAATAAAAACTTTTAAAATGCTAAAAGAGGAAATTATTGCTAATTAGTGTAATGGCTTTATGATTTTTTCAATCGATATTCCACATCATAATATCATGTAGTGCACCATGAGTTAAAGAGTTAATGTTCCAATTCCATGGACTGTGGATGTTTCCAGATACCTCATTCTCAGAAGAGAACTACATACTGCAGGGGACTTTGCGTTTCCATTTCCTGTTTTCTATTCAGAGGGAAAGATAAAACTGTTTGCAGATAACTAGATGCTTCTTTTTTCCTTTCTGCTCATCCCAGCAGTGTGTGCGCTTGTCTTGCCTTTAGCATTAGAGTAAAGCCTTCAGTTTTTAATTCAGCTTTATTTGATTTATTAGCCTCAATTCCAATTATATGGTATTATATTGTGTTATCTTGCATTCTGTTATCTTTTCTAGTAAATTAGCTTTCCTTCTCATACTGTTGCTGCTGTTTTGTTTTTAGGCCAATCTCCCTACACTTTGCCTTTCCCGTTTCCTCTTTCCCCTTTCCCAGGGCATGGGTCCCCCTGCCCCTTTAGTCATGGAACTGGACTGAACCAGCTTGTAATCCACTGACAGAGAGGTATAATCCCAGCTATGTGAAGTTATGAAGACCACTAAAATGGGAGTACTAAAACTGTTTGTACTGTGGTTAGCCATGATGTAACTGCTCAAGGTATATGATGAATTCTGTGTTCTTTGAAGTCTTTACGTAAAGACAAGGTATTTTTTTTCTAAAGGAATTCTTGTCCATTCTTGTTTCTGATATGACATATACTTCATTAATTTTACTTTTGACATTTACAGTACAGATATATGCTGCTGAACTTTGTTTTTGTTTTTGTTTTTGCTTTTGTTTTTGTTTTTGTTTTTGTTTCCCCCACAGTTAATGGAGAAATACAGAATTCTTTAATGAAAAGAATTTCTTCTGACACCTATATTTAGTCAGATAAACAACACTTTAACAAGCACCTACACCTCCATGAGGTGAGCAGAAGCCAAGAATGACTAAGATGCCCACAACGATAATGTAAGATATCTAAAGTCAAATAAGATATGTTCTACTCAATATGATTCGTGCTAGATAATTAAAAACTGTATTTCACGTAAAAATCTCATGAAGTGATTATTATGGTATGTGCTTAATAATGACTTTGTGGGGATTTATGAATGCATGTTGTTAACTGGCTTACAACCATATAAGTTCCATTCCTCTATACCAAATATACTGAAACATTTAAGTTTTCAACAAGTCATTAATTAGCAAAATAATTTAGACTTGAATGTATACAGTAAATCCTGCATTTTAGATATACTGTTTGCATTTCTTATATTAATTAATGGCGGAAACTTAAAATCACACAAATTTTAATTTGTGGCAAATGTTTAATATAACTGATTGGAGAAGTCATATAGATGCTCCCTTTTCCCTTGCTGTTTTAAATGAAAATTTTGAGTCAGAAAGATGATAATAACATTTGCATATTTTGTAAAATTATTTGCATGCATTTTTATTTTGTGCTGCAGATAGATTTTAGTTAGTAATAATGCGCACTTTCACTTCACTTGCCTTTTATGAAATATTGATGTATTGTCTGTACAGTAGTAAATTATTATTGCATAAATTATAGTACAATATTAAAGCAAAGGTAGGCTGTCAGGCATACTGACTTTATTTGCATTACTGACATCTATGAAACCTAATGATTCCAGTGATCTTTCTGGTTTTCAACAAGTTTCTTTGCTTATCAGTCTAAGTAGCAGCACCATAATCCAGAAAGGAACAATAAATTATAGTCAAAATGAGACCCAAATGTAAGTGACAAGCATAACCAGCACAACAGTAAAAAGGTTTTTGTAGCTCAAATAAGTAAGAGCTGATTATCTGCCTGCAATTTTCATAAGTCAGCAAGTTTCTTAGGTTTCTTTAAGTTCTCTACCTGTCTTGTTCAACATCTTCATCAATGACCTTGATGAGGGAATAATAGTCACCCTCAGCAAGTTTGATGATGATACGAAGTTGGGAGGATTGGCTGACACACGTGAAGGCTGTGCTGCCATTCAGCGAGTCCTGGACAGGTTGGAAAGCTGGGCAGTAAGAAACCAGATGAGGTTTAACAAAAGCAAGCGTAGTGTCTTGCACCTGGGGAGGAATAATTGCATGCACCGGTACAGGTTGGGGGATGACCTGCTGGAGAGGGACTCTGCAGAGGGGGACCTGGGTGTCCTTGTGGATGACAGGTTGGCCATGAGCCAGCAGTGTGCCCTTATGACCAAAAAATGGCATTCTGGGGTGCATTAAAAAGAGCGTGGCCAGCAGGTGGAGGGAGGTGATCCTCCCCCTCTACTCTGTCCTGGTAAGGCCTCATCTGGAGTATTGTGTCCAGTTCTGGGCTCCCCGGTACAAAAAAGACAGGGATCTCTTGGAAAGAGTCCAGCGGAGGGACACAAAGATGATGAAGGGCCTGGAGCATCTCCGCTGTGAAGAAAGGCTAAGTGAACTGGGTCTGTTTAGCCTTGAGAAAAGAAGACTGAGAGGGGACCTGATCCAGGTCTATAAATATCTAAGGTGTGGGGGGCAGAGTGGTGAGGCCAGACTCTTTTCAGCAGTGTGTGGAGACAGGACAAGGGGAAACGGGCAGAAACTGGAGCATAGGAAGTTTCACACAAATGTGTGCAAGAACTTCTTTACGGTGAGGGTGACAGAGTGCTGGAACAGGCTGCCCAGGGAGGTCGTGGAGTCTCCTTCTCTGGAGATATTCAAGACCCACCTGGACACCTACTTTGCGACCTGGTGTAGGGAACCTGCTTTGGCAGGGGAGTTGGACCCGATGATTTCTGGAGGTCCCTTCCAACTCCTACGATTCTGTGATTCTGTGATTCTCTCATTATCATTTAATGATCTATCCACGTATCTTATGTTACCAATAAATGCTCGTGCATGGAAGTATGTAAGTGTGCAAATAAATAGATAGACAGAGGCATATGTGTCTATGTGTACCTATAAATGTGTATTCCAGTATCCCAATATATATAAAAATTCCAATAACCTTTTCCCCAATGAACTCTATTCATTAAAAACCTAACAAGAATGCTTAATTTTGTCAAAGTCAAACTACTAGAGTCAAAATTCTAAGCAATGACATACCATACCATGTGTATGTACTGATAATGTCTAATGGGAAGAAGAAAAATGTTTTTTGAATTTATCTAGTTCAAAACAGGTATTCTGAAAACACCCAGTGATACTCCCCTAAGTGCTCAGAGGTCTTCTACTTAATTACTGTATTTCAATTCCATCAGTCAACCAAAACCGTATTCTGAAATCACTCACTTCTATTCTTAAGTCTGAATTCTGCCTGTCCTTCCACTGCCCCTTGAGAGGAAGAGGAAGGCCATGTTGAAGTCTTTCCTCAGTCTCCGCCTGAGGTTGAACAAAGTAAGGAACAATCCTCATATGTCTTCCTCTAAATATTTCACTATCTTTGCATCTATCCTTTGGACATTCTCTAATACTTTTATGTTCTTTTTGTACTGTGGTGCACAAAACTGAACACAGTACTCTAGATCTCCTTCAGCAGGTCTGCACACCAGCATCACATCCCCTAATCTGTATATATAGCCAGATTAGCTCCTTCTCAGGTGCAGAATCTGACACATGCTTTGCCACATTCTTTTATTGAATTTCATGCAATTGGTGATTGCTCAGCTCTTTAATTTGTCTAGATCTCTCTGAAAGGCCTCTCCACCCTCAATGCAGTGAATACCTTTTCCCAGGTTAGTATAATCAGCAAACTTGCTCAGAACAACTTCTAGTCCTACATCCATTTCATTTATGAAAACATCAAAGAGAACTGGCCCTGAATTGGAGCCCTGGGGAACCCTGCCAGTGACTGGCCTCCAGACTGTTGTGACTCCATTTACTATAATACTTTCATCCTGACCAATCAGCCAATTGTTCATCAATCACATTATGTTTTTGCTTAGCTATATGCAGCCCACTTTGTCCAGAAGGATAATGTGAGAAACAGCATCAAAAGCTTTACTGAAATCCAAAAAGGTTATACCAACTGGATTCTCTTGGTCAACTAGATGGGTGACCTTACCATAAAAGAAAATTAAGTTATTTAAACAGGACCTTATCCTCATGAAACAATGTTTGTTGTGACTGCATTGTCCTTCAGGTGTTTTTCAATAACTCCAAGAATAATTTTCTCCATAATTTCACCAGGCACTGAAGTGAGGCTGACAGGCTTGTAATTACCAGAGTATTCTCTCTTGACCTTCTTGAAAATTGGAACTTCTGCCAGCTTCAAGACCTCTCCAGATTCCCAAGACCATTGAATAATAGTTGAGAGAGACCTCACAATAACATCAGCCAGCTCTCTGAGTATTCTGGGATGAATCCCATTGGCTCCCAACAACTTCTATGAATCCAGGTGGAGCAGTAAATTCCCCACAAGTTCAGAGTTGACTGGGAATTGATCTTTACTGTGGTGACAGCCCTCCATCCCACCTGGGGTGCCAGAGCCTATCAACAGTGTCAAAGACAAAGGCAAAAAAGACATTAAACATCTCTGTTTTGTTTATTCCCCTATTTGTAAGATGACCATTCTCATCAAATAATGAACCATTTTTCTCTCTAGCTTTTTTTGTTGTTAACATATTGTAAAAAGCCTTTTTTTATTGTTCCCTGTGGTATTAACCAGCTTCAGCTACACAAATTACCTTCCTACAAAGGTGAACATCATCCCTGTGGTCTTTCCATGTCGTCTGACCTTGTTTTCAGCTGCCATTCAATTTCTTTTTCCTCCTAATCTCTAGAAGATCCCTTCATTGCCAGGACAGTCTTCTGTCCTGCCTGCTTGATTTCCACCATTTTGGAATTGCCAGTTCCTGTGCATTCTGGAGGGTTATTTAAAAACTGACCAGCACTGATGTACTACAATGCCTTCAAAAGGAGTTTCCCAGGAAACCTTCCTAACTCCCTGATCAGCCTAAAATCAACTCTCCCCATATCCAAGGTTGAGATCTTGGTGGCAGTTTTTTTTGTTTTTTTTTTTTTTCCTATTTCAAAGATTTAGAATTCAGTTACTTAAGAGTCACTGTGGTCAAGACAGCAATCAATTGTCACTTTACCCATGAGACCTTCTCTGTTCACAAGCAACAGATCTAAGAAAGCATCTTTCCTTCTGAAGGGTGAGAGAAAGGCCCCACAGTAAAAGGATAGAAGTTAAAGGCTTCACAGGGACTGAGGATAAGGGTAGTTAGAAATAGAAAAATAAGGGATGGCAGACACTGGGTCTGGGATAATAAGGGGGATGAAGGCCATAAAGATAAAGGTTTGGAAACAGCCTGAGGACATCTGGCAGTGAGGTGATTAGATGTCCACATGTGGGGTAAGATGTAACTGTGAACAAGTCAGTGAAGAGTTTATCAGACTCCTTGATAAACCCTATCACTGTGAAACCTTGGGAGTCCGGAGTGTAAGACAGAGAGCAAACAGTGTTTGATTGTGTCTAAGGGTAAAAAGGAGATTCTTTTTGTATGCACTGTTAACCTTATCACACTTAAGAAACCTTTCATCCTTTATCACTGTTGTTTGGGAGAAGCTAGGCCAATTAACTGATTAGAAGGACAGGAATTTCTGGCTTGTAAGAGAATGGTATATAAAATGTATGTTGAACACAATAAAGCAGAACTATTCAGATAACTATTCTGAGAACTATTCTGATGCTACAAGAAACTGTGAGAGCTCTCTAACTTGACTGTGTGCCGATATCCATAGGGCAAGCAGAAACTGGTTTGGAGGCTGCCCCTTCCACAGGGTCAGAAGTTTACAGCAAGCAAGCCTTTGTGAAGAAGTCTACGATTTTTCATCCCGCGACCCCACTACACATGCACATGGGGGAAGGGTCTGAATGCTAATGAATTCTCGGGAATGAAATGGATATCATAGAATCATAGAATCACAGAATCGCAAAGTTGGAAATAACCTGCAAGATCATCTAGTCCAATCGTCCTCTCAATACCATTGCTACTACAAGCCTCTAAACCATACCTCATAGCTCTTCATCCAGATGCCTCTTGAACACTGCCAGGGACGACAACTTCACCATCTCCCAGGGCAGGCCATTCCAGTGCCTGGCCACTCTCTGAAAGAAAAAGTTTCTCCTTATGTCTAACCTAACCTCCTCTAGTACAACTTGCAGCCATTTCTTTGGGTCCTGTTTGCCCAGCGATCCAGCTTATCTAGATCCCTCTGAAGGGCCTCCCTACGCTCAGGCAAATCGACACTACCTCCTCACTAACTGCAAACTTACAAAGGGTACACTCAATCCCTTCATCTAGGTCATCAATAAAAATATTAAGCAAGATGGGCCCCAGTAGATATGTAGATATGTATCCGAATTTCTGGAAATCAATTGATTATGTATTAGTTCAGCCTATATCTGTAGCTCACTTTTTCCTGACAGTGTGCAAGTTAGGTGGATCTATCCCCCTTGCACCCAGCGTATGAACACCACTGGAATAAACATATCTGTTCTGTATCCTTAATCTGGCTATAGAGTTTGATTTCTGCACAACTCTTCTTAGCTCCCTTAGCACCTGTACCAGGATGTTGTCATCAATGTGTTTTAAGAATCACCTGCACTTTTTTGTATCAGTTATGTGGTATTCCCTATTAACATTGATCACCGAGGTTTGCTGCTTTGGAGTTGTCCTGGCCAGAACCTCAGCGACTGACCGCAAGGTACAGGGTTGTTTTGGTCAGTTCCTTCATCCAGGAAACCCCAGGATAACAGAGCAGCCCGGTAGCTCTCATGAGAGTGGCTGTCATGAAGTGGGCGTTACCAGGGCAACAGCACTGCATTCACACCCCCTGCCTAGAAAAAGACTTGGGGAGCAGGGATGAGCAGGATATGAATCAGGTATGAATCACGTGAGCCGTTCAAATGAGGAGAAACAGTTAGCCACCAATTCGTGTGACTACACAGCGGGGAGAGTCACTTAAGCAGGTCGTTGCTCTCTGGACATATCAGGGTGCAACCATGGTCACCACATGGCAGCGAGCTGCTGTTAAAAGGGATATGGAGACCCAGACTGAAAGCATGAATGTCCATCCCACAGTTCAGGTCTCAGTCTGCAGAGAATGCCTGGCCCTGTCAATGCTGCAGGAGGGCAGCCAAGATACCAGCTGTGTGCGATGTGAGCAAGTGGATGATCTGCTCAGCCTGATGGTAGAGATAAAGGAGGAAGTAGAAAGGCTGAGGAGCATCTGGGATTGTGGGAAGGGGATCGATTGGTGGAGTCACACTCTGCCATCCCTACAGGAAGGGTACGGGGGAGATGCCCCTCAAGCAGTGGGGGATCATCTGCCATGTGTCTCACAGTCAGGTGGGAGGGGGAGACCTCAAAGTCCTCAAGCTGAAGTTGCCCAGAAGGACAAGGACAGCTGGTCTAGATGTCTCTCTTAGTTTTTTGAAGAATCATTCATCACTGTCATCATCTTGGCAGGGTTACCTGTAGTAGACTTCCATGATGATGTTCTCTTTATTTGCTTGTCCCTCAATCCTTCTCCAGATGCTCTCAACTGTGTTGCTACTACTATACAGCTCCATGTAATCCAACCCCTCCATTACATACAATGCTAAGACCACATTGCTCCTGCTCTGCTAGTCTCTTCTGAAAAGTCTGTAACCATTCACTGCAGCATGCTAGTCACAGGATTCTTTCCACCAGATTTCACTTATATCAATGATGTCAGGGCTCTGGGACTAAGCCAAGGCTTTTAGCTCTTGCTTGTTCCTCATGCTTTGTGCATTGCTGTAAAATCATTTTAGATGAACTTCATTGTACCCAGCACACCATGGAGCAGTTTGAAGGATCTCACTAGCATGCAACCCCTCTGATTGTGGTAGGCCATCCTGATAGTTTATCACAAGTGATGTAGATACACTTCAGATGGGCTATTGGTCTCACCCCTAATACAGGCATACTGCCCAAAGGGTCATCTCTATCAAGTCTAGTTTTATCTTCTTTCCTCTTCAGATTTAGCTTAAGCCCTCACAATGAGCCCAGCCAACACTTCTTTTTCTCCTTTGAGACAGTTGGAACCCATGTGTTGTCTGCTACTGAATAAACCACCCCATGGGGTGAGGGAGGGGCCAGGAAGAAGGAAAAAAATCCATTTTCCAATGACACCAGTTTCATAGCCATATATTGATCAGGTGGATTTTTATGTTCCTTCTCTTCCTGATACTACAATGACTGAGGAAAACAACACCTGAGCTACTCAACTATCATCTCCAATGCCCTAAAATCCTTTCTCATAGCCTGAAGGCTTGTCAACGTTTTACGGGCTGGTTCAGCCCAGTTCCGTGACTAGTGGGGTGGAGGGATTTTGCAAAATCCATGCCCCTGGAAAAAGCAAACAAGGGACCCCAAAATAATTAAAAACAGCAGCAACGATCTGAGGAGAAACAAACTAATTTACTAAATATAGTATCGGAATGCAAGATAACACACTATAATACAATTAGAATTGAAGCTAATAAATCAAATATAATGAGAGAGAGAATGTCTGAAAGGTGGATAGGCCTCAACACAAAGCTGAGGTGATGCGCAGTCCAGTTGAGCAGCAGGGAGACAGAAGGAAAGCCGACGAAGAAGAGTGAACAAAGAAAAGTGCATCAAGTGACCTTGCCAGGAGTTATATCTCCTCTCTGTGTCTGTAAAGCCCCCTGGGGAATGTAGTTCTTCTTGTCTTCTGGACAGGTACCCGGAACTGGAACATTAACACTTTAACTCCCAGTGCACTGCATGATGTTGTGATGTGGAATACCGATAACCAAAAATCACAAAACCATGACAAGGCTTCTGCTCTAGACTTCATTGCTGCCAATTTGAACTACCAGAGGCAGGTAATAATTGAGATAACAAGCAAACAAACAAACAAAATCTAATGTTCTTGTTTCTGCACCTGCTTTGATTTCATGAAACAACAGCTCTCACAAGTCTTCCTATTCTCTTCATGACCTGGTTTTACAGACTTTTGTAGCACTTCCAGCATGTTTGCTAGCTTGACAAGTTCTTGAAAATTCAGATATCTCTCATAAGGGAGTTGCTACACATGCTGTCCATCCTTCTCACCCTTTCTTGAACTCTTTCTCAGTTCTACTGTATTTTGTCTGTGATGTAGATCTTGCTCAGTAGTCGAAGTTCAAGTGAATCAGAAATCCATACAGTAAAAATCTGACGCTCTTTTTTTTTCCTAGTAATTTTGGTTTCTAATACTCAGCTTGGTTTTTGGTCAGCAAATATCACTGAACTATTTATAGACCTGCAATCATGTTTATATGTGGTTTGGAGCTCAACAGTTTTCATATGGAATAATTTTTTAAAAATTTTCTAAGTACTTCATGTTATATTTGTATTCACTAAATTTCATCTGTAATTTTGGCAGTACGTTCCTAACAAATGCTTTAAAGAGTGTTAGAAGATGGATGTGTAATGTTTAGATGTAAAAGCATCTGTTTTCCCTAGCTAACTTCTTTTCATTAGGAGTGACACTTAAATTGTACATGCTCAGTAAATTAAGGATTCACATGCGCACACATATAAGCAGGCAGCAAAGGAACTATTTTTCTCTGACTCAGTCTCAGTCATCATCATTCATCAGATGTTGGTTTGTTTTGTTTATCTGTTTGGTTTGGTTTTAAGGGTGTCATGTTTTATCAGAAATAGTACAAGTTCAGCGTTTACTGAGTCACTGCAGCCATAACCAATAAGGAGCTTGGAATGTTTTCCGCTTTTGCAAACTATGAAATTCATTAAGATGCCAATGACTCTATCCATCATTACAGCATTTAGGAAAAGTAGGCGGGAAAGTAACGTTTTCCTTCAGAAGTCTTTTCTGAATGGAGCTACCTTCAGACTCAGGCTCTGATTTGGGTCAGTGCCCTATTCAAGACCACTTCAAAAATCAGCATCCATAAAATTTTCCTGTAGAAAATTGTGAGAAAAAAGGGAACCTTTTCCCTGCAGACTTCTTGATAACAGTTTAGGCACAAATTTTGCACAGATGTCCCTTTTCTTGGCCAATATTTGAACCATCAGGTATTTAAAAGACTTCCAGCTGCTACTGAACTGTCTTGTGATACCATCACACACACACATGCACACACAAAAAGAAGTACTTAATTATAAAAATATTTGCTATACATATCAGGGGGGAAAAAGAAAAAAAAAAAAAAAAGAAAAAAGATTAATAATAATTAAATATCTACGAGCATGTACTTGCAAGTAAAAAATTTACCGCACTTTTACTGTACCTTAGCTGAAATATACTGTTTTTTCAGCTGAGACACAATCTGGGAAGCTGATTTAGATTAATTAATTTCACTTCAATTCAAAGTACTTACAAAAGGCAAATCAGTTACTATGCCTCAGCTTTTGAAAATGTGCTAGCTTGTGTTTATTATCTTGTGTCAATAAATCAAGTATGCATTTTAACATAGAGCAACTAAAGAAATATCAAACTATTTTAATGAAGAAAGGTTGTAACACATTATTTTTTTCACACCCATGTTAGATATCTGCTTTCTAATAAATTCATTCATGTCTTCTGCATCTTTATTCTCCATTCATTATGAAAAACATCCAAAATGCTACTTCACTTGCAAACACTGATATTACATATCTAAATTAGGTCTAGTTAACTTCCTGTATACAAAATAAAGACTCTTCAACATATCTGAAAAGTCATGGGCTGTCAGGTGAAGTCCCCAATGAGTAGAAAAGGGAAACATCACTACAATTTTTAAGAAATGGAAAAAGGAAGACATAGGCAACTACGGGCCAGTGAGCCTCACATTTATGCCTGGGAAGATCATGGAACAGATCCTCCTGGAAAACATATTATAGCACATGGGAGTTAAAGAGGTGATCCATCATAGCCAGCATGGCTTCACTGAGGGCAAATCATGCCTGATCAATCTGGCGACTTTCTAAGATGGGATGAAGGCATCAGTAGATAAAAGAAAGGCATCATTTACCTGGATTTCTGCAAGGCCCTTATTATAGATAAAGAATTGGCTGAATGGTTTTAGCCAGAGGGTTTTGGTCAGCGGCCAGACCTAATTCATCGGTGACCTTCTCTGTAAAGGAAATTGAGCTTGTGTCCTGCCTGAATTGAATGGCAAGAGATTATTCTCTTCATTTTTTCATCACTGGCATCACTTTACTTTCAAAGGACTGATCTAAGTGCTGGCCTCCAGATAACTCTCTTAAATTTCATAGAATCATAGCATGTTTTGAATTGGAAGGGACCCCTAAATGTCATCTAGGCCAATCCCCCTGCAATGAACAGGGACATTTACAGCTAAATCAGATTGCTTAGTGACCAGTCCAGTCAAACTTCATATTATATTTGGGTAGTCCTCGGGCAAGAGACAGTTACACGTTATTCTTCAAAGGTCTTTGATTAACATATATATCACAAGCAGTTTCTGAATTCGTTTCTGGTATTTGTTCCAGAACTTACAGTAACCCTAATTTTGACAACTTAAATTCTTATTATGCAAAAAAGAACTTACTTATTAGGTTTTAAAACTCTTTATCTAATTTTATGGCCTTTATCTCCATTCATGACTTAGTAACTTTTACATCCCTCTTATCTGTCTCCATTCCAAGGTGAAGAATTCTGCTGAGTTAAATCTTTTTTTTTTTTTTTTTTTTTTTTCTTTCTTTAAAGAGCTATCTTCCATCTTTGAACAGTCCTTTTATCACTCTACATATTTTTCATATTTGAGTACTGGTTCACTATCTTATGGAATCTTTATATGCTTTTGTCGCATGTTTTTTATGTCCAGCTTTATCTTTCACATTTCTTTTATAAGATGTATAAAACTCTATATATGTAGAGATACTAAATTTATCTTGGAACAAAATATAGGTTTTGTGTAGATTAACAATGATACAACAAAGTTTTCTAATGTCTAAAAGCCTCCTAAAAATATTGTCATTTTTTTTTCCAGGCATACAAAATTTATCTGCATACATACAGATTCCTTAAAAAAAAACCTGTAAATCTTAATAAATAAATAAATAAATAAATAAACAAACAGTAAGACACCTTAAAAACTGGTTAGATTTAAGTAACAGCCTATGTTTTCCTTCAGAGGAATATACCAGACACCAATCTCTGAGTTTCATCTGAACGCAGAAGAAGAACTAGAATGCAGTAACTCCTTATATAGAGAAAATTTAATCTGTTAATTTTGAAAGCTCAGGTGAGCAACTGATTTTTACCTCCTCTATGCATTCTTGCAGTGGAGAGGTTTTTCTCTAGCTTCATTTGCCAGTCCAGTAACTTTCAATGGTTACCATATAGCTGCAACAAACTCTAAACAATTATTTTTTGTTCCCTCTAACCTACCCGTATGTTCCCTGCCTGCTTCTTCAGAACTGTATTGAAAAATTCCTCCTCTGTTGGTGTCTCAATTAGTACTTTTTCATTTTAGCCTCTTTTATAAGAGTGCAGACAATTGCTCTCAAGAAAGACAGAATTTCCTAAGGATGCCACCTGGACAATATCCAGGACAACATAAACAGGCAACCTTCCCTCCTATTACCCAGTAACTTTGTGTAAGAATTCCTACAATAACCTGTTCAGACATAAGATTTGCATAATTTCTTATAGGCAGTACTCATTTTCATAATTCTGTTCTCTCTCTTGTGTATAATCAAGTTAGCAATCTAAATCTCCTACACAGTCTATTGTAAACAAACAAACAAACAAACAAAAACAATGCCAAGTATTTCTGCTTAATGCTCTTTGTATAATGAGGTCATAAATCTCCACTCAAGGTGTGTGCAGTTTAATGTTCTTCCATAAAGCATGTTGACAAAAAACTTCCTGTAGTCACAGCCAGCAGTATCTTGGAACATGGAAACATGAAACAAAGTCTAAGTTAGCATAGAGATGATGTTGTGATTATAGCCTGCTTGCTTAAATGAATTTAAAGACATTCAAAAAGATCCATCTATCAGACAGGAATTTAAGAATATGTTAATTCTACAGCAGAGAACTGTCATATTTCAAAAGTAAATCAGCTATGAGAATCAAATTCTAACATCAGATAAGCAGCATCCATGTATTAGTTCTATAGTATCTGTATGAATGTGACTCATTAGAAAATTGAATATAATATATGAACAAATAAATAAGATATATGATACTGTGTATAGAAGTCAGCACTCTGGAAAATCTCCCAGTGAGAGCAATACTTCCCATGCCAGAGAAAGAACTTAAAAATGTAGTTTGTTGTGAGAAAGTAGACTTGCTTAACACCTGCATAAGGCAGACAGTTCACTGCAATAGAAACAAGAACAGGAATGTCTGAGAAGCCAAGTGTATTACATTAGTAATGAGCAAATTTATAATAACAGCAGTTGCCCAGTTTGTACAATGGCTTGTAGATAGGACTTGTGTGGAATTTACTGTTCCACCTGGATTCATACAACTTGTTGGGAGCCAATGGGATTCATCCAAAAGTACTTAGAGCACTGGCCGATGTTATTGTGAGGTCTCTCTCAACTATTATTCAATGGTCTTGGGAATCTGGAGAGGTTCCCATCATTTTGAAGCTGGCAAAAGTTCCAATTTTCAAGAAGGTCAAGAGAGAATACTCTGGTAATTACAAGCCTGTCAGCCTCATTTCAGTGCCTGGTGAAATTATGGAGAAAATTATTCTTGGCGTTATTGAAAAACACCTGAAGGACAATGCAGTCACAACAAACATTGTTTCATGAGGATAAGGTCCTGTTTAAGTAACTTGTCTTAAACAATGAAAGGATGTGAAGTGAAAATCTCAGGAACAGCAACCAGAACACTAAATACTGCATGCTAAGTGTCATGGTTTTGTGATTTTTGGTTATCGGTACTCCACATCATAACATCATGTAGTGCACCAGGAGTTTAACTGTTAATGCTCAAGTTCTGGGTACCTGTCCGGAAGAGAAGAACTACATTCCCTAGGGGGCTTTGTGATCAGAGAGGAGATATAACTCCTGGCAAGGTCACCTGATGCGCTCTTCTTCATCCACTCTTCCTCATCTCCCTGCTGCTCAACTGGACTGTGCATCTCACCTCAGCATTATGGTGAGGCCTATCCACCTTTCAGACATTCTCTCTCTCATTGTATTTGATTTTTTAGCTTCAATTCTAATTATATTGTATTGGAGTGTGTTATCTTGCATTCTGATACTATATTTAGTAAATTAGTTTGTTTCTCCTCAGAACGTTGCCACTGTTTTTAATTATTTTGGGGTCCCCTGTTCCCTTTTTCCAGAAGTGTGGATTTTGCGAAATCCCTCCACCCCACTAGTCACGGAACTGGGCTGAACCTTCCCATAAACCGTTGATGCTAAGTAACCACTCTGTAGCATATAGATCTTCTCTTAACAACTAATCAAGACCTTGCAGCATTTATTTATTTGCTTATTTGGGTTTTTTGTTTCTTTTTAGGTTTGATTGTGAAGTGAAAGATTAAAAACTTTTATTTTTTAATTCACACAACTGATGCAAAATATACGTATATATAACCAATTAGCCAAACATAGAACTTATAGGGAAAAAAAAAAAAATAGTGTAAAAAAAAAAAAAAGAAAGAAAAAGACACTATTGCCAAGCCATCATGTTATCAATTGTATACCAAGGAAAAAACAGGTAATGACAGAGAAGTAAATAAAATTGCCATGAACTCTTATAAATGAGCTAACTAATAAACACTGAGAGTTTATACTTCTGATCTATGGCCTATTTGAGAGGATAGGTGGTCAAATAAATTGTTTGCAATAAAGACTGTACAAATTAGAAGACCCTTTAGAGTTATCACCTGTTTCTAATAAGCAAGAAGTTTCTGATAATAAAAGCATTTGCTGAGAAATTAAAATGAATATGTTCTAAGTAAAACCAAAGTCTTTATCCTTTCATTTTAGATGGTAATAAAATGCACTTCAAAGTGCAATTACACATTTAAAATTTGAAAGTGGTTGAATACATCACAGTAAAACCAGTATTTGTGTTCACTTCAAATAGCATGAATTGAAACTGCATAGTCCCACACATTTAAAAGCATTTTTTAATTTCCACACTACTTTTATTCTATTTTCTGCCATTCTAGTGTAAAAAGTGCACCCATATGAGGATAAAGGGATTCAAGTGAACAAACATGGTGAGTCATTTTAATCTTATCTATCCCATAAATAAAAGCTGATCTTGACAGCAGTGTGATTTTTGAAAGTGATCTGATCTTTTAAACTGTAAGAAAATTTCTGATTTAACTGACCTTTTGATAACATCACAGTCTTTAGGAGAAAACATATATTATCAGATCTTTTAGTTTCAATTTTAGATTTTCATCTACCAGATGAAAAACTCTTCCTAGAAAATATCTTTGAGCAGAAAAATTATGTTGAGGGTGTGATGCTGCTGATTTGACTACTGCATAGAAATGTTCTAGGCTGGTGTGACTGCAAAATATGCATCAGCAGTTCAGAAGCCGTCTTTGTACGTAGCTTGAGTCAAACATGTCAATAGCTTTATAGGAAGACAAAGAAGTCAGTGCTATAAAGAGGATTTCTGTTCTCCTTTATGCTCTGCTCTTCAAAAGGCATGGGCTTGAAACATTGCATGAAGCTAAATTCTGAGGTAGGTTTTCAGCAACATACCTGTTTTCACAGTAAACAATATTTAGTCATATTTTGATAATATTTTCAGGTGTATGGTTAGCATATTCATTTGTCTTCTGGAATCATGTAGTGTCAGAGCTTTATGATCTTTACAGACCCTTTTAACCTGAGCCTCTCTATGATTTTATGATTTTGAGCATTTGCCACCATCCATGAGTCAGCGTAAAGATAAAGCATTGGCCACCTCTCCCGTTCAGCAACATCTAAGGCCAATTGGACAGCCTTTACCTCTGCAAATTGGCTTGATTCTCCTTTCCCTTCAGTGGCCTCTGCAACTTGTCATGTGGGGCTCCACACAGCAGATTTCCATCTGCGATGATTTCCCACAATACAACACAATCCATCAGTGAACAGGGCATATATTTTTTTCATTTTCTGGTAATTCATTGTATAGTGGGGCCTCTTTAGCTCGTGATACTTCTTCTCCTGGTGATGTTCCAAACATTTTACCTTTAGGCCAGTGACCTCTAGGATTCCTGGATGGCTGAGATTCCCCATCTGTGCTCGTTGCGTAATCAACACAACCCACTTACTCCAAGTTGCATGATAGGTGGGGGGAACCTTTCCTTTAAACATCCAGTTCAGCACTGGCAGTCAAGGTGCCAGAAGGAGCTGTGTTTCAGTACAGACTACTTCAGAAGCAGCCCAAACCCCCTCATATGCGGCTAAGATCTCCTTTTCAGTTGGAGTGTAGCCCTCTTCCGACCCCTTGTAGGCTCGACTCCAGAATCCCAGGGGTCGGCCTCGGGTCTCTCCTGAGGCTCTTTGCCACAAACTCCAAGTGGGACCTTTCTCTCCAGCAGCAGTGTAGAGGATGTTCTTTATACCCTGTCCTGTCCGTACTGGCCCCAGGGCCATGACACGGGCTATCTCCTGTTTAATCTGTTCAAAAGCCTGCTGCTGCTCAGGACCCGATGTAAACTCATTCTTCATTCGCGTCACATGATAAAGGGGGCTTACAATGAAGCTATAGTTTGGAACATGCATTCTCCAAAAGCCCACTACACCCAGAAAAGATTGTGTCTCTCTCTTGCTAGTGGGTGGAGACATAGCAGTGATTTTGTTGATCACATCTGTCTGGATGCGACGACAGCCATCTTGCCACTTTATACCTAGGAACTGAATCTCCTGAGCAGGTCCTTTCACTTTGCTTCACTTAATAGCAAAACCAGGATGCAGAAGAATTTGGATTATTCGCTCTCCTTTTGTGAAGACTTCTGCTGTATCGCCCCACACAATGATATCATCAATGTATTGCAAGTGCTCAGGAGCACTGCCCTGTTCCAATACAGTTTGGATCAACCCATGGCAAATGGTCGGGCTGTGTTTCCACCCCTGGGGCAAACAGTTCCAAGTATACTGAACACCCCTCCAGATGAAAGCAAACTGTGGCCTACATTTTTTGGCTAAAGGAATTGAAAAAAAAAAGTGTTAGCAATGTCAATGGTGGCATACCATTTGGCTGCTTTTGATTCCAGTTCATACTGGAGTTCTAACATGTCCAGCACAGCAGCACTCACTGGGGGTTTGACTTAATTCAGGCCACGATAGTCCACCGTCAGCCTCCATTCTCCGCTGGCTTTATGCACTGGCCATATGGGGCTGTTAAAAGGTGAGTGAGTTTTGCTGATCATTCCCTGACTCTCTAGTTGACGAATCAACTTATGAATGGGGAGCAAGGAATCCCTGTTGGTGCGGTATTGCTGTCTGTGCACCATTTTTGTAGCAATTGGTACCTGTTGCTCTTTTACCTGTAGCAACCCCACAACAGACGGATCTTCTGACAGGCCAGGCAAAACAGACAGCTGCTTGATGTTGTTTGTGTCTACAGCAGCTATTCCAATGGCCCATCGATACCCCTTAGGATCCTTGAAATGCCCCCTTCTGAGGTAATCAATACCAGGTATACATGGAGCCCCTGGGCCAGTCACAATAGGGTGCTTTTGCCAGTCTTTATCAGTGAGGCTTATCTCGGCCTCCAACACAGCCAATTCTTGAGAGCCCCCAGTCACTCCAGAAATATGGATTGATTCTGTCCCTTCATAAGTCGAGGGCATCAGAGTGCACTGTGCACCGGTATTCACCAATACCTTATATTTTAGTGGTTCTGATGTACCAGGCCATCGAATCCACACTGTCCAATAACCTCTATTATCCCTTTCCCCCCCATGACTGAGGGCAGGGCCCCTCTATTCATTACCTGTGGTAACCAGAGCAACTGCACTGGTGGTTGATCTGCTTTGTAATTCTCTCACCCATGCTCGTAGTACAGGAGTAGCTTGGTCATGCCACTTCCTCATGTCTTCTCCATGGTCATGTAAGTAACACCACAAGGCAATTCACGATGTAGGATTCCTTACTGGAGCTGGAAAACATTTGCCTCTAACAGCTGAGATTTTTGATGGTGCACGTGAGAAGGAAGGTTCATCCTCTTTAATTAGTTGGATTTGCATTATTTTGATTAGCTCCTTCATTAGACTCCTTTGATTATTCTGATCTTCATCAAGCGTTTCTGATACTACTACAGGTTTGTCACGATTCATCAGTAAAGACACTTGCTCTCTTGCATTTCATTCAGTTGGTCCATTATTTGTGAGATGGCGGAAATAGAAGTGTGAGCTGGGGGTAGCTGTTGTTCATGGCTTTGGAGCGCAAGAATCAATTCAAAAACTAAGGGTCTTCTCTGTTGGTCCTGTTATCTGTCAAACACTGCCATTAGTATACGGCATATCTGTCTGGTTCTGTTGTTGTGAGTTTCTGCCATATATCAGGCGTCCTCACTCTCTCAGGGTTGTGGTCTTAGCGTGGGTCGTTAGGAACAAAGTTTGGGTCATACAACATTTCCACCACGGCTGTTTCCCTCCCCTCAAATACTGGATACACTTTTCAACTGTATCGCACCTCTTCATCACAGGCTTCAAGCCGTCTTTGAAGGGATACCTTTCCTTCACGGCTATTAACACTCGTTCCCAGAAGAGTGGCAGCCCCATCCAAACATCAACTAATTCCTCTGTCAACAGCTGGATCTCTGGCAATGGCTCCTAGTTGGCGAGCTTCATTACCATCTGAAGACAAGCTACTGGCCCCGCTGTCCCAACAGCGAACTAATCAGGAAACAAGAGTTTCATTTGGGCACCATGTAAACTCCTTTCTTGAGCCTTGGATTTCAGTCATCTTCAGAGGCCGACAAGTAGTAATAGAGACTTCCTCTTCATCACTCTCTTCTGCATGTCTCTTAGTTTTTCCTTTTGCCTTTCCCAATGATGGTGGTTCTCAGGAGGGCCCCTCACTTGGATCTTCCTCCACCTCCTCCTCTGCTTCTTCTTTTCTCTGTTCTAGATGCGAGGACACTCATTTCCATTTCTCGCCTTCCACAGGGGCAACTGATATTGTTGCTGGTGTCTCCTGTAATTGATCAGATTTGACTTGGAGATTCTCCCCTTTGGCTTGAACCTCAGCTCAGAAACTCTCTCCAGAATAGTATTATATAGGGCGCGGCAAGCACAAGCCAAACCCCAAATAAGTTGTCCCTCCTTAGATTTATGTAAGCCACACCGTCCCTGACTCAAATACTGGCTAAGTCTCTCGGGATCCCACAGGTGTTCAAGAGTGAAATCCCATGACACTGCGGGTCCCCATGCTTCTAAGATTTTTCCTAAACCTCTCCATATTCCCTGCCAGTCAGCATTCTCTGGTTTTGGAGGAGACTCCTTCCACTTACCATGCCTGTATAGGAATACATTTAGGGAGATTGATATGAACAGCGCTACACCGACAAACATGAGCATTAACTCAGTATTCAAAAAATGTCTGATAAACTGAGAGGCAAGCCTGGAAACTGATCTGAACATCGTGTCGTTTGTAAAATTAGTTATTCCATTTGGGATATAGCTGTTTGAAAAATTAGCTATTCCATTTGGGATGTAGTTGTTTGTAAAATTAGCCATTCCATCTGGGATGCAAGTGTCAAAATTCATATTATACCACATTGCATATAGGTACCAATATAGGTACCATAAACAGATGTCTCCATCAGTGCCGTTATGTGGTTATATATGAACACAATTCCACAACAAGTAATTATGACATTGATGATTGGCCAGTAGGTCGCAAGTAACAGCATAGTTTTAATCCCTTACACAGAGCCCCCACGATAAAGAGTGGGTTCATCACTGGTATCTGCTAAAAAGGGGTTAATGAATTGAAGCTAACAAGGGGGGGGGGGGGGGGAGAAAAAAAAAAGGCACTACCCAGACTAAGCAGTGCTCAAAGTTTACAAATATCCCAGAATACTGGCAGTACGCCTAGTCTTTCAAGGTCAAGTTTTCCAGCACAAAAACCTGAACTACTGATAATGCTCCCTAACGAAGCTCTCTAAGAGCAGAGAGAGATTTGTTCTAAAAGCTAAAAAGCAGCTATGCCCGCATTCTTCACCCAAATCTGTCATGGATTTAACTAGATCAATCTGTGCTCGTGACAGGGGGCAGTAGGCCCCTACCCTCCACCTTCCCTGGCCCCACAGAATGGGAAGGAAGGAAGGTAGGAAAAAAAACAGCAGCAACAATCTATGGAGGAAAACTTATTTTACTAACTATGATATTGGAATGCAAGATAACACAATATAATACAATCTAATTGAAATTGAGACTAATAAATCAAATAAGATATGAGAGAGAGAGTTCCTGAGACCGAATCAAACCTGAAAAGCTTGGAATGGCTAGGAAAGCACCCTCCAGCACCCACTGCCAGGCAGTAAGAGACCGCCCCACCTGAAAGGGTCAGATCCCATGACTTTCGTAATGTATAGGGTACATGGAATTGGAGCATTAACACTTTAATTCCAGTACATGATGTTTTGATGTGGAATACTGAAAACCAAAAAACATAAAACTATGATTTTACGGAGTTAACTAGATCAATCTATGCCCGTGACACTATATTTGTTACCAGCACAACTGTTATTTATCAGTCAGGCCTCTCAGTATGGCTCCTTTGTTCTTAGCATTCTCAGCTTCTACAGACTGCAACAATATACTTGCTCGCAAGATGAAGAAATTGTGGCCAGCCCATGTATTCTTTAATCTCAGTCACTGAGAAGTGGCGGATGATCTCTGAAGAGGTCTTGTTCACTTTCAAATTCTTTTAACAAAGTAAATTTGCAAGATTCGACAGGGACTTATGTTGATAAAGCAATGCTTTTAGGCATTTCACAGCTCCAAGTTAAATATAGGAAGAAAATTTGTCGTAGAGATCTTAGAGGATTCAGAAGGCAATCTCATGAGATATATATTTACCCCTCTGGGCAACTTGTGTCATTGCTCCATCAGCTGCTGAGTACAGAAGTACTTCTTGGAGTTCAGACAGAACCTCCTGTGTTCCAGTTTGTGTGCATCAGCTCTTGCCCTGGCAGTGGGCACAATTGCATCCTTCTTTGGGGTACTTGCATATATTGATAACACTCCTTTCAATTCTTCTTGATACTTGATATTTTTCTAGGCTGAACAGTTCCAGTTCTCTCAGCTTCTCTTCATAAGGAAGATGAATCATCTTTGTGTCCTTTTGCTAGACTGTCTCCAGTATTGTTCATGTCTCCCTTACACAGTGGAGCCCAGAACAAGACACAGTAGATGTCATCTCATCAGTGCTGCGTAGAGAAGAATCATCATCTTCCTCAGACTACTGGCAACACTCCTAAGGTAACACAAGACACCATTTGCCTTCTTTGTGGCAACAATTTGCACTCGTTACACTTCATGAGGTTCCCATTATCCCTTTCTGTAGCCTTTCATGGTCCCTCTTAATTTCTGTGTCTTGTACCAAAAATGGCACTGCTCCATTCAACAGTGAGCCCATATTTTCAATGATTTTTTTTAAGTTGATTGATTTTTCTAGCAATACATTTAATAGAAGTTCCAGATGTTAGCTGTTATCATGATGCTGTAAAGTTTTAAACATTGTAGCATGGAGCAGAATCATCACTTTTTTTTTTTTTTTTTTCCCCTTCAAGACTATATTTCATGATACACAGTCTGATTTTCTATGTGCAATGCTAGTATATCAAGATTAATTTCAACTTCTATAAGAAATCAATCAAGAGACACTGAAATATTTTGTTTCAGGTCACTTGGACATTAATTGTAGGGCCATCCTATGTGAGGCCACAAGTCTCAAGAGAGTTACTAGTCAAATGACTCATATCCCTGTTCTCCTCTGTGCTTCAGATTTTGTAGCTGAACAATTAATAGCACTTATCTGATAGTCAAGATGAATTATTCTGACCATCCTGTTCAGCCACAAAGTTCATTTCTCTGTAACTTCTGTCTTCGGAATATGATCTTCAAATACAAACGGATCCTGAAAAATCCTGAGGGAAAAAAAATATATACTGCAGTCAATTGAACCTGTTGAACGGTGTCTTGATCTACAACCAAGGGTGATCTGAATGAAATAGAAAACAAAATAACTTTTAGAACTGTTTTTCATCAAGCACAATCAAAGACAACTATGAAAACATATCCATGTGGCAGAAATAGATGAACATGAAAAAGGATTGAAAAAAAGAAGAGACAAATTGTCTAACAAATTGTCATCTATTTAGTATTTACAAAGCTGTTGACTTTTTTTGCAGAGACAAGTTTTGCAGGTTCATTCATGAGAGCTAGTAAAAATTTCTTCTTTGCTGGCAGCATTGCACAAAGTATTTTCTTGTATGAACAATAATTCAAAGAATGCATGCTGGTTATTAGATTTCAGTTTTTTGTTTTTATTTCCAGATACTGTTTCATAACATCTCAGTACTAAATAAACGCAGGCCTTTACACCCAAGAAGCAGTAAGAGATTTTTGTTGTATGGAAGCTTTCTCTAAATGTGATGAATAATATAGAAGTGTTCTGTAACTGCTTGCATAGCACTCCTCACAGAGGTTTCCCATGCTGGCCTACAACACTGACATAAAAACTTTGCCACCTATACCCAATAAAATTACTTTTATCATTAATTTTCATTTTTCTCTAGATTGTAGTTATGCCTCTTCAACATTAATGCTTCTTATTTTTTTTTTTCACGGGAACTAAAACAAAGAGTACAATTACTCTATTTCATAAAGTAAATTCTCAGCTACAAAACTAAAAATTGATAGAGCAAATTCTCTTATCAACATAGTCATTACCATTGGTTATACATTTTCACTGACAATGAACTAGAGCCTGTATACCGCACTCATAAAAATCTGCAGCATTGAAGGAGAGCCACTGTTTCACAGCTGCTTTGATGGTGCATTTACTAGGAAAATGTTGCCCATGCAGTTTATCTTTCAAAGGCCTGTACAGATGGAAGTTAGAAAGTGAAAAATCTGGACTACACAGTGGGTATTGTAGGACAATACAATCAAGGTTGGCAGTATGCTCCATGACCTTCAGGACAGAGTGAGACCTGTTGTTGTCGTGTTGTAAGAGAAAGGTTGTTTTCTCTGGTTTGACTCTGGAAGTTTAAGCTTTCAGATCAGTATTGCAATGTACAGGCTAGAGTTGATGGTTTGTCCAAGTTCCAGGAAATCCAGAAGGATCATTCCTTTCCTGTCACAAAAGACAGTGCACATCACTTTACCTGCTGAGGACTGTGTCGTGAACATTTTCTTCAGTGAGGAATTCACATCTCCATTTCATAATGGACTGATGTTTTGACTCTGGCTCATACTGGTGACACCACATCTTGTCACCAGTAATTATATGATCCAGTAAATATCACTTTCAAACTCTTACTGGTTCAATTGGTACTGACAAACTTGCATATTTTCTTCTTTCTGTTCCTGTGTGAACATCTGTCATTAAAGCAAACTATGCGATATTCAAACATTACCAAGACAGATTCCAATACACTGAAGACAATATTCAGCTCTATACCCAGTACCCTGGTGGTAATCTGCTGATTCGTACAGATGGGCTAATGGAGACACTCCTCATTTCATGGTGTGACAGCTGTGTATGGCCCTCCAGAACATGGCTTGTCCTTCATGTAGCTTTTGCCATTGCTGAAACACACCACAAGCTGACTCAGTGTGCTCACATCTACTGTTTAATCTCCATACACATTCAGCAAGAATCAATGAATGTCAGTGGATGCAATGTCATCCCTAATGTTTAAAAATCCTTTCTTACAGTCCAACAGTGATGAAATACAGATAATGAGCAAAGAAAGCTCTATCCAGTCATTACTTAAATTAAGCAATCACAGATGGCATAACATGGAAATTTATCTTCTGTCTGAGAACAGTATATTGTTGTGCAGTGGATATAGTCACATCATAGTTGCATTATTAACTTCATCCACATATTTTTTTTCTGTGTGATTTTTTTTTTTTAATTCTTTTATATTCTCTAAGTGAATAAAATGATCACGATATTTTTTTTGAGAAAACTCACTTTGATTACAAGCTATAACAACAAAAGAGCCTCGGGCAAGACTAGGTACATTCTTTAATGAGTGTAAGCAACATACAATTCCTGTTTATTTTCTTATAGATTTTGGGATGAGTAATACATGCACCTTGATTCCAGCAACAATGACAAATTTAAGTCCAAAGGTTTTCCCTCCCACTCCAAGCTACTAAATCTTACAGGAAGTGCTCTGTCCTTTGCTGATTCAGTTACAGTGTTACACTGTTCTATCTACAGGCTGCAAAGTAGACCAGAGCACAGAAAAGAAAATTTGCAAGTGACTATTAGAAGGGAGAAAGAAGATGAAAGGTTATTTTCTGTAGAGCTAATAATTATTTATCTTATTATGTTAATGACAATTTAAAAAGCAAACTGAAATTTAACCATTCAGTGTCCCTATCTTATCATGAACTAAGGTTATAGAATGTCATATATGCCTGACTGTTACAGGTTTTTGAAAGTCACATTGGAATTATCAAGATCTTGTGGTTTACATGCAGCTTTTAGACTGATGGTTTATCCTAAAGAAAAACCTCTTCACATAGCTTCCGAAAATCAAATATAGTCAAAATACTCAGAAATTGTGACTGTTATGGGAATTCTGTCAATAAAAATAAACAGCAAACATAACAGCTGTTGAGTCTGTCAGGTTCGTGAATCTGACTAAGTAGTCCAAGTGACAAGCTTGTAATACAAGTGACAAGCTTGTAATACCACTGCATGTATTAAAAACCTCTATGCTAGAATAAGAAGATAAATGTTTAGATATATTTTTGTTAAAATTCAGTCCTTTAACTGGATTTCCTTATCATAGGACAACTAGTCCACTGAGAATCTAGTCTTAATTTTCTTTCTTTTTGTACATGTACATATATATTTGATAATAAGGATATTCAAATTACAGCTGTGTAAATTGCAGCCACTTTTTTTTTTGCTGGTCTTTCCTGCAGATTAAACATGTGAATTTATTTCCTGTCTAATACAAAAACTGCATATTTGCTGATAAGGTTTTGAGCAGCATTTTACAATTTTACAATTTAAATTTTACAATTTAAATGTATCATTTGCAAAGATTACTTCTATCATGATTATTGAAAACGATCTTAAATGAATAGGATATTAATTACTTCATATTACATATACTCAAATACTTCAGAAGATGTTACTGTACTATTTCAAAACATCGTAGACTCTGGCAGTAAAGGATTTACAGCAGAGTTATCTTACTGTCTTAAACATTTGTTGTATTATTAATAGTTGAGCTCACTTTCTCCAACAAATGTATTAATGAATTCTTAACTGTTTTACCATCTGCACAGATTATGACATTGCCAGCAAAATGGAATGTGTTCTTGAGAAAAAAAAAAAAAGTAAGTTTGTTTCCTTTACTACCTTATGTACCCTCCATCACTTAAGTCTATCATGTTATCAAGTCTATGCTTGTTTTTTGTATTTACCAAAAAATTTACTTTGTATAAAGGAAAGGCAGTGGCAGAAGATCAGATCCCACCTCCCACCTTCAAATATGCATACACTGTTAAATCTATTTTCATTAATCTGCTGCCATCATACAGGTTTATGTTTTGAATAAGTTAGGTTGTGTTCTGTACTCACCTACCAGAGCTTTAGGAAAACATGAACATCACAAGTCTTTCTTTTTCCAGTCATCATGATGATGAAACTCCCTCCCCTTACATCACTTACACAGGATGAACTATGTGCTGAAGAACTGAAAGAACAGAGAGGACAAAAACAGCTACAGACAATTTTGCACACTGTGGTGTGACACTGCATCATTACTAAAAGCATGACTCTGACAATGCTGAAAACAGTGACAGTATTCTTAAAGATTGTGTTCTTAATATAGATATTCCTCAGATAAAGTTTTTAACCTGAACATAATCATATTAGTAATCTTTGTTCTGTCTCTTTAGTTAAACCCTGAGGGAGAAAGCTTACTGAAGATACAACATTTTCAGGAGTTCTAATTTTCTCAAGGTCATTTTAAGAGATGGAAGAAATTAAGCATTACTTAGTGACCTAGTGCTTGATTACATTTTTAACATATCATCAGTGGTCTCCACTGACTAACATTTTTCACTACCTGATCATTGAGTTTCCATTGTTCTGTTTTCCATAGTTTGAGATTTTGTTTGTTATATTAAGGTTCAATCAGAGGCAAAGGAACAGGGAAGGTGAATTAAATAAGCATTCCTTCATAATCATGAAGACATGATCTTCATTCGCTTCCTTGACAATATCTGCTCAGACATTCATACAAAATGTGCCAGATAGATATAATTGGTGGAAAAAATGTGGTGAGCAGTACTTTATTTCTCCATGCTTTTAATCCATGACTTTTCACAGATGAGAGTGATGAATTATTATCAACGCAACACAGCATTTTGATGTGTCCTCTTGCACATGAAAAACTGGGCTGGGACCACCTGAACTCATTTCTCTTGAGATTTTGAGCAAGTATAAAAAATGGTTTTGTTTTGTTCTTGGTAGGCCTCAGAAATGAAAATGCCAGTATGTCGAGGACAACACATCAATCTAATTTGCTGCTTGGGTCCTAACTCCTATTCTTCTACTGAAATTGCAGCACGGTATGTGATACAACATCAGCAATATTCCATTATTACGCTGTAGCCCTTTTTAAGAAGTTGTTGTCTTTTTTGAAACAAGTTTTGATTATAAGAGATTGTAGGTGCAAACAACTAATGAAACACTAATTTACTAATTTTCAAGTAATTTGGAGAATTTACTTAATTAAAAGAAATTTATCATGGAATAGAAGGTTATAGAGAAATCACCTGATGCCATCAAAGAACAATTTTGATTCTTTTTGCAGAAGAACAACTTGGCTTTACACTAGGATGATTTTTCTTTATTATCTTTCTGTATACGACAAGAATATAAATAACAATTTAGGAAAAAAAAAAAAAAAGTTTATCTAAAATAGGGAAGGAGCTTAGATAACTGAGGTTACATGCAAATATTGTTTCATCTTCCTCCTTTCATCCAGGCAAATAATAAGAATGATTTATGATGTCTTCTGATTATTAAAAAAACATATTGGAAATAGGATATTCCAGAGCACACAGATTCAGTTTAGGAAAATTTCTAATGTTCTAGAAGATTATATACCTTTCTCATTTCTATGAGGAACGGATTCTTTGGATGCAAGTAGCACTATCATCCATATTTTTTTATTATTTGAAAGTAAAAATCTAAAGTTGTTTTTGTTTGTTTGTTTGTTTGTTTGTTTTAATATGTTTATAAATGTTACCTGTTTTTTGAGTAAATGATGAGGTCCATTGTTAGCTAAGGTAATTTAGTGATAAAAAGTTCTACATCTCTTTTTCCTCTTTTTCATATGTTTCTTAGATTCCAACTTTAGCATGCTGAAGTATTCTGTCTTTACAATTATGTCAAATTCTGTCTTTACAAGAGATACTTCTTGGAAGAGTTTTCTATGCATGTATCCCTGTGTGAGGTGCAATGTATACTGTAATGAAGACTGCTAGTTATGAACTGAAGTGCTATGCAATAATTCTGCTCCACTAAAATGAGATTTAACTTATTTATTCATACTTGTACACTAACTTCACACTACACAATAGTACATTCAAAATGTTACATAGAAAAGATATAGTTTATGTCTTTGTGTCATAATTCATCAGAGCTATCAAAAATATTATAATTATTTTCCATGAAACATTATTAGAGTTGAGACTATCCAGATTTGGTACGACATAATCTGAAGTTAAACCAGACCTCTTTTATCTTATTAATCTATTGAGAAAGTACTGACATTTGATGACATTAATAGTACAGTGTATTAGGAGGGTTAAGTATTTACATCAAATATTGGTCTCCTGTATTACTTCACATTTACTGAAATATGAAGTACTTATGCAATCTCAGCTCTACTGCATCTATTACAAGGATTAATTTCAGACCTTAGCAGAAGAACCATAGCACATCCTCTTATTGTAGGAAGCACATCTACTTATTGTAGAAAGTATAGCACACATGAACATTCAGGATTCATGATACATTTTTTTGCAAATGGCTGAGTTTATGCACTTCATATGCTTTTCTGCACATAAGTAAAAGGAAAATTTGTGATAAATTAAATGAGTTTTATGAGTTGAATAATACTTCTGATTCAACTCATTTATATATGGTTGGAATAAGCCTAAAGGTAAACACAGGCTATTGTGAAACAATAAGATATTAAAAACAGTCTAGACATCACAGTATTATGTTAGGCTAGTGGAAAGCAAAGTTACTCTTTTGTTTTTAAAGTGGTAACTAGCAATTGGACACCTACAGAAATTGAATGAAAGAAATTTAATTTTATTGTATAGTGGATTTCCTACAACTACTAGAATGGTATGAAGCCTCAACTTGCATGAGTTTGTATATCCATTGCATATCTTACTACATTTACAGATATTTAGAAGTACAACTGGCTAAACAAAAAGTAACACTGGTAAAAGACTCTTTTTTGTTGTTGTTAGGTATATTCTTAGTCAATTTAGACCATAATGAACTCAGAAACTTATATTTCTGTGGGGAATCTAAGTTGCTAACTTGAGATTTAGTTTCAAATAGAAACTATTGACACCAGATAAATGTTGACAATCCCTGCTCATCTTGCACTGTAATCCTACAGGAGATATAACTTCACAATATCTTGTTATTCCATTTCAGACTCTTCAAGATCCAAAATCTGTGTCTTTGTACTTGTCCAGATTTTTTACTAAAATAGGTTTACTAAAGCTTGATAAACAGTCCACTATCATCATTAAGAATTCCGCTGCAGACAGGATTTAAGTCTTGAACATCTTTGATTCATAAGACACATTTATTTTTTACCTGAAAATATTCTGCATGCCTACAGTTCTGTTCTGCGTTTGGCTGAGGCTGAATTAATCAGTTTAACTTAAGAGTTGTCCTTAGAAACAAAAACCTAGATGTCCCTTTGTGTGGACAGGTACTGTTCTCATATAGCACAGCAAATCAATTTCCAAACAGATAGCAAGTAATATCAGGACAGCTTTTATAGAAGAGTCAAAAAGTCCACAATAAAGTTGCTCTTTTTCCTGAGATAAATTCAATCTGTATTTCAGTGCTTCAGAGACAGCTTTAACTATCAAGCAAATGTGTTGCTATATTTTCTCTGGTTAAAGCCTGATTTTATGAGGCAATGTGTTGTTCTTGCACGCTTCTGAGATTCCACAACATCAGTCAGAGTTCAAAATATTCAGCAACTGACAACTGATACTCAGAAACTTCCTGGCTGGGAGAACAACAAATTTCAGCTCCTGTTTACAGAAATGCCTGTCTGAGTGAAAACAAATTACTAGTCACACAGAACAAGCAGTTTCCTTGCTGTGAAAAGCGGATACAAATAAAAACAGTATATGAAAACACCCCTGCATGTGCATCCCTGATTCTTTTCATCTCAGATTTATTCTCCGAGTGAAACTTTGAATGAAATAAGATCCAGATTGGGTGAAATAACATGATTCCTTATGATGAGATTTAAAATTTCCTTTGAGAACACAGATAATCCAGTTATCTGATTTACATGTAAATTATTCATTTGATCAAATTACTATATGCTTGAGGATATACATAATAAATGTATAGACAGACACATCTTCATAGCTCACTGAGTTCACATCTTTCTTTTCATATCCAATTTATTATCTGAACCTAGAATATGCAGCATTACTTTCTTGCTTATTTTAAAATATAAAAGAGAAAAGAATAAAGACATTTATATAATTCTGACAACCATGGTTTTGTGTCTCCTGTCACATGCCATAGAATAAAATATAGCACAGATGAGGCTCAGTAAATAATCATAATAATTACTATATTCATGACAGATTTAATCTAGGTCTTGTTCAGCCTGAAGCATGTAAACTTATTTCTATTGCATAGTTAATATTCTACATTGTTGTTCTCAGCATCCAAGGGTCACATACATTTTCTATGGATACAAAGCTACATCATTTTTTGCCCTTCTGTTTGCAAGATAACCTTCCTAATATAAGGAAATCCAACAGACCTTACTCAGATGAGAAATCTAGTTGAAATGTGTAGAACTAATAGTACAGACTAACTCATAGCTATATTTATTAACATTTCATTTAATCATCAAATGCTGATAAACTTTTGAAATATTAATGTTATAATGCTACATCTTAGATGAACCAGATATTCTTGTTTTTCACAATGTACACTTGGAAATTGTTGAAAGGTAATAATGCATCAACACTGAATTTACATATCCTCTGTGAACCAGAGGATGGTGAGCCAGGCAGGCTAACTATACTTTATATCATGTCCTTTCTGTGGAATTTCTATAAATGGGTCAGGAGGGAGAACATCACCCCCTTAGATAAAATGATCCCTGGACAGATCCTAGGGTTTCTGGGTTCTCCTTATTACCAATTAGCAACCATAGTTGAGAAATGGGGTCCCCTGTGTACTATGCAGAGTATTTTCCCATTCTGCATGATGGAATACTTTCAAGGATTAGACAGAGACATCCTAACTACAAAAGAAAGGCAGTTAGCTGCCTCCACAGTGGTATGGCCACTGTTAAATGCCTTAAATCAAGCTGAGATAAGAACTGACACGTTAGAAAGTGAAAATCAACTATTAAAAAATCAACTATTAAAAGATCACATTGAAAAACTAGAACAGGAACTTAATGTATTAGCAGGGAAAAGACCAACTTTGCATTCCCTGATAGGTCAGGTTCACAATATTTCAGTAGAAAATAACTACACCTCTGAAGTAATGGACCTGGTTGAACAGGAAAACAAAAACTCTAAGTCAGTTTTAGAGGCTTCACTTATGAAGGATTCCCTGAAACTCTATCCTATTATAACCCAGAAGACAAAGAAAGTACAAGATAGACCAGCAGGGGTCCCCTGACCAATGCCCCTGTGAGAATCCTTCTTTTTTGGCTCAAAGCTTGCTTCCTGAGGTATTTCTTGTGATAAGACCCTGATTGATTTGTTGAAGAGGCAAGTGATGGGTGCTACTGTGTGACAATTGACATCCCTCTGGGAACATTTGAAAGCCCCTTCCTCCAGGGTTGCTTACCTCCAGAAGAGAGTGCTCAGGAGTGTTTACTGGCAGAAGATTTGGCCTGTGACTAAATAGCTCCAGCTTGGTATGGGAAAACTGGGGAATGATACCATCGTGTCCTGTGGAAAAACAGGATGCAGATGGGCATCCCTGCTCCCTCTTACCTGCTGGCAAGGCCTGGAAGGTGGGAACAAAGGAATTTCTGCTGAGATCCCAGAGCCAGAAGCTGCCACACAAGGAGAGCTGACTCAACCATTTTGGATTTGAGCTGACTCAACCATTTTGGATTTGAGCTGTCACTCCAAAGACAGCTGACTCGGCCACTTTGAAAGCATTGAAAAGGAGCCATCATAGTCATGGTCATTGTCGCCATCGTCGTTGCCAACAGAATAACAACACCCGATGACCCACCACTACTGAAGATCAAAGGCTGAACTACGAACCACGCTGGATCCATGGTGGTGACTATGTCCCTCTTGCTTCCTATAAAGACCCCTTGCTGCTTCTTTCCTACCTTTTCTATTGCCCTCCTTCCCTTCCCCATTACCCTAATTCATAATAGCGTCAGTCCTCCCCTTCCCCGTCTCCCTAATTAAGATCTGTAATAAACTGGTTGGACCAACATTTGAACCATTGTTTCTTAATCTCATGCCGGGTATACAGATATTAAAAGAACCTCCTCTCCCTCCTATAAATTGGAGCGAGAGAGCCCCTCTGCCCAAATGAATTTACACGTAACGGCCAGGCCATATACACCAACAGAACTAATAGATATGGTGCAGTGATTTTGGCAGAGATTGAACGGGAGTGTACCCATATGGTTGCTTAGATTATGGGGTTCAGAGGCGGAAAGCGTTATGGTTAGTGGATAAGAAGTATCAAAATTGGCCACCATGACAGTACATCCTGCCCTCAGGCGGAGACTGCATGCTGCTATTCAGTATAACAATGAGAATCATTCCGTAATACACTGGTTAATGGCAGCATGCTGCATGGTTTGGCCGAACAAATCAGATATTCCATTAAACACAGGATTATGGTCCTCCATGGAGGACCTTCAAAATTATATTTGTGAACTGGGCATAAGAGAAGTGACATATGAGGACTCGTTTGAAAGCCCAGATAAGGTAAAGTTTTCAGCAGGTATGTGAGATTTAATCTTACAGTAGGCCCCTTCTCACCTATACGGGACCTTAATTTCCATATTAAAGCCCCTGGTGGTGTCAGAGGCTGTGATTCAACAGGCTGCCCAGTTAGTAGCTGATTTGGGGGAGACAGAGCGTCTGTGCACTAGGCGCAATATTCAAGTAGTAGAAAAAGCAGAGGTGCTTCCAGTAGTTAAAACCAAGAGGTCACCTGTGTGGAATCCCCAGTCATGGCCCGTAAGGGTCTTATGAAAACAAATGTTTCATTATCTTACTTGGTCTGGGGTCCAATTTGCAAAAATTGACCACCAGCCTAATCACATAGACTGTGGAAACAGCTGAAGGACAATCAGAGATTGCAAAATTACCCTAAGAAACCAAGGGTGAGAGTTATAAAAAGAGTACCAACGATGATGTGGAACTTAAAGGATTTCATTGTTCCCAATAGAAAAAAGAAGCCCCCTCAGGTGTCTTGGGCTACAATGCCTGAGCCACCTGAAACAAAAGACTGGACTTCAGCTCAGTTCATGGTGTGACGAGGGATGTTAGTCCCCCTAGGGCTTCCAAAAGGGACTGGAGGCTCTATGTAGAGTTGACAATATTCTGTTCCTGGAAGAATGTTCAAAAAGTTATGGCACTTGTCGATAATGGAGCAGAAACATCAATTATCTACAGAGATCCAACCAAATTTGATGGAGACAGAGTGATGATTGGTGGCTTTGGGGGACAGACTATTCCTGTCACCCGAACATGGTTGAAACTGGGGGCTGGGTGTCTCCCACCCTGGGAGTATAAGGTGTCTATTGCCCCAGAACAAGAATACATCTTGGGCATAGATATTCTATGGGGTCTGGCTCTCCAGACAACCGTGGGAGAGTTCAGACCTCAAAAGAGATGTATCAGTATCCAGGTGGTGCAGGCAATATTAAGAGGCCATGCGAAACATGGGCCTATTTGCCTGCTGAAACTGCTCCGGATTACTAATGTGAGACAGTATAGACTCCCAGGTGGGCAAGATGAAATATTGAGAATGGTACAGGAATTAGAACAAGTGGGCATTATAAGACCTGCACACAGCCCATATAATTCCCCCATATGACCAGTGTGAATGTCTGATAGCACGTGGAGAATGACAGTGGATTATAGAGAACTAAATAAGGTCACACCGCCTATTCATACAGCCGTACCCAATATTGTCTCCCTAATGGGCACATTAAGTAGGGAGATAAAAACCTGTCATTGTGTCCTGGATTTAGCAAATGCATTCTTCAGTATCCCAATTGCTGAAGAATCGCAAGATCAGTTTGCATTTACGTGGGGAGGCAGGCAGTGGACCTTTCAGGTCCTGCCACAGGGGTACATGCATTCACCAACATATTGTCACAATCTAGTGGCGTGTGACCTGGCTAATTGGAAAAAAAAAACTGATGATGTTAACCTGTATCATTATATTGATGATCTCCTGCTGACACCTGACTCACTGGAGGCAGTAGGGCAGGTGGCAGATTCATTAACTGCCTATTTACACCAGAGGGCATGGGATATAAATCCCCAAAAGGTGCAAGGTCCGGGCCTGTCCGTAAAATTCCTGGGGGTGGTTTGGTCAGGAAAGACCAAAGTACTACCCAGTGCTGTCATAGACAAGGTTCATGTGTTCTCAGTCCCTACAACATTGAAGCAGCTGAAGAGTTTCTAGGTATATTGGGTTATTGGCGTTCCTTTATACCTCATTTAGCGCAGCTGCTAAGGCTGCTGTATAGACTCACAAAAAAGGAGCAGCTATGTGATGGGGAAATCAGAACAGGATGCTTTCCAACAGGCAAAACTGGCAGTTAAACAAGCCCAGGCATTGGGTATGTTTGATCCTACCCTCCCAGCTGAGTTGGACGTTCACATTACTCAAGATGGCTTTGGTTGGGGCCTGTGGCAATGCCAGAGTTCTGTTTGGACCCGCATTGATTTCTGGTCTCAGGTCTGGCATGGAGCAGAAGAAAGATACAGTATGATTGAAAAACAGTTATTGGCTGCCTATTTGGCATTACAGGCAGTAGAGCCAATAACTCAGACGGCTGAAGTTGTAGTGAAGACCACTCTGCTGATTCAGGAGTGGGTGAAAGATCTGACCCACCTTCCTAAGACAGGGGTGGCCCAAGCACAAACAGTGGCATGATAGGTCTCCTACCTCAGTCAAAGGAGCAGTCTGTCTTCATCACCCTTGAAAGAAGAACTTCAGAAGATCCTAGGCCTAGTGACCTATCACAGTGATGCACCAAAAGAAACACTGGTTGCTCCACCAGAGAAGAGTCCCATTCAGGAGGGAAAATATTCTATCCCTGAAGATGCTTGGTAAACAGATGGGTCCAGCAAGGGCCACCCGAGCAAGTGGAGAGCAATAGCATACCATCCTTCGACTGAGACAATCTGGTTTGATGAGGGGGATGGTCAGAGCAGCCAATGGGCAGAACTGGGAGCCATGTGGATGGTTATAACCAAGGAACCCGGTGACGGTATTCTGAATATCTGTACAGATACTTGGGCTGTGTACCGGGGGCTCGCTCTTTGGATTGCACAGAGGGTCACCCAAGAATGGACTATCCACGCCTGGATGATCTGGGGCAAGGACATGAGGTTAGACATATGGAATACAGTCAAACACAGACTATATGTGTTTACCATGTTTCTGGTCATCAGCCCCTACAGTCACTGGGAAATGATGAAGCTGACACAGTGGTCTGAGTGGGATGAGTTGAAAATTCACCATCTGAGAACATCGCCTATTGGTTACACCAGAAGCTACAGCGTGCGGGACAGAAGACAACATGAGTAGCTGCTAAAGCATGGGGACTGCCCATATAACTACCTGACATTGTCCAGGCATGTTGGGATCGCGACTCTTGCTCTAAGATGAGACCAAGATCATTGCCTGAAACAACAGCCCATCTTGCTAGAGGACACAATCCTCTCTAGTGGTGGCAGGTCGATTACACTGGGCCCCTTCCTCAGTCTGAGGGGGCAAGACCTGTGTCGACACTGCAAGTGGGCTACTGCAGGCCTATCCAGTATGGAAAGCAAATCAGACATATACCATCAAGGCACTCACTAAACTGATGTCTGCCTACAGGACACCTCAAGTCATGGAGAGTGACCAAGGGACCAGTGGTGCAACAATACAGTGCTGGGCAGAAGAAAATAACATCAAATGGCAATTCCATCTGTCATATAATCCAATGGGGGCAGGTCTCATTGGATGTTATAACAGTATTCTTAAGGCTGCCCTGAAGACAGATCCCCAGTCCCTGTAGGGGTGGACTAAAAGACTCTATGAAGTCCTGCAGGACCTGAATGAAAGACCCTGAGATGGCAGACCCAGTGCACTGAGAATGTTGCGGACAACATGGGCTATCCCGTTTAGGATCCAAATTACAGGCACTGATAATCAGGTAAGACCCCAGATTGGTGATGTAAATAATCTTCTGCTCCCTGTCCCTGAGAACTTATATCCGGGTACTCATAGAATAAAATGGCCTTGGAAGGTGTGGGTAGGACTGAAGTGGTGTGGCCTACTTGCACCTTGGGGGAGATTGTTGGAGGTAGGAGGCTCAGTAGTCCCTCTGGTAATAGGTACATGGCCTACAGATATTATGGTCAACTCTCCAATCTTCCTTGCTAAAGAGACCCCCATCATGTCCCTCTGGCAGATCAGAACACCCCTCTTGGTACCTGATATTATTATGCAGACGCAGACATCTGTCCAGAAGGTGTGGTACAGGCAGCCAGGACATGCCCCAGTACAGGCCGAAGTGTTGATCCAGGATGGAAATACAGCCTGTATCTTGTCCTGGAGGGCAGGCCTTCCCTTCCTGGTACCCCTGAACTATCTGTATTATTCCCCATGAGTCTCTGAGCCTTCAGGATCACCGGAAGGAACAAAATGCCATCAAAGCATTCCAGTGTTACTGTCAGATCACGTGCAACACCTGGTGATGGTCTACACGAGACTGATGGAGCCGAGGACAGAACTGCTCCTCGTGACCACATGCCTCCAGTAACATCATTGAGCACTGGCTCCACCTCTCCTAGACCCCATTTAAGGACTGACAACCACTGGGCAAGCATCTCTCTTTGGAGATTGCTCCTCTTGGAGTTTTTCCTGTGAACCCAGGATATGGTAAGCTTTTCCATTCATTTCTGATTATCTGTTAATCTTTGTAGCTATATGCTCTGTAAAGACCAGCCCAACTTCTCTGTGTATTTGTTGATTATACATCTGTATACTTGGTTATATGGACAGTACTGATTACTTTAATATGAATTTTGGTCTGAAATGCATTGCGAACTTCAGCATATTAATCATGTTATTTTTTTCCACTCTTTGTTAACCTGTCAGTTTTAATGCCTATCACTCATATTTATTTTAAACCAGAAATAAGCCATATAATCATTACAATTGGGAACACATTCAAGGCCAGATTGAACATGGCTACATCTATATTGCTAAATAAATAAGTCAAATAGCAATATCAAAGATGTATTACTTGAATTAAATAAGTTTTAAGTCTCTCATTTATGAATACTCCATCTCAGTTTCTTAAGGAACACAACCAGGGACAGCTTAAGGCATTGATTACTCAAGAAGTTGTTCTCAAATGGCACTACAGATATCACCATAGGGATGGTTTCATCTGTTCTACACAGTTTTTTGACATTGTCCTAAAGGTTCTGCACTCAAGTGTGCCTTTGTGTAAAATTCCTAGGCAAGTAATAGCTGTCCTAGAAGTCACATTGTTTTGTAATGTTCAATGTTCACATTGAACAAATACAAACCCCCAAACCACTCATTTTGTTTTAGATGTGGTCCTGTGTTGCTTTTGACTTCGGTGTAGTTAACTGTCCTCAAAGTATCTCATGCGGTTTTATGCTTTGGATTTGTGATGAAAACACTGTTGAAAACATTATCTTCATAGTAGTGTTTTAGCTATTGCCAGCAGTGTTTATATCAAGTTAAGGACTTTACTGCTGCTTATGGTCCTCTGCATAGCTTCAGAACCATTGTTTCGTTTCAGAACCACTAGCAAAATCTACATATTAAATGCATTTGCATCAGAGTGAGGGGGTTCCCAGAAAATGAAAATTTATTTCCATCGTACATGTAGGGCTTGGTATACTACACTGATTTTCCTGTAGAATGCATCCATTTTTCCTCTGTATTTGCAACACTGGAGATGTGCATTAGTAACATAAATCAAAAAGGGTGAATAAGAGCCATTCAAGAGCAAAAGACATGCCAAACCAACTAGAAAATATATTTCATTATGTAAACATATACTTACTCCTTTGGTACTTTCAGACTACTGTCTGTTATTTCTCACACACAGATACTGATACTGAAACTGATAGGATAGCCTTTTGTTAAGACATACTTTTAATGCAAAATTAAAAAACAAACAAAAAAACTAAACTGTGGAATGCTACATATTCTTTCCTCAGAAACCATGCAGCCAAGCCAGTTGCTACAGCAACAGTTCACAAATCTTCCTAATGGATGAACTAGCCAATGCTTCAACTCAGACTGGGAGAGAAATACTGAACTTGAAAATAGGAGATGCAGTGTTCAGCAAACCACTGTATAAAAAGGAGTTACATATTCAGAACTGATTCAAGAAAACAGCTATGAATTACTCAGATTTATAAGTTTGCATAAACCAAGAATACAACAGTAAATCCAGTTGCAGATAATACTCTCTTTGTATGGTTTTCCTATAAACCATGACAAGCTTTCTGATGCTTCAGCTGGTGCTCCTATTAATTCATATGACCATGTTTTATTGTGAATTACTATGTGTACTATGCATGCATATATTTCATTGGAAATCAAAAGTAGAATTCACGATCATGGAATGCTCAGATTATCATATTAATTAAAATTAGTAATATTAAGCTGCATCCATAAAGTACTGTAGTTTGCAAACATTTTCCTAGAAACAGTGGTAAATCTGATTGATTAGAGTTTGTAATAGAAATAATCCCTTCAATATAATTCATTAGCACAGTTAACAAAAATTTGCTGAAGTTAAAACTGCCCGTGGTGTTCCCTCAAGCTGTTCACAAACTGGTCATTAACTGCTGGTTACAATTGATTTCTCAGGGCCTTGCTTAAAAGAAATTTTATTTCATTTCAGCATGCACAGTGCCTATTCTTGATCTGGTAAACAAAAAATCATTATTTTCCTAAGTCACTGACCTATTATTCCTTGTACTTCTTGGAATAGTTGTTCAGGAATATATGGGGATACAAGCTTTGTGGCTAAGGGTTACAGCAAAGCTAGGCAGTAGGAGAACCCAAAAAGGATGAGCGCTCTGTTGACATATAATGGAAAGAGAGGAGATGTGAAATGCTCTGATGGCAGTCTGCAGCTTATTTGTTTTCACATATTAATTCTTTATACTGGGAATAGCAACATCTTTCAGTAGCAAGGTACAAAAGCCTTTAGCAATCTTCCCCCCAAAAAGAAGAAAAAAAGTATGAAACTGTTGGAAAGTGATTCCTAAAAGATAGCAAGATGAAGACGTTTCTGTAAACTAGCAGTCTGTTTATTAATCTCTTCTATGTTACAAAACTGTTCATTTTCAGTGCTTTGTGAAATTCATCGTAAGAGTTTATTAGATTAATAGAATAATAAAATAGTAATAGAAACATGTCAACAGTATATGGATTGGTTTGGCCCTGTTCCATGACTAGTGGGGCTGGGGGGACCCAAGAACCCAAGCCCCAAGAAAGGAGAAAGGGGGAAAAAGGGGAAAGGTTATGGAGATGGGTCTAAAAACAAAACAGCAGCGATGATCTGAGGAGTAAAGATAATTTACTAAAAAAGCTATTGGAATGCAGGGTAACACAATATAATACAATATAATTGGAATTTAAGCTAATAAATCAAATAAAATAAGAGAGAGTGTCCAAAAAACTGAAGGCCTTACTCTAATGCTGAAGGTGATGTATATAGGGAGCATACACACTGCCAAGAAGAACGGAAAAGAGAGTGTGGTCTTGTGAACTATGGACAGTTTTTATCTTTTCCTTTGAATGGAAAATGGAAACAGAGCAATGCAAAGTCTTCTGAGGTATGTAGTTCTTCCTTTCTAAGAACCAGGTATCAGGAACTATCAGTGATCTGTGGAACTGAAGCATTAACTCTTAAAATCTCAGTGCATGATGTTATGATCTGAAATACCGTTAACAAAAAATCATAAAACCATGACTCCATGGTTGGAAAAGACCTCTAAGATCATCCAGTCCAACCTATCACCAATATTTCTCCATAAATCATGTCCTTGAGTATAATATTTAAATATTTTTTGAACACCTCCAGGGATGTTGACTCCATCTTCCTGGGCAGTCCATTCCAGCACCTGAACACTCTCAGGAGAAGTATTTCCTAATTTCCAACCTGAATCTCCCCTGCTGCAACTTGAGGCCATTCCATCTAGTCCTATTACTAGTTACATAGGAGAAGAGACCAATCCCTACCTCACCACAGTCTCCTTCAGGTAGTTGTAGAGAGCAATAAAGTCACCCTTGAGCATTCTCTTTTTCAGAATGAACAATCCCAGCTCCCTCAGCCACTCCTCATAGAATCACAGAATCACAGAATGGCCAGGGTTGGAAGGGACCTCAAGGATCATGAATCTCCAAACCCCCTGCCACATGCAGGGCCAACAACCTCCCCTTTTAATGCTAGACCAGGCTGCCCAGGGCCCCATCCAATCTGGCCTTGAACACCTCCAGGGATGGGGCAACCACAACCTCTCTGGGCAGTCTTTTCCAGTACCTCAGCACTCTCTCTGTAAAGAATTTCCCCGTGACATCCAACCTAAAACTCCCCTCAGCTAAGATCCTCCTCCCCCTCAGAGAGAGGCTACTTCCATTTGCAGCCATCATGCCAGGCACTGAGTAAGTTTCCCTGTGGTCAAAAAACCCCAAATTCCTGTATTTGCACCAACTTTTAAGCCATTTATTTATGAGGTGGGTTTTTTGGTACCTCTCAGTATCCTGCCCTGTCACTGAAGGTATAGAAGAAAACCCTGCACACCTGCTCCCTTGACTACCCACCCCAGTCTCCTGAAGTATTTCTTGATAGCTCTGAGACTTTTCTCAGCAACTTCGTCATTGTCAGCCTGGACTATCAATAACGGGTAATAATTGGATGGATGAATCAGACCAGGAAGCCTCCTAGAAATGTCTCTGACCCATGCCCCAGGGAGGCAGCACATCTCCCTACCGGTAGGGTCAGGGCCTTCCATTCCTCTCAGCAGGGAGCCTCCTACAACAATCACCCTTCTGTCCTTCTGGGTGAAGGCAGTCTTGAGGTGTGGGGTTGACTGCTTTTCCCGAGGCACTCTCACAGGTGGACCTCCCTCCGCACCCCCACTCACCTCTCCCTCCAGTTCCAGGGCCTCAAACCTATTACTCAGAGGCACCTGGAGAGCCAAGGATGGTCGGGATGGGGGACGCCCACTTTGTCGAGCCGGTACATGTTTCTGCTCCTCCCCCTTTCTCTTATTGTTCAAAGGAGGAGGAGAGGACAGGAGGCTCACTGCAGCACCGTCAGCTAGCCGGTTCCCCTCCCCCATGTGCCATTTCCCCTCTTCCACCTGTTTACGAGGCAGCGGGGGGTGACATGCTCCATGTGGAGCCTCAGCTACATGCCAAGATCTCGGGGCTGATAGGGACTGGCACCACCAGTCAGTCTCCTTCTCACACTCTTTTATGGTCCTCAGCCTCTCTACCTCCTCTTTCAGGTCAACCACAAGGCTGAGTAAGTTGTGTAGTTGGTCACATCTTATACAACTACCACTGCCATCACCCAGCACTGCAAAGGCCAGGCTCTGGCACTCATGACAGCCAGTGACCTGAGTACTAGCATCTCGTGTTGGGGCCTCAGTCTGAGTCTCCACACTAGTCTGAGCATCAGCTATCCTTTCAAGCACGCACAGGACCTCAGTCTGGGTCTCCACAGTCTTGAAAAAGAGCCTCAGTCTGGGCTCTTTTTGGCTGCAGTCTTGTTTTTGCATGAGCACGGGACTTCTGCCTGGGTCTCCACAATTTTTGTGGTCCGGGGTGCAGCCACTGCCAACCAGCAGGCACACTAACACTACTAGATAGCCTGAATGAGGTGGGCCTGATAAGGTGCTGGCTCTGTCCTTGCCCCGTTGCCGGGTCGTTAAACAGGAGCCCCCACACTTATCACTAACCCCGGCAATAACAACCGTCCTTGCTGGGGAATCCCGTGTAGGAGTGGCTTACTGTTTCTCCTCGACAAATCAGCCTAGGTGTTTCTCACACGCCTCATCTGGTAACGATAGGTCGCTACCCTCTCCGAGGCTTTTTCAAGGCAAGGGGGGGTGGGTGCAAAGCCGCTGCCCTGGCAACACCCCCGCTGCGACGGCCGCTTTCGCACGAACTGCCCGACTGAGAGCTGCTCGGCTGCTCTGCTCTCTCAGGGATCCCTGAGTGAGGGAACCGACTGAAACCCCCCTGTACCTCACGGTCAGTCGCTGCGCTTCTGGCTGGACCAGCTCCGAAGCAGCGATCCTCGGCGATCCTCATCTGTGCTCCAGATCCCTCACCAGCTTTGTTGCCCTTCTCTGAACACACTTCAGGGCCAAGACGCCTTTCTTGTAGTGAGGGGCTCAAAACTGGACACAGTACTTGTGTAGTAGAACACGGAAGATTGAGTTATTGTCATTAAGAACAAAGTAGTCAGAATCACCTTAATGTCAGCAGCAACACTAATCCAGCAAGTACTAACAACAACAACAACAAACACTTAAAAAGTGCACTCTGTGGTTATTTCCTGTTGTCCTATCACCACACAACATTGAAAAGAGTCTGGCCTTGTCCCTTTGACTCCCACACCTTTTATATTTATAAACATTAATCAGATCCCCTTTGAGCCTTCTTTTTTCAAGGCTGATCTGACCCAGGCTACTTAGCTTTTCCTTGTAAGAGAGGTGCTTCAGGCTCTTTATTGAATCAATAGATAGAGTCATCAAATCATAGAATGGCCTGGATTGAAAAGGACTACAGTGATCATCTAGTTACAAGCCTCCTGCCATGTGCAGGGTTGCCAGTCACTAGACCAGGCTGCCAGAGCCACATCCAGCCTGGCCTTGAATGCCTCCAGGAATGGGGCATCCACAACCTCTCTGGGCAACTTGTTCCAGTGCATCACCAGCCTCTGTGTGAAAAACTTCCTCCTAATATCTAACCTAAACCTCCCCTTACTTTAAAATCATTCCCCCTTGTCCTATCACTATCCGCCCATGTAGACAGCCGTTCCCCCTCCAGTTTATACACTCCCTTCAAGCACTGGAAGGCTATAATGAGGTGTCCCCGGAGTCTTCTCTTCCCCGAGCTAAATAATCCCATTTCCCTTAACCTTTCTTTATAGGAGAGGTGCTCCAGCACATCTTATCATCTTTGTGGCCCTCCTCTGGACTCTCTACAGGAGAGCCTAGTCTTTTTTTTACCAGGGAGCCCAGAACTGGACACAAAACTCCAGGTGAGGCCTCACTAGGGCAGAGTAGAGGTGGATGATCAGCTAGCTTGATCTGCTGGTCATGCACTTTTTCATACACCCCAGGATACCTTAGGCTTTCTTGGCCATCAGGGCACACTACTGGCTCATGGCCAACCTGTCATCCAAGTCAATCTATTTATGTTTGTAAGTGAAGAAAATAAAGACCTGAATTGTGCACCAGGAAGCTAATTTTCCAAGGCTTATAAATAAGAATTTAAGCCTGCAAAAAAACTAAGAATACACTATTTTATCTCAAATAAGACTGATTCCACAAATAGGTGGAATTCAAATCTTTGATGATAATACTACTGAACAGAAATTACAGTCACTGCTCTCTTTATTAGATCATCTTTGTCCTCCGTGTCTTCCTTCCCATTTATTAGTTGTTATAAAGCATTACAATTTTATTTCCTTCCTTCACTTCCCACACATTGTGTTTTCAAACAAGTAGCTTCATGATGGGTTCTATGTACCTATAGTTATATATGAAATTCCCTAATAGACATAAATTCAGCTTATTGTCATTCTTTACATGTTTCACTGAACTTTACTGTGAAACCTAGGTGAAACTGTATAGAAGCAACATAATGGGAGACTACAGCTTTAAACATTAACATCCTGATCCTTTCCTTCTGTTTTGGTGATCTACTTACTGGGATCTCTATGTTCCTCTTGCACATTTTTTAAGCAGGAATTGACGGTTGCTTATTTGTTTAGTTTGTGGCAGAGTAAGACTCTGAGGCATGAGTGGCATTTCTTGGTAAGTGTTGTGAATAGAATTACTGAAATTATGAGAAAATCTTCCATCTGTAACTGGCTCAGACTACTGTTACAAACAGGAACATAAAATGCATATACTTCAACAACAAAGAATTCCATAAAGACTTTTCCATCATACATTATTGTTGTGTTTTGGTTTTATTCATGTTTTGCTTATTTCCTTCTTATGAGAAAAAATAATCACTTTCTTTATATGAAGAAGCAAAATCAGAGGAGGAAGAAGAAAGTTTTTTTCTGCTGTCATAAAAATTCAGGCTTTGCAATAAACATGACATTATGAAAATGAACTTGGCAGAAAATGGATGCATGCCTAAACTAGGAAGAGAAGACAAACAGAGTAATCTGTTTTTGTAGATTGGTTTGCCAAATTTTCATTTAGTCTTCTTTCTTTCTCATATAAAAAAAACCAAAAAAACAAAAAACACACACACACAAAAAAAAAAAAACATATGTCAAGAAAAAATATTTCTGTGGTAAAAATGCTTTCCATTATGTCTATGTATTTGTCTGGTTTGTACATATGTAAGAAAGAGAGATTTAAAATCCAGTACTTTTCTTTCAGAATGATAAATTTACATTTTCTGAGTAGTTGATTGACATACACTGAGAGAAGCTGATAGAACTGACTGACGCCACAGCCACACATGAAAGACTTTTATCTCAAGGAAAACACTCTAATATTAATTCTTGTATATTTGAGTTCCAATAATAGCCATTGCAATACTTGAAGTATCCAGCTATATCTGTCAAACTCTTGACATTCATTCTTTGCAAAATCTTCCTTCTTCTGTGCTTCCAGACATTACACTAGTACATATATTTGTTATCTTTTGTCTTGACAGCTTTATCCTCCTCCTGTACAATTTTTCCACCTCCCTTTATCCATCTTTTTAAAAGTATCAAAGTTAAAACCATGAACTTGTTCTGGATATCCCACTTTGTAACTTGCTGGCTCAAAACTTTTCACCTTCTTCTTATCCAGTTCATAGATAGTTTCTACATATTATCCATAGAATTACCACATGTCTTATTTATATTTTTTTCTTAAACTGGCACTGAACCTTCATCTGTTCAGAAGGTTTTTTGAATGCTTTCTTTGTTTCCTTCAGACAATTTATACAGTTTATTTCTGTACTAATCTCTTCAATACGAAATAATTTTTCACTTCTCATCCACTAAGTTGAATCTTCCTTCTTCATATCTTTTGCTGCAAAACAGAAAGACAGAATAAAATCTCATTAAAAGTAGGTTATTACCTCAGCCAAATCTGTCTTTACTTATGTCTTCCGAAAATAGGCAACTTGGGTAAATTTAGGCAAAATAGGATCAGATCCAAAGAAGATCACTGGTAAAGATTTTTCCAGAGGTCTGACAGGTAAGACAACGAGAATAAAAACCTGTATGTTCTACATGGTATATCAGCAGCTTTAACCTTCATCTATACTAGTAAATAAAACATGTTCAGAATAATACCTGTCACAGAGGCTGACAGGAACTGAAAGACACCTAGTGCATATGACCATACCATTAATTTTTTTCATTGTCAAGAAGAGGTGAGCAGACTCAGAATGACAAATGAGAATGTCCATAGCATGTGACAACTTCTGCACCATACCCAGGAATCATATGGTAGAGTTCTAAATATCCCAAGTCAAACTGCCAAGGATCATTATGTATGAAAAAAATAGACACTGAAGTTCCAAAGTGTATGAATATTCTCTGGAACTACTGAATTAATATAACCATGGAAAAAGATATCTCAGAATATGACCCATCCAAAGAACGCTCTGCTGTGTACAATAGAAAATGTTAAGTACACTGAAACATACTTTCATGCCTTATTTCATTGCTTTTATGAAATAAAATAGTTAGAGCCTTCACAGAGGGGGCAATTAGGGATCATTCTTTAAAAAGAAAGTAGAAGTTAAATAGCATGTTTAGTGGTGCAAATTGTACTTATAAATTTAAAAATATTTTGCTGGATGGGACACAATTCTATATTCCTACTTGAAAAAGATGAAATAATATTCATAAATAAACCATTAGAGAAAAAAGGAAAGTATTATAATTGATAACATTTGTAGGTCATCAGATTTGTATCTCTCACTTTAAATACAAGAGCAGCTCTGAAAGTAATGCCTCTGATTTTATTATGCTGGTAACACACGACAGAGGCAGATATGAATGGTACAGCAGTAAACAATGAACCTCCCCAACAATGTTCCATTACATTTTGTTGCTGTGTGACAGATGGCAGCAGAGGGGCATCTGACCAAATGGTAAATGACACAGAAGTGCATATGAAGCAAAGGCATGGAATTTAATTCCTGCATGTGGAGAAAATGGCACCCATTGACATTTACTGACATTTGCTGAATGTTTATGGAGACCAAAGGGTTGATGTGAGCACAGTGACGGAGTGGGTGTTATGTTTCAGCAGTAGCAACAGTAACTGTTGCTTCCTCTGGCGCAGATTTTTATGAGTGTGGTTCTTCTTCATTGCTGGTGAAAATGTGCAGCTAACAATGGTGATTACTTTGATAAATACTATTTTGTGGCTGAGAATTTGCTCTATCAAATAGTGTTATTGTGTTCTTTCTATCTGCTGCAGTTTCCGTGGAAATGAATAGGAGGAATTACTTACAAAGTGACATATATATATCTTTTTTGCACATTGAGTCTTCTGAATTAAAACATGACTTCAGTAACAGAGGTAGGCAGTGCTTTTCTACAGCAGAAGTAAATAGGCTCAAGGTTAACACTTTTTGAGTAGAAGCAGGAATTTAAAATTTGAACTTCTAACTTTCAGGAAGAACCATGGAAATGAACCATCATCACCTATGTTTCAATCAGAAATTCAGTGTCTATATAAATTCGGAGATCGCTACACATTTTCTGAATACATGCGTGTACACTTAACAAACACACAGTTAGCAGAGTGGTGTGGTTAGGGTAGTACAACTAGAAAGATTATCACAATGGAAAAAGACAATCAGAAATAAAGTGCTCACCTATGTCCTGGGCTCACAAAACAAAAAACAAAAAAAAAAAAAAAAAAAAAAAAAAAAAAAAAAAACCTCTAAAGAGAGCAATCTCCAGAGAGAAATTCTTCCTTAGTGGCAGTCAGTCCTTAAATGGGGTTTAGGAGAGGTGGAGCCAGGCTCCACCCCTTCCAGTCACACAGCTGAATTGCCTGCACCTGTGTTCCTGTGGCTGACTCAGTTCTTACCTCAGATGATCAATCAGAGGTTCAGGTCGTGATTCAGCAGTTCCCATACAGTGTGTCATACATCTGAGAACACCAACTCTAACAGCTTCCTCCATGTACACAATCAAGAAAACATAAATCTGTGTCTTTGTAATTTTAGAATTAAAAAAAGAAGAAAAAAGATTACTGGGGAAAATCAACAAATTAATGGCTCTCTTCTTTTACCACAGATTATTTGACATTATTTGACATTGTGAATTATTTCTGAAAAAATAAAAAATAAAAAAAAAATAGAAAGTTATATTAAGATTTTTATCTGTTTCTGCATTACTATTCTAATTGTCTTGATCATAAGAATTAAGTCTAAAGTTGTGCTTTTCATTTTCAGTCCTCTTCAAATCTATTTTTTTATTATTTGCTTTTCTTCTGTTAGAAACATACCTTGGACTTTAATCTTGTAGTATTACAATTCTATGTAAGTTAGGTTTCTAAGCAAATTTATTGAAATGGCCAGGTGCAATCTATATTTATCCAATGAGGAATCAGTTAAAACTCTAATTTGATAGTTTTCTTTCTAGTCAAAATAATTCCAATGTCCTTCACTTTTTCTCTTTCCTACTGCTAAGATAGAATGTTCTTTACCAGCATTTTTACAGTCAGAATTTTCAGATACCAGGAGATCAAATTTCAACTCAACTGGAAGGCAGCGGGAGCCAGAATTCAGTAAGAAAGCAATAGCCAGATGTCAGGCAGAGACAGTCAGCATGCAGCTTTATGTGAAGATCTAAAGAGAAAACAGAATTACTCCTTCAAAAAGAACCTTGATTTGGGCATGACTTCAATTTAATTTTGTCCTTTTTTCCTAGTAAAACTGGGATTGCATCTAAAATTTATGTGTATGAATGTCATCTGTTGGTCTGTCGTTCTCAAAGGCTTCTGAAAACTAGAGCTAATTGCAACTATATTTATCAGGACAGAAATCACTGATATACTGAGTTCCACAAGGTATGATGAAGTGTAGCCAAGTAGGTGATAAAGGCATGTTATTTTTCCCAATCACAAGCAGCTGAAATGCAAGTTCAACAAGGCTTGAAACAGACACGGAAAATGATCAAGTGGGAGAATTATGGATGAGACAACTAATAGAATACTCTTCTATCAACACTAGTACTTAAGATCATCAAGTTGACAGAGTTATGTTAGTAAATTCATTGGAATTATTACCCCTGTGCCTCACTATCTAATTCACATGCTCCCTTGCATAGACTTTTGACTAGATATATTTCTTCAGACATTTCTTAAGGTATGATTTTTGGGCAGCACACTGTGATAAAAGGTTGAAAGGAAGTGAGCATGCTTTTTCAGAGCAATCACCCAAGTAGGATGTGAGAAAAGTCCCTAGCACTGCTTAGATTTCTAGAATAGATACAACACAAAAATTAGACTTACATTTCTTTTCAGGCTTGAACAGCTCAATGTTCAACTGCTAAAGCCTTTGAGAGATTCCAAAACACTTGCTGAAGGAAGAGAATTCCTCGGTTGTTTACTTTAGTCGCTTGTGCTTTCTTTGAAATCATTCCCAAAAGCAAAGTAGGTAACATACTTTTCACCCAATAGCCACGCTATTCAGGCTTCACTCTATCATTAGTATGTTCCAACTCTGAAGTAACTTCAGCAGAACTACTGAACTACTACAACTTTGTAAAAAGGAATGCAAGAATGAAAGCGAGAAAAGCAAGAATGTGTCTTATATGTATTGACTATAATATCAACAAACGTTCAAGCATTTTGTTAATGTGCATGTGGAGGGGAACTGTTGAATCACAGCGTGAACCTCTGATTGACCACCTGAGGCAAGTGCTGAATGAGTCGTGGGAGCACAGGTGCAGGCAATTCAGCTGTGTGACCAGAAGGGGTGGAGCCTGGCTCCACCTCTCCTAGACCCCATTTAAGGACTGACTGCTACTAAGGACAGATTTCTCTCTGGAGATTGCTCCTTGTGGTGTAGGCCTCTTTGCGCCTACAATGCCAGTGGATGCTTTCCTTTTATCTTTGATTATCTTTTCCAACATGATAATCTTACTAAGCCTGACTTCTCTTTGTACTTATTGATTATCTAATACTTTACATGATCTGTATGCTTACAGTATGCAAGTGTTTGTGTTTATTTGTTGTTTTTTTTTTTTTCTTTTTTAATTATATTTTTCCAAGTAAAATACTTAGGTCAGCAATCAGAATTGAAGACTTTTCCATTCCCAGTAGGAATTCCCAAGAAGTTTGTAACTGGTTAAAACATGTAGTCAGACAGATGGTTAGACTATTCCCATATGGAATGAGGATTTGAATAATTTTAGGTGAATGAGAGAAATATATTTGCCTCTTCATTTGTTTGGGCAGCACTCTAACTACATCATTTTTACAGAATAAGAAAATGCAAATTGTTATATCTGAGTTTAATGGAAAGTGTTTTTGTCAACTTTTGTCATTAAGTTACAGAAATGGTGAAAAAATATTTTCATATCAAACAGTAATATTTTGGATGATGATATTTTTTAGTGAACTTAATTAAAAAGTAAGTTATGAAATGCTAAGGTGTAATAAAACTTGCACGCTTCTAGGCATGCAGAAGAAAATATCTAAAGATTTAAGAAGCTTTAAATAAAAAAAGGAATGCAAGCATAAGCAGAGAATTTGAAGAATTTTTAGAATCACATGTTTTATATTGAGTATGTAGACTTCACTTTGTTCTTATTGTGGATTAGAGATCTGACAAATGAGGTTGTACTAAAGCCTGATGCTGCAGGATGTTACCATAGTAAAGACAGTTATAATGATTGATGAATTTTAAATCAACAGCTGATACATTTTTCCCTATTTTGGCTTAAACAGATATTTAAAGGCACCTGCAGATCCCAAGATTTAGTTGAAAGATCTGCTGCAGACACCTGTGCATAATTAATGCTGACTAGATGCCTGAAATATCTTTGTTCAGTTCATTACCCTTAAAATCTATGTAAAATGAAACACTGCGCTGCAAATTACTTAGGTGGAATAAATGGAATTTAGGACACTATATGATGGATTTTCTTAAAGTGGTTATCTTGCCTGTTCTGAATGAGACAATATCTTAGTCCCCTGTTAAAGATCATCCTATTACTCAGATGAAATATATAGAAATTTCCTGAAGTATAAGATTTCCTGAAGTATAAGATTTTTCTTGAGTTTTATCTCAATGTGAAGCAAGATTTGTCAGCGTTCATAACAAGAAAAGAACAGCATATCTTGTACCATTTTAGGTATATAAAGAAAAGTAATCTAGGTACATAAAGAAAATAAGATATAATCAATTTCTCTATCCTGAAATGAGAAGCAACATGTAACAAGTATAACACAAATATTTAGAGAGAAGATCCAGCAAAGTAGAATGCCATTTGAATCACAGAATGACCCTAAGCTAGGACTTAATGAAAGCATGATCCTTCATGTCTGTCCATCAGTGATCACAAACTGTGGAGGTGACCTGAACACGAAAGTTCTACATTATTCAAGGCAAATAGAATGATTGCTCAGTCATCCCTTACAATCCCCCATTTAAAAGGGTAGAGGTGAAATGGTGTGTATCAGAAAGTCATAGAGATTGATGGCGGCTACTTCTTCCAAATGTATCTGTCTGCATGCAAACAGCTTGTAATGTGAACTGATGGAAAACAAATGCTGTTTGCCCAGGAAAGCAAACTTAATTTCCATAGCCCATTTACAAAGCAGAAGCAAGATCTTATATGTTCCAGAGAAAGCAACTGGGCCATGATAAGAATTTGGAGCCAAAATAAAGAGAGATCGTTAGCTACGTTTCAATAAGCAAACAGAAAAGTCTTGAGTGATCAATACTCACCAAGAGATGTGTCACCAACTTCATGTATGGGTCAGACACACACAGTTTTGTTTTGTTTTTTAATAAATCGACTTACTTCTGAACAAGGCACATAAAATATCACTTTTAATCTCTCAGTTGATATTTTTCTCAGAGAGCTATAAAACAAAAACAAAAACAACAACAAAAAAAACCACTTCCCTCAGAGATTTGTTTGGGAAACAAACAAACAAACAAACAAACAAAAAACAAACAAACAAACAAAAAAAAACAGTCACCCCTAATACAAGTTTAAGGGGGGGAAATGTAATCAAGTGGAAGTTTTTGTCAGTACCTTAATCTCTGATTTTTAGAAGGTTGTGCTTTGGGATATTTGGTATGTTTGAGAGTTGCCACCAAAGAGCCCTTCTGTTCTTTAATGACTGCACTAAATCTTAGCAAACGTGAGCATGAAAACTATTGTGCTGTACTAGTGAGGCGTATATCAAAGTGATATTTTTTAAAGCTTGGAGAGTCCGTTGAATCATGCATGTTCTTTATGGAGCTCTGATCAGACAGATAAAGGCAGTTCAGCTTCAATAAATGTTTTTTAAGTGAATGTTTTGGAAAATGAATAGGAAATTCAAAGCTTAAATTGTTGCTAAACTGTTCCCATAGCACTTTGATCACTTTACTACTGACATTTTGTTGAAAATATCTTGTTTTTAAAATGTTAGCATCTGGAGATTCAGAAAGTTAACTGTAGTCACTGAAAAAAAATATATACAGTGAAACTGAGTGATATTAAGTACTTTGTACAAATTCCTTAAAAAAGAAAACTACTTCTTTGTAGGGTCAAACACAGTTTTGCACTTATCTGAAAAAGATCATATTGTTAAACCAAGACAAGTGCAGAAAATAAATCAAAAAGCAGTGCTTTGCCTGAAGCAAAATCCCCTTAAATTATAAAGTTTCACTATAAAAAACTGTAGGCATCCAATAATTTAAAACCTAATAAAAAATAAAAAACATATTAAATGAAAAGTAATAATTTTCACATCATGCTTTTGTTAATTACTTAGATTATTTTCTGTTGAAGAATATCAAGGGCAAGCTGTTGAAATCACCTCACTTCTCATTACACAGAGTACACATCTACATTCAGCATTATAGGGTTTCTTTTTTCTTAGGTCTTACAACTTGTTTAATCTGGTGGGAAACTGCCAGTATAGGCCTTGAATCTGATCTCTGATAGGTGTGCCCATGCATGTATGTCAAAACACAATAGGTCATTTTTTGAGCTCAGTAGCAATATGCACCAATAGGTCCAAAATAGGAATTACACCTTCTGCATTAAACATTCAAAATCTGATCTATTTAGAGGATATCAGTTTATAGTATGAAGTGACTGTTTCAGTGAAGAAATAGCTTGTTTGAAAATGACAAAGAATTCCACTTTGGCTTATTTTTCTTTGTATTCTAGATAAACTAATAGCTTGGACAGAAGAGGGAGGAGTCTATCTGACAGTACTGAAGACTTGATAAGTTGGCTTTTTCATGTCTGTGTTAGCCATTAACCTGCTATCTTTCAGTCCTGTGATTATTCTGCATAGAAACAGTTGTGTCTCAAAAACTAAGTCTAACAGAATATAATGAAGCAAATGGAATCTTCTCTTTGCTTTTTTTTTCAAATACTGAGAATGCTGTAGGTTGAATGCAACTCCAGGCAACACACTCCTGAGTAAAACTGAAGAACTTTGTATATACTGATCAAATTTCAAATCTATTGAAAACACAGAATATCATTCTGTTGCTTTAATAGTGGCAAGAAATTAGATATAAAGATACTAAGTTAAACCACATTTTCACAGTTGGTGAGAGAAATTGCTGTGACAAGAAGATACTCAGTTAATAAGAACTGACATAGGATCCCAGAGACTATTTGTTTCAGAAGCAGAAACAGCCAGGCTGATTAAAGCATAAACAGAAGACATGAAATACTGTGGATCCTATGAAAGTCTTTTCTAAATACCTTACTAACATTTGAAGTGTAATAACTCTTTGGAATATCTTTTCTCAGGGTATTATTGTTAATGCCTCTAATTTAGAGACAGCTAGAATCTTAAGATCAAATTCTACGTCTATAATGTAGGCATCTAAGTTAACCATTAGATCAATGGAGAGGAGCTAGTACATCAACTGTGCTTTCATCAACTTTCATCCTTTCATCTGAAAGTTGATACCTAAAATATATATTACTCAGCTGAATTTTATTCAATCATTTTCAAAATTATTTGCACTGCAAGAGAACTCACAAAAAGGTAATCTAACAGGGTGTGATAGGTACAAGACTCCTTCTAGCAAGGTCATGTGTTAAAGATTAATAGCATCTCAAAACATGATCGTGCAAATTAAGAAGAAATATTTTCTGGTTCAGGAAGTCTTTAGGCTACATATTGTCAGAATTTAAGAGCACATTCATGCCAATCTGTGATAATTTTTTCCTAATTCTCTATTTATAGATAGTAGACTAAAGGGACCTTAGTCCTGATGTGATATTGGCAGTGTATTTATAGGCAAAAAAAAAAAAAAAATTCTACCGACGGTCACTTTTACCCTGATAATCACCAATGATCAAATTTTTATAATAATTTTATCTAATTCCAAGAACTTATTTGGTCCACAACCCAGTCAAAATTTGGACAGGTAACATTTATTCTTTATTTTTCCTGGGATCTAGTTTAATTAACTATATGTGTTACTAAGTCGGAATTGCTGAAATAGCAACAATGGTGATCATGTTGATAAAAATATCCAATTGACCCTTTAATAATAAAATTTCTGTCTTCAAAATACCATAAGATTTATTATTTTAAGTGACTTTTACTAGTTTCTGAAGAATGACAAGGAATATTGAAGCACCTTTCCCTAGAAACCAACGTAGATAACACAAAAATACAAAAATTTATATATATATTCTAGATTATTCCTTATGAGGTATTTAATAAAAATATGTCAGTAATCACCCATTATACTGTATTCGCAGTTGTATACTTAAATCAGATGCCTAGAGTTAATTCAGGGCATTTCATAACATACTTTGAAAATACATGGTGTGTGCAAATTGTTGGAGATTAATGCTGTCTCAGAATATCTTCACAAAACTCTCTTTATCCATACTCTGACTTGACAAATTAACACTGATCAGTACCTGAGTATAGCCCTACTTAAAGTTCAAAGGTCTGCCTGTCACAGTATGTAATTACAGCCTTCCAGAAAATAATGGAGTGCAGTCAGCTGTGGGAAGGGTTATAGTATTGACTACTTATCAGTTCAGATTCTTCTTTTGTATGAAATTAGCTCACTTTTTTTTTTTTTTTTTTTTTTTTTTTTTTTTTTTTTTTACCTGCCTCCCACTTTGGGGCATATAAAGGACAAGAACCCCATTACTTAGTACTTTTCAAATATCCCTGCCTAAATATAAGAATATTCAGGAGGCAGTGACAAGTGTGCCTTTTTTTTTTTTTTTTTTTTCACTTTCAGTTCTGTTTGGCAGGATTAGTGAAGATTCGAATTCCTAGTACTAAGAGGGAAATGTAGAATTTATGGGAACAAAATAGTACTAGAGAATTGTATCCTAGTAGATCGGCATGTAAGAACTTCCTCCTAAAATGTATTATAAAGAGGAAAAAAAAAATAGAAACCCTACAGATTTCTGCTAATGTAATTTCATTATCTTAAATCTATCAATTTCAGTAATGTCATGGTTTTATGACTTTTGGTTATCAGAATTCCACATCATAACATCATGTAGTGCACTGGGAGTTAAAGAGTTTATGCTCCAGTTCCAGGCTCCTGTCTGGAAGAGAAGAGGACCTACATATCATAGAGGACTTTGTGTTCAGAGAGGAGCTATAACCCCTGGCAAAGTCACAAGACATTCGCTTTTTTGGCTCTCCTCCCAACTGCACACATCACCTCAGCATTAGCGTAAGGCCTTCAGCTTTCAGATACTTGTATTTGACTTATTATCTTCACTTCTAATTATATGGTATTATAGCATGTCATCTTGCATTCCGATACCATATTTAGTAAATTAGTTTGTTTCTCCCCAGATCGCTGCCACTATTTTGAATTATTTGGGGTCCCCTATTTCCCTTTTCCAGAGGTGTGGATCTGCGGAACACTCTGCCCTGCTAGCCACAGAACAAGGCTGTACCAGCCTGTAAGCCACTGACAAGTAAAGATAGGAAGACTGAAGTAGGAGCTGTTTATCCACCATATGTATCAAATTTTCAAGTGTCATATGGATAGAATAGATTCTGAGTTTGTTATTTCATGAATAATCAAAATTCTCTTAAATAAATACATAGATAAATGTATTATAACACAGATGATAGACTTCTAACATATATATGCTTTGACTTTTGTGTATTAATTCATAAGCATGTACTTTTAATTGTTTAATCCTCATTAGATAGGACTCTCATTATTAAGAATAGTGATTATCTTGCTTGGTATAATTCTCTGGGCTATCAATTTATTTCTTTCCTACATTCTATAATGTATAGAAATTAAAGAACAGAAACAAACACTCAAGTAAACAAAACAGTTAAATGAAGATTACCTTAGTAGAAGATAATATTTTGTACTACTAGCAGTTTGAATTTTCTGCTTTGTTTTCTATATTTCTATTGAAAATGAAGATTTTCTAGCACAGCCTTTGTGTCCGTTTCACGTGATCTCCTATGAACATCTAATGATTGTTTCACAGCAACATTATAGAGGGCCTTAATGTTTCATTTGTTATGACACATAGATATTCTTCTACAACAATGGTTATGGGTTTTAGAGGATATATTGAGTTTCAGTAACACATACATGTACATGCTATTTGTTTTGCCCTATATATTTCAGTAAAAGTTATTAGAGAATTAATTCTGCAGCAAGGTATTTTGTTTGTTCATCATATTTTCAGTATCCACCTTTTTACATAGCAACAAGTTTTATTCTAGTGGCTTTCTTCTACACAGATATCTACTACACACCATTTTGCATAATCTGCCAAGCATTGCACTCTTGGCAGGTGGCAGCATATTAGCTAATTTTACCAGATAGATGGTGTTATGATTCTTTATATCAAAGGGCAAACTCCAGCCATAAAAGCCAACTGTATCTCTTCACAATTTATTCTGAAAAGCAACTGGCATTTTTCCCCTCTCTGCTCTGAGGGAGCTCACAGAATAATAGGTGAAATGTCAGGAATAATTAAGAAAAATGATGGTGTTAAACTCCAGCACAAGAAATTCATCTTTTCAGCTCTGATCTTCCTGCCCACCTTCCCTTCTTCTTCTAAATGTCATCTCTGTTCTCAAATTATTTAGAATAGGTCGTGAAGGAGGGTAGAATATTTTTAGGTAATTTGACACACACTTTGGGCTGAATTTCTGATGGTCATTTCTCTCTATATTCCTCCATTTAAAAATACTTCTTTTAATTCCTTCTTCTACTATATTTAAAAGTGATAAAATTAAGTTCACATGTTTCAGTTTCATGGTACAATTGGAGAAGGGAGTTCAAGACCAGATAACCTATTCTTTTCTCCTCATATGAAAATGATTGCTGAACTATATCTTACACTTTATTTTACATTCACTCCATTGTCTCTTTGCTCTCCTATTTATACCTCGATAAAACTTCTGTCTACTTAATGGAATTAAGATGTCCAGAAAACACCAGTTCAAGTTCATTTTAAAATACTTCAGAATCCACTCCTGCTTCAGTTTTACAACAGAAATTTGTTGCAAAGTAAGAAATAATAACTATCTTAAGTAGTCTACTTTTAGTGTGGGTTGTTAGTTTAGTTTTGTTTTTAATCTATTTTTACAATTGTATCCTTATTGATTTTTTAAACTATTTACTGTAGAATAAAATCGTGGTAGATATCTACCTTCCTCTGATGGCTTGTATTTGAAGCAGAAAATAAAAGACTAGGAAGCAAGAGAAACAGAAAAAAATAAAACAAATAATTGTAGTAGTTCTACAGATTGATACCAATAATAGATAAAGTTATGAAAAAACTTTAAATTATAATACATTTATTTCCCCCCGTAAGATTATTCATATTTTCTTTTGTGTGGTATACTTATGCCAGTTTCTCCAGTTTCACCTTTTCTATCTTGCCTAGGTCCTAGTCTGTATAGCTGTGTCGGAACTCATTCTAAAAGTCTGGGAATTTTCTCAGCTGCACAAAGTATAATTATGCCACAATGATGTATTAAAACTAGGCTTTGGATCATAGAAAGCTGAGCTTTGGATCATAGAAAGTGACCAGACTGGTAGATGAGGGAAAGGCTGTTGATGTTGTCTACCTGGACTTCAGCAAAGCCTTTGACACGGTCTTCCACAGTATTCTCCTGGGAAAACTGGTTGCCTGTGGCCTGGACAAGTATACCCTTCTTTGGACAAGGAACTGGTTAGAGGACCATGCCCAGTGGTTAGTATGTAATGGAAGTAAGTCCAGCTGGTGACCCATTACAAGTGGTGTCTCCCAGGCTACTGGGGCCCATTTTGTTTAATATCTTTATTAATGACCTGGATGAGGGGATTGAGTGTACTCTCAGTAAGTTTGCAGATGACACCAAGTTGGGAGGTAGTGTCAATTTGCTTGGGGGTAGTGAGGCCCTTCAGAAGGATCTGGATAGGCTGGTTCACTGGGCCGAGGTGAATAGGATGAAGTTCAACAAGGCCAAGTGCCGGGTCCTACACTTTGCCCATAATAGCCCCATGAAGCGCTGTAGGCTTGGGGCTGAGTGGCTGGATGACTGTGAAGAGGAAAGGGACCTGGGGGTGTTGGTTGATGCTGGGCTGAACATGAGATGACAGTGTGCCCAGGTGGCCAAGGTCAACGACATCCTGGCCTGCATTAGAAATAGCGTGGCCAGCAGGAACAGGGAGGTAATCATCCCCCCGTACTCAGCATTGGTGAGTCTGCACCTCAAGTACTGTGTTCAGTTTTGGGCCCCTCATTGCAAGAAAGACACTGAGGCCCTAGAACATGTCCAGAGAAGGGCAATGAAGCTGGTGAAGGGTCTAGTACCAATCTTATGGTGACTGGTTGAGGGATCTGAGATTGTTTAGCCTGAAGGAGGCTCAGGGGAGACCTCATTGCACTCCACAACATTCTGTAGGAAGTAGGAGCACTGGAACAGGCTGCCCAAGGAGGCTGTGGAGTCTCCTTCTCTGGAGATATTCAAGACCCACCTGGACGCCTACCTGTGCGACCTGGTGTAGGGAACCTGCTTTGGCAGGGGGGTTGGACTCGATGATCTCTGGAGGTCCCTTCCAACCCCTGCGATTCTGTGATTCTGTGATTCTCCCAGGTAGCAAATAAGACCCGAGGAAGTGGCCACAAGTTATGCCAGGGGAGATTTATTTTAGACATAAGGAAAAACTTTTTCTATCACAGAGTGGTCAGGCACTAGAATGGCCTGCCCAGGGAGGTGGTGGAGTCACTGATCCTGGCAGTGTTCAGGATAGTGTGGTACAAGATTGTACCACACTAGCTTGTGCTAGTAATGGTGATAGGAGGATGGTTGGACGAGATGATCTTATAGGTACTTTCTAACCTTGTGATTCTATGATTCTAAGGCTTGTGATTTAGTGGTAAAATATTGGTGGCAGGTGGACAGTTGGACTTAGATGATCTTAGATGTCCTTTCCAACCTTGGTGTTTCTATGATTCTATCATTCTAAGGTAATTTTTTTTTTTTTTTTTAATTTATTCTTTTTACCCCAAGAGTATGTTCTAATCATCACAGAAGTATGAATGCATGAGGGAGGAGAGAAGGAAATGAGGAGAAAAGAAAATAGAAATAAATTTTTCACTTCATGCTGAAGCACTGTCACTTCAATGCAAAGTTCCTGAACCCTGAAGAAAAAAAGGAATTTAAACAAAACTTAGAGTTAATAAACAGATTTATTTGGGCTTTTTAGTTATTTTCTCTTTCTGTATTTTGGACCTTAAGTCCCTATTACATAAACTATTTGGGTTTATGACATCATTCTTCCAGTATTTATTCCTCCTGAGAAGCTCTTGTCCTTACTTATCACTCTATCAATGCAGCAAAGATTCCTGAAAACAGTTGGTGATGCTGCACATCACCCCATTTTTGTACTGGTAACAGATCTAGTAATGCTAATGCAGAGTAAACTGAGGTTCAATACATTTCATTCAGAAAAAAAGGATTCTTTGTTCAGAAACTTGGAAGCAACTCAGTGCATCACACAAGAACTTCTTATCTTTCCATGAGCATCCCCAGTATTTTACTTCTTAGCAAAAATAAGCTAGAACAGTGAAATGAGAAAATGTTATATGCTACTGCATTGTGTACTTTGCATCTATTCACCTTCTTGTCTTCACTATGACCAGATGTACACAATCCTTAATCCATTACTTAATAGTTTCCAGCTTGTCACACTCTTATTTATTAACCTATGGTTTATTTATCACAATGACTGTGTCTTTATCTGATAGCTTTTCACTTTTTTTGCTTACGGCTAAACTGAAAACTAGAAAGAAACCACAGCCTCACATAATGTTCAAAGCCAATTTAAATGAGTATATAAATGATTAGCAGTGAGAGTGGCCCCACTCCCTTAAAAAGATGTTACACAGTGGAAATATTTCAAAATAACAAATTCTTTTTAACTACACTTCATAATGCATTTTATTACCTTAGATTCTAAAATGTTTATATATAGTCTCAGAAACAGACACTGGCAGGTTTTTTTTGTTTGTTTGTTTTTTTGTTTGTTTTTTTTTCATCCTTCAGTTTCTGTTAACCTTTAATCATGCACAGAACCATTCTTTTAATTCACCGATCTAGATCAACAATGATTGCAGGTGTTTTGTGGTATGCTAGGAGTCATATGAGCTCAGAGTTTTTTTACAGAACAGTAGAAAAAAAGGATTAGGCTTAGAAAAGGAAGATTTACAGAAATTTTCTGGATTACAAGGATATCCAGATTATATGGGAAATTACCAGAACATACAGATCTGATGCTTAGTTCCTCTTACTATAAAGAGATCAGCAAGCTAAGCATCACTGCTAATATCTTTGTCCTGATCTGAAAGGAAAGATAACAGCTTTGTCCTGATAATGCCTGGATGATCAATTCCATCATGGAATGTGTTGGAGTTCCATCACTGGATGTGTTCCATCACTTTCCCTACAAAACTCCACTTTGTGGTGGTTAATTTTGAGATAATTTTCAGTTTTTCCACTGAATAATTCCTCCCTCTTACAGTGAATTTGAGCATTCTAAGTTTCAGGTTGTCTCAAATTGCCCTTCAGCCCCTCTCTGTTTCTGTGCACAGTCAGGTATCCAAATATAACCTAGACACAGACATGAGGTGTTTGTTTGTCTCAAGTTCAGAGAATGGTCCCTAGACCATTTTATTTATTATTTTAGATGCTAGTAAATGTTCAATTATACTCTCTATATCCTCTTTCCTCCACTCATTACTCTGCTACTAGATTTCCAAATCACTTCAGACACTCTTGTATTTGAAGAGGAATATTATTGCTTTATTCTAATGAACTGAAAAGCTGGTGATGAATGATGCTTGTTGCTTTTTTATATATGTGGTTTATTGTTGAAGAAATTATCAAAACACAGAAACACCATGTTGCAAGTAACTTCAGCAAAGTGCTGTTTATTTCAATTCTTACTTGAAAACAAAATAAATATTATTATTAATGTTCAAACACAGCTTGATCTAGACAGAAAAGTACTGTTTCAAAATTATCTGACTGAAAGCTGCCTTTCATTATTTAAATAAAAAAATTATACATATATATATTATTTCATGTCCTATAAGCCATCAAAATATGGAGTTACCTCAGTATAACTAACTCTTATAGAAATAATTTTTATATATATAAGACAAATTATGATTTTTTTCCCTCAATCATTACTATTTTATGTCAGTTTCTAAAATATAGAATATATTTTATATATTCTCTCTATATATAATATATAAAATTATATCTATATATTATATCTCTCTCTATATTATATATATCTATTATATATAATATATAAAATATAGCAGATACATATTTTTTATATCAGTGCAACAGTCTTGAGCTGCTGTCCATAATTCATACAATTTCAGTACCATAATGTCATTTAAATTCATTTAAATTTAATATTGATCTCATTTACTTATTTTATTTTATTTTTCTCTCTCTCCCCAAACTCTGGTGAGAATAGGTTTAATAGTACATGATTTTCCTTGTTTGTTTCCCAGTAGTTAACTTCTCCAGATCAAATGGATAATTGATTTTAAGCTTATTAGCTATTATGAGAATGTCCATCGCTTAAAGCCTTTAGAAAACTTAATTAAAAGCTGTACATTTAATGTAGGCCCTTTCAGAAATTTTCAGACCTACATTTTTCCTGGTTCCATATATTCCTTTTACTACGTTATTAGGCATTGGCTAGATGGAAATCCTTCTTATTATTGACTACTGAGTAGAGAACTGGAACGACCCTGAATGTCACATGAATTTTGCATCCAACAAATGAATATTATGTTCATTGCCAGACACATCATCAGTTGCTGAAAGGAATGTTTGTTTGTTTGTTACTTAATTTTGGCAATTATCTTTGTTTCACTTTCCTTGCCTGTAAAATACAGATTATATTTGTTACAGAGATAAATACTACCAACTACAGAATCCCAGTCAGCAAAAAATAGGTAATGGTTTTATAACTTGCTAAAACCAAAAATACATATATGAGGAAAATAAATAGAACAACAGCAGCAACAACAAACAACTAAGGATGGTTTTGTGTATCTCTAAAACAAACCAGTTCATTCTGATGACCTGAAAAGGTTTATGGTTGGTTTGTTAGTTTTTTGTTTGTTTTTTTTTTCTATATAGCAATTCATAATGATCCAAATGTATGGATGGCAGGAAGATTTTCAGCAATCCTTGAAATCTCATATATTGACAGCTTCTAAAAAATCAATGTGTGACACATATTCTGGATAGAAAAATACAATTTGAAAATATGTATTAGTATACATGTAATCAACTTTTATAACATTTATTTCGTATTGTATGCAATAGCTGGTTTTTATTGCCAGATAATTTCAAACTGGATGTGGGAATTGCACAATAGATAAAGGAGATCATTGCATATAATCACAAGTGCTTTGATAAATTTGCCTCAAGATGATATGCTAAAAATGGAAAGTAAGTGACAGATGACAAATATTAAGCAGTAGCACATACGTGTTGAGTATCAGAAAGCCTAAAGTATGAAATAATACACAACCAGCATTGTTACTGAAAAAACCTTACCTGTATATGAATAAAGAAGAGAAAAAAAGAAAAAAAAAAAAAGAAAAAGAAAAAAAGTACCATTCTGAGGAGAAATACAAAAGATATTGAACAATTTCATTGACATTGTCAGTGATAATCAGATGACCAATACAAATCCTACTAGCTTTGAAGATTTAAGAGTCAAGTAAGAGCAAGAATATAAATTGAGAAGTAATATTGAAGAAAACTTTCAAGATTTGGGGAGAAAGTATCCCTGCACTTATAGGACCAGAGGGAATAGCCTCACGTTGTGTCAGGGGAGGTTTAGATTGGATATTAGGAAAAAATTTATTCTCCAAAAGAGTGGTCAGTGCTGAAATGGGCTGCCTAGGGAAGTGATTGACTCACCATCCCTGGAGGTATTCAAGAAATGTATATATGTGGTGCTAAGAGACGCGGTTTAATGGGAAAATATTAGTAATAGGTAGATGGTTGGACTAGATGATCTTGGATGTCTTTTCTAACCTTGCTAATTCTGATTTTTTCCTTTAAGTTTTCAGAAATGCATCAGTTTCAAGTCATGTTTAGACTCTGCTTACACTATGACATAAAGCTAAGGGACCTTCTTTGTTTAATAATTTTTTAATTAACACTTTTAGAGTGCAATTCAACTTTTGCATCCAGATTAACTTGGGTTTCTATATAGGGAGGTTGAGGATAGCAAAGACCTTTAGCTATTTGTTTGTTTGTTTGTTTGTTTGTTTGTTTGTTTGTTTGTTTATTATAGTATATACGCCCAGCACTGAGGATGTTAACTGCCATGAACATCATTTTTAATTTTCTAGAAATATCAGCCTTTAGACATTTATATCATTACCATCTATTCCACTTTTGGAAGAAGGTTTTTAAGTCTTTAGCAATGCAACATTATGACTCACAACACTGAAGGGCGTGTAATTGAAAGTGCTCTACAGAGACACATTGTTCACATTTGTCTTTGAAAACTCATAGAAAATGGATGAGGTTCCAAAGACCAACCAACCAACCAACCAACCAACCAAGAAAGAAAAAAATGAAATAAATAAATAAATAAATAAATAATAAAATAAAATAAAATAAAATAAAATAAAATAGAAATGTATATAAATGAAAAAGTACAAGCTGTCTAACTTTGAAATGGAAAAAGCTAGAGAAACAGGTTAGAAGGGAATAAATATTGATCAGCTAATCAACTTTATTTTCCAGAAAAGTACTGGAACAAATAATCAAATAAAATATTTGTAGCTACACAGAAGATAACAAGGAGGTAAATAATATCATCATGTTAAAACTAAGTTCTGCCAAACAATTCTCCTTTATCATATGACAAGTTAGCAAATACTGTAGATAGCTGTTGTAAAATCTGTAGATTTCTCATATCTTCATTTTTCAAAGACTTTTTATGTAACTGTTAATGAGCTTTGCCAAATAGCTAGATTGTATTGCATCAGGTTTCTGCTTAGCAGCCAGTAGCACTTACTTATTAATAATGACTTGGACAATGCAATTGAAAGCCAAGATTAGAAATGAAACAGATTTTAACAAACTGGAAAGGCAACATGGTAACATAAGATGCTGCCTTTTAGGACTATTTGCAAAGTCCTGCTATTAGGTAGAAATAATCATCTGCACAAATATAGACTAGGAAACAACAGTTTGAAAGTAGTTATAGCAAAAGATCTGGGAATTTTAATGTCTCAGTAATGTTTCCCTGAATCAAATAAAGAAAATATTTCAATGGATATGCTTAAAATATTATCAGTACCTATATTAAGGTCTTGGTGACAGCCAAATAATGTGATTACTTGAAATGCTCTAACATGAATTTCTTCATTTCTAGTTCAACTGAAGAAATATACAGTTTTCCTCTCCATATTATAACTGCCAATATGGAAGTTTTAGATACCATAGGTAATTTTAAATGACACTGAACACTTACATTTAAACAAACAAAATTGATGTCTAAGTTTTTAAAGATGAGCTATAGGTATACATGTAGTCATGTAAAATCTAGAAAATCATGTAAAAGAGTGGGAATCTAACCAATATAGACAGTAGAGGTAGGGGTTGGCTCACTTAAACAAATGCCCTGAGATAATCAAATAATTCAAACAACGCTGACAGATGTGATACAAGGGCTCAGAGGAGACCTTTGCCATCTTGCAATTACAGACAAGAAACTGAATCCTAGAGTATTTTGAATGACACAGACACCTGTTGAGATTATTTGGCTTAAACCTTCATACCTTTCTTTTGCTTTAGAATGAATTTGATAGCTATAACTAGCTCTTTTTACCAGATAGTTACTATAAAGGAAACTTTCAAATATGCATGTTAGGTGCTCATGGCTGTCAGGTGTGGTCCCGGATGACTGGAGGAAGGGTCATGTCACTCCCATTTACAAAAAGGGAGCAAAGGAGGACCCCGGGAACTACAGGCTGGTGAGTCTTACCTCTGTGCCTGGGAAGATCATGGAACAGATCCTCCTGGATGACATGCTTGATCACATGAGGAAAGGGCGTGTGATCCGTGACAGCCAGCACGACTTCACCAGAGGAAGGTCATGCTTGACAAATCTGGTGGCCTTTTATGATGGAGTGACAGCATCGGTGGACAAGGGAAAGGGGACCGATGTCATTTACCTGGACTTGAGCAAGGCCTTTGACATGGTCCCCCACCACATCCTTATCTCCAAACTGGAGGGATGTGGATTTGATGGGTGGACCACTTGATAGATAAGAAACTGGTTGAAAGGCCGCAGACAGAGGGTGGTCATCAATGGTTCTATGTCCAGGTGGAGGCCGGTAACGAGTGGCATCCCCCAGGGGTCTGTCTTCGGACCGGTCCTCTTTAACATCTTTATCAATGACATCAATGATGGAATCGAGTGCACCCTCAGCAAGTTTGTTGATGACACCAAGCTGAGTAGTGCAGTCAACACGGTTGAAGGAAGGGATGTCATTCAGAAGGACCTCGAGAGGCTAGAAAGGTGGGCCTGGGTGAACCTGATGACGTTCAACACAGCAAAGTGCAGAGTTTTGCACTTGGGCCGGAGGAATCCCAGCATCCATACAGACTGGAAGGAGTGGTCCTTGAGAGCAGCCCTGTGGAGAAGGACCTGGGGGTCTTGATGGATGAAAAACTTAATATGAGCCAGCAGTGTGCCCTTGTGGCTCAGAAGGCAAATGGTATCCTGGGCTCCATCAAAAGAGGTGTGGCCAGCAGGGACAGGGAGGTGATTGTCCCCCTCTACTCTGCTCTTGTGAGGCTCCATCTGGAGAACTGTGTCAAAGTGTGGAGCCCCCAGTACAAAAAAGACAGGGAACAGTTGGAGAGGGTCCAGAGGAGGGCCACAAAGATGATCAGGGGACTGGAGCACCTTCCCTATGAGGACAGGCTGAAAGAGCTGGGCTTGTTCAGCCTGGAGAAAAGAAGGCTGCGGGGTGACCTCATTGCAGCCTTTCAGTACCTAAAGGGAGCCTACAAACAGGAGGGGAATCAACTCTTTGAAAGGATTGATAACTGCACGACGAGGGGAAATGGTTTTAAGTTGAGGGAAGGAAGATTTAGGTTGGACGTCAGGGGGAAATTCTTTACAGAGAGAGTGGTGAGGTACTGGAACAGGCTGTCCAGAGAGGTTGTGGATGCCCCGTCCCTGGAAGTGTTCAAGGCCAGACTAGGTGGGGCCCTGGGCAGCCTGGTCTAGCATTAGGTGGGAAGGTTGTTGGCCCTGCATGTGGCAGGGGGGTTGGAGTTTCATGGTCCTTGAGGTCCCTTCCAACCCTGGCCATTCTGTGATTCTGTGATTCTGTGATGATAAAAAATTAGCTGTCCACAGTTCCAAAAGATTCCCTGTGCCCAGATCCCAAAGATTTCCTCTACCCTGCTCAAGTGACCCATCCACATCAGCAGGACCAGTTTGCAGCTCTCCACAGTTCTGCCTTGTCAAGACACAGGTACCGCTCAGTCAAGCCCACCCAGAGGCCCAAATCACAGACCAACCTCAGCTTGTCCCTGTGCTCAGGGAGGTGCCCAGTACCCTAGATGAGATCTGCCCTTCACTTGCCCTGATCCCTACCAAGCCCTGTCCTGAGGGGCCCTGTAAAGAGTTCCCTAGCTCCCAGACCACAGGAATACCCAACCCTTTGAAGCACCTTAATATCTCCAAAAATAGTATGTATTAATATCATGTTGATAATTTTAGACTGAAAAAGTGAAAAATAAGATGAAGCCTCCAACTAGTTCCTGAAATTCACCATACAATGTTGATAATAGTAGAAAATTGATTTTTCAAATCCAAGGTATATGTCCTAATTTCAGCTGGAATAGAGTTATTTTCTACCTGGTGATTGCTGTGATGCTGTCTTTTGAATTTAGGAGAAAAAAACAAAGCTGATAATACACTGATGTTTCTGTTGTTACTGAACAGTGCTGCACAGAGTCAAGGATATTTAAACTTCTTGTGCTGCCACATCAGGATGGAGGCTAGGGGTACTCAAGATACACAGAGGTGGCTGAACCAGGACATTTGACTTGCCAAAGGGATATTCCATACCATAAGATGTCACAAGGAACTATAACAATGGGGGAAGCTGACTGGGCAGGGGGGGCACTGTCACTGCTTGGAGGTTGGTTGGGACTGGTCAGTGAGTGATGAGCAATTTCTTTGTGCATCACTTATTCTGTATATATATATAATCAGTCATTATTATTATTTCCTCCTTTTTCTGTCCTATTAAGCTGTCTTTATCTCAACTCACCTTTTGCTTTTACTCTCTCCCCTGCCCCACTGAGAGGAAGAGAGCAAGCAGCTGTGTGGTGCTTAGCTACTTGGTGGGTTAAACAAGAGTACAGAACTTCATTCAGGAAAAAAATGTGTCAAACCAAAATATTTTATTTCCCGACTAGTAAAACCATAAATGCACTGATATACTGAAATTTAGGTCAGAATGATTTAGGCAGTATATAAAAATAGACAGATGTAAATGTGCAAATTAGTAATTTTGTGTCTCACTAACAAATTTTTTAGATTTATACAGATGGTTATTTCATCTATGCCTCATGTGATAAGTAGGTGTTCAACTTCTAATGAAACTAAACCTTACTCCTGATGAACAAAAAGCATCTGTTCTTGTCACCCTAAATGCAACAATCCAGTGCCAAAATGATAACCGTAAAGAACTGTCTCATCCTTCTTCAAATTCATTTATGGGGAATAGCTGTTTTATAACATAGAAGAATTACTGCTTAGGATAATTAATACCGTAGAGAACTTCTGTAAAAATCTGAAACTCTGTAGCTAATTTTAGACTGTATTGGACCTTACATCTACAAAGCTGAATGCAGGTGCCACAGCAGTAGGTTTTTTTTTTTGTTTTTGTTTGTTTGTTTGTTTGTTTGTTTGTTTGTTTTCTTTTTTTTTCTTTTTTTGCATATTATAATTATTATTAGCCACCTAGTATTAATTAAGAATTAGCCAATTAGATTGTTAAGGCATACTCCAGATACCTGAGCTTAACTATAGTAATATTACTTGGTGTTCAATATTGGTATAACTTGATATAATTGATATAATCTAATTGGAATCCTATAAAACTTTTGGCATAGTGACACACAACATTCACATCGCTAAATAAAATAAAATAATAATAAATAAAATAATAATAATAATAATGAAAAAAAAAAAAAAAAACAGATTTGAAAGCTGAAGTGATTGGTTGATATGGAATTAGTTGGATGGTCATAGCCAAAAGGTTGTGGTCAATGGCTCTATGTCCAGGTGGAGGCCAGTGAAGGGGTACCATCCAAAGGAGACTGTACAAGCTTGAAAAGTGGGCCTATGTGGACCTAATAAGGTTCAACAAGACCAAGTGAAAAGTGTTGCTCTTGGTTTGAGGCAATCCCAGCTATGAATATAAACTGGGAGAATTCATTGGAAGCAGTCCTGCAAAGAAGGTCTTGATGGTCTTGGTGAATGAAAAGCTTGACATCAGCCAACAACATGCACTTGCAGCCCAGAAGGTCAACTGTTTCCTGGGCTGCCTGAAATGAGAGTGGCCAGCAGTGCAAAAGACGTGATTGTCCCACTCTACTCTGCCCTTGTGAAGCCACATCTGGAATACTGCATTCAAGCCTGAGGTCCTCAGTACAGGAAGGATGTGGAGCTGTTGGAGTGTGTTCAGAGGAGGATCACAAAGATAATCAGTGGATTGAAGAACCTCTCCTATGAAGAAAGGTTGAAGGGTACAGGCTTGTTCAGCCTGGGAAAGAGAAGGCTCTAGAGAGACCTCATTACAACCTTCCAGTACTTAAAGAAAACTTATCATCAATCAGGAAGAAAATCAACTTTTTTATATGGGCAGGTAAGTGATAAGACAAATCAGAGTGGTTTTAAATTAAAAGAGTGGAAATTTAGATTAGATGTTAGGAGGAATTTGTTTTACTTAGATGTGGTGAGACACCGGAACATGTTACCTAAAGAATCATTAAAGTTGGAAAACACCTCTAAGATCATCCAGTCCAACCATCTACCTACCACCAATATTGCCCACTAAATGCTATCCCCAAGTACAGCTTCTACCCTTTCCTTAAACACTGTCATGGTTTTGTGATTTTTGGTTTCTGGTATTCCACATCATATAGTACACTGGGAATTAAAGTTAATGCTCCAATTCTGGGTACCTGTCCCTGTACGTTGCAGAAGTCATGGGATCTGGCCCTTCCTGACTAAGAGGTCTCTTACTGCCTGGCAGTGGGTGTTAGAGGATGCTTTCCTAGCTGTACCAAGCTTTTCAGGTTTGACTCGGTTGCAGGAACTCTCTCTCTCTCCTATTTTATTTTATTTATTAGTCTCAATTTCAATTAGATTGTATTATATGGTGTTATCTTGCATTCCGATATCACAGTTAGTAAAATAAGTTTTGCTCTGTAGATTTTTGCCACTGTATTTTTTCTTCCTTGAGCCCAGCTCCCGTTTCCCTATCCCTTTTCCCTTTTCCTTCCCATTCTGTGGGTCCGGGACGGGTCTAGGGGCCTACTGCCCCCCTGTCAAGGGCATAGTTAGCTCCTTGACAAATACCTCCAGGGACAGTGACTACACCACTTCCCTGGTGGTTTGCCCCATCCCTGGAGGTGTTCGTGACCAAGTTGGATGGGGCCTGTGCAGCTTGATGGTGGCAAAGGAACTAGAAGATCGTTAAGGTCTCTTCCAAACCGAATCATTCTATGATTCTAGATTCTGTGATTCTATGATTTGTTAAATTTAGCAGGTAACAGAGGCTAATGTAGTAAAAGGTTTTACTTAAGCTTCATTTGAATAGCTTTCAAATGATTTTTTCTTTTTCATTTTCTTTTTCTTTTTTTTCCCCTCAAATATTCTGCAGACTAATAACGCATACAGTAATAGAAATCATGATATGCAGTAGTCAGTCATCTATTTGTATGTCACAGTTCCAGACTGTATATCAACTGATGACATATAAATTCTATAAAAGATGCATATTTAAGTATTAACTTCTTCAGAAATTGAAAAAATTTACTAAGAGGTGTCATGAAGCTTTTACATTAGAATTGAATGCATTTCCATGACATTTATCAGGGAAATATGTTGGGAAAGGTGCTATTTAACATCTTCGTAGGCAACGTAGACAATGGGATTGAGTACATTCTCTGCAAGTTTGCAGACTACATCAAGATGAGTAGTGCAACTGACACACTAGAGAGAAGAAGATCATAGAATCATAGAATCATAGAATTACTCAGATTTGAAAAGACAGAGATCATCATATCCAACCATGACCTAACCATACTACTCTAACTAACAACCCTCCACTAAATTATGTCACTGAGCACCACATCCAAATGGTTTTTAAACACATTCAGGGATGCTGACTCAACCACATCCCTAGGGAGCCTATTCCAGTGCTTAACAACCCTTTCTGTAGGTAAGTTTTTCCTGATATCCAACGTAAACTTATCTTGGTGCAACTTAAGGCCATTTCCCCTCATTCTATCACCTGTCATTAGTGAGAAAAGACCAACCCCACTCTCACTGCAATCATCTTTCAGGTATTTGAAGAGGGCAATAAGGTCTCTCCTCAGCCTCCTCCTCCCCTGACTAAGCAGTCCCAGTTCCTTTAGTCACTCTTAGTAGGACATATTCTCCAAGCCGTTCACAAGCCTTGTCCATCTTTGGACCTGCTCTAGCACCTCAATGTCCCTTCTGTATTGAGGTGCCCAAAATTGAACAGAGTACTCAAGGTGGGACCTCACTAGTGCCAAGTACAGGGGCAGGATTATTTCCGTAGTCCTGCTCACCACACCATTCCTGATAGAAGCCAGGATGCCACTGGCCCATGCCAACCTCATGAACTTTAAAATGACCAAGTGCAAGGTCCTGCAATCCCTAGCAAAGATACAAGTTGGGCAAAGAATAATTAGAGAGCAGTCCTGAGGAGAAGGATTTGGGGATGCTGGTTGATAAAAGATTCAGCATGAGGCAGCAATGTGTGCTTGCAGCCCAGAAGGCCAACTGTATCCTGGGGTGCATCAGAAGAAGTATGACCAGCAGGTAGACAGAGGTGATTCTGCATCTCTACTCTGGTCTTGTGAGACAACAACTGGAGCACTGAGTCCAGTTCTGGAGCCTTAGCTCAAGAAGGACATGGAGTTTCTGGACCAAGTCCAGAGGAGGACACCAAAGATTATCAGAGGGCTGGAGGGCTTCCCTGGTTTTTCAGACTGGTTTTTCAGCCTGGAAAGAAGGCGGCTCCAAGGAAACCTTATAGAGGCCTTCCAATATCCAAAGGGAGCCTACAGAAAAGCTGTGGAGGAACTTTTTATAAGGGCATGTAGTGACAGGACAAGGGGAAATGGTTTTAAACTGGAAGAAAATAGTTTTAGACTAGATATTAAAAAGAAATTCTTTACCGTGAGGGTGGTGAGACAGTGGAACAGGTTGCCCAGAGAGACTGTGAACGTCCCCCTCCCTGGAAACAATCAAGGCCAAGCTCGGTGGGGCTTTGAACAACCTGATCAAGAGGAAGATGTACCTGCCTATGGCAGGGGAGTTGGAACTAGATGATCTTGAAGTTCCTTTCCAACTCAAACCATTCTATGATTTATTTTGAATCAACAGCGTATTACAGATCCGGACCAAAGTTTTTTGGAATTCAGTATACAGGAGCAAAGATCAGATCTTGTGGGTAGTAAAGCACTCAAGAACATATTAATGTTCTAATGCTTTATGTTTTTTCTTGTTCATTAGTTCATTTAACATGAGAATGGAAGAGCATTTTCATTTCTTACCCTCACATAATTTTGCAAGCTTTTATTTGCACACTGGACCTAAACTCAGTACTGTATAACTCTAATTTAAAAACAAACTAGATGCACAGATTGAACTTCTGAGGTATTTAGGTCAACTAAATAATGCTGAGAAGCTTTAGGAAAGAAAGATGTATAGCTTTATTTAAAAAAAAATAATAGTCATAGACATCATTAAAGTAAAAGCTTACTGTAATAAAAGTGGACAAATATTTTTCTGTGCTTTTTGTTTCTTGCTTTAATATTTATTGCATAGTATATTATTAGCATGTAGCAGAAGTCAAAAGACTGTTGCACATTCTAGGGAGAACACCCTATGTTCACTCTCTGACAAATGGAAAAAATATTTCACGCCTTGTGAGACCTTAGCAGTCTCAAGTGACTGCTAATGTGAGCCAGGAAAACATTTTGAGAGACAACTGAGCCACAGGGAGGAGCCAAGTACTCTTCCTTAACCTGACTAAATCACTCCTGGAAGAATGTCATGGAAAGAATGTTATGGAGGGTGTGGGGGGAGCTGGTGTCATTTCTTTTGATTTGGCTGGTGTCTGGTGTCCCAGCAAGATTTGGCTAGAGTCTGGTATCTCAACTAGTCCTGGAATTGGAGCCAGCTACAGCTATTAAGAGGCTCTAGAGGAGATCGTCCCTTCCCCTTTTTCTTTGATGATATGAATAGGAACTAGGGGAGGCCAACCTGGCCCTTCTTTCTGCTGCTACTTCTTTTCTTCTTTCTAGGACATGCAAAACAGCCCCATCACCAGGCCCAGCACCAGACTCAGAATTTCAGATTTCTCTCTTTGATCTCTTTCTCTCTTTCTTTTCCTCTCTTTCTCTTAAAATTGTTAAGTAACTCAAAGCTTACTTGAATTTCCTATAAAACCTTCTTTGGAGCTGATGAAAGAAATCATTGTCTTTTAGATTCTGAAAAAAAGGAGACTTCCATTCCTCTTTTATCTCCCTGGAAAAAAAAAAGGTAGATGGATGGATGGATGAATGGACAGATAGATAGATGGATGGATGGATAGATAGATAGATAGATAGATAGATAGATAGATAGATAGATTCTCAGACATACAGAAGAGAAATAGGTGATATATGGGACAGGCAGGACCTGTCCTTAGTGAAGCCATGCTGGTTGTTCCATATATCACTTCTTTTTATGATGGCTTAAATGTGTCAGTGGATACAGGAGCACGACTGATGTCATCTATCTAGATTTCAGTAAAGTTTTTGACATGATCCCCTATAACACCCTTTTCTCCAAATTGGAAATATATGGATTTGACTGTTCTATGAACAAGGAACTGGTTGCATACCCTGAGAGCTGTGATCAATGGCTCAAATTGTGGATGGAGATCAGTGATGAGTGGCACCCCTCAGGGGTCAGTTCTGGGTTCAGTGCTCTTTAACATCTTCATCAGTGACATCAACAGTGAGATTGAGTGCACCCTCAGTAGTTTTATGGATGACACCAAGCTGTGTAGTGTGGTCAACACACTTGAGGACTAGATGTCATTCAAGAGAGACCTAGACAAACTTGATCAGTAGGCACAGAAGAACATCATGAGGTTCAACAAATCCAAGTGCAATATATTTTACCTGTGTAATGGCAACCCCCACTCCCAATACAAACTGAAAAAGATCAGATTCTTTAGCAGGGTCTCTGGTGACAGGACAAGAGGAAATGGTTTTAAACTAAAAGAGGGAAGATTTAAATTGGACAAAAGGAAGAATTTTTTAGAATAAGGGGGATAGGACACTGGAGCAGATTGCTCAGAGATGTGGAGGGTGCCCTGCCCTTGCGGTCATTCAAGGTGAGGCTGGATCAAGCTCTGAGCAACCTGCTCTAGCTGCAGATGTCCCTGTTTACTGCAGGGGATTGGACTAGATGACCTTTATGGGTCCCTTCTAACATAGAAGATTCTATGATTATGTGATGGTATGATGAACAGACAGATAAATGTGAGCTAACTGAGAAGTAACTAAGTAATGAGAAATAATGAAGGATGAAGTGGTTGGGGAAATATAATTAATTGACTTCCGAAAAACATTACTGTTCATTTTCTTAATCCTTTCCAGTGTTATTTGCTGGTGAAATACTGGGGAGAAACCATTGCTGGAATTTTTCACCTAATAGGCAGAAATAGAGAAAGTACAAAGTTGTCTGTCTTTTTTTTTTTTCTTCTTACAAGATGATGTTCAACTATATGGAGTTTTAGGAACAATGACTGGATCACATTTCAAGATTTTTACCACTCCTTTCCAACTATAAATCTATAAATTCTTTAAAGGTCATGGACTGAAATAAGTACTCTTTCTTCCTGGTCAAAACAATCTCAGGCACAATAGAAAATATCGGTGGACAATAGGTGTCTGCAGTAGGAAAACTTGCATATGAAAAATGGATATTTACACACAACTTTTTATTACAGTTGAATTACATTAATTTCATAGATTAAAATGCAAGAAGTGCTAGCTACTATAAATTCAGAAGCCTATCCAACTCATCACAGATTTCAGTATTCCTTGACTGTTCAGCTTAGGAATATCATGCTAAAATTCCCTAGCCTTCTGTTAGGGGAGTGGCAAAGTGCTTCTGTTAGGAAGATTTTTTTTTGCCATATGAACAGAAAGAAAGTCAAACTAAATTTGTGGGTTTTGTTGTTGTTTTTAATTGTTTGTTATTTTTTTGATTGTGAGGTTTTTGTAATTGTTATTGTTTTCCTATGCCATGTACAAGTTGTTAGTTGTTTGCTAAGGGACAGTTAATATTGAGCATGAAATTAGCAGCCTACCTTATGTGCCGAAGGTGGTAATTTTACACCACCCACATTTTTTCACCCACATTGTATATAGAAATAGTGCCTTGTTTAGAAATCTCAGCCCAAAAACCTGAAGTCTACTTATCCCCACCAAAATGATTTGTCACTGAAAATGATTTGGAAAAGCCATCAGCAAATCATTGCAAGAGTTCTCCCAAAAAATGAGTTGTGTCATGGAGCTAGAAAGAAAAGAAGTTTTTTCTGTGGCTGAAAAGAGAAACTGTTGTTTGATCAGACAAAGGACTTTATAAAATTAGGTGTTACAGCACCATCTGGTGACTCCTATTTAATATCTTATTCATAAGTGCAAATCCTGTTTGTGTTAAGTAATATTGTTAGAAACTGTTTCAGTCTGATGCTGAAACATATCCACTATAACAATTACTCAATTGCTCTTGCATGTCTCATAATTCTAATGTGTTATCTGTTTGTGGTACAGACCGAATACTGGCCTAGAAAATGGACAGTAAACCTTAACCTACAGCTCCAAAGAATAATAGCTTAAATGTTGTTAGGAAAGAAAGGTTGGTACTACTACTTAAGAGAAGTTCAGTATGTGCCATTCTAGTATCCAAATAAAAATGTACTTAGGTGACACCAGTGAATCATTTCAATTCATATATTTTTTATCAATTATATCACTAATTGTCTAAAGAAGCAATGAAAACAAATGAACTTAGTTCATATAACTAGAAACCATTTCTACCTGAATTATTGCAAATAAAAATAAAAAGTTTGGAAGGAATGTTTTGTTCAGTCCACACCTTGCTACTGCAAGAAAACTTATAGTTTGGTTACTGTTTCTCTGAAAATAATAGTCAACTAATCCTGAGTGTGGAGAAACATAAATATGTCCATATTTTTTCTACTGTACTGAAAAATCCAGGCAACAAGTACTGAAAGTCCTGTAGACAAATAATTGTATGTGGAAAAATAATTTCTCCAAGTAGAAAAATTTGAGTAAAATTCTAACTTTTTTTTTTTCTAGTATAGTTTTGCCTTCTGCAAGTATAATGACAGAATTGTCAACAATTCTTCATTGTATTTCTAACGGTAAATTACTTTACAAAAGTTAAAATACATACTGAAAAGACATATTTCATCAATCAGAAGCCTTCAATACTGTCTTGGGGTATTAGCCTCAGCAGCAGCAGCAGAAATTTTGGATGTTTTCTGTAGACTTTGCAGATGCACAGCAATGCTTAAAGGGTAAGAGAGAAGGAGGGAGATATCCTGGAACAGCAACAACCTCTCTTCAAATAAATTAAAACATTTTAGGTTTGAAAGGAGCTAATTCTAAAGAAATGTTGATTAGTTAAGACTGATATATTTTGTTGCTGTAAGCAAATCAGGTTGTTTAGTTAGTCTGGAAAATTATATACTACAATCTCTAAGTGTCAATGTTAGTTTAGCGAGCCCTTTCTTATACTTCCTTTCTGTTTTAGATTCCATTTTTCCCTTCAATTGTTTATCCCTTGAATTTTTAGTCAATGAATATAGGTAGAAGATGATTACTTCTTTGTGTATTTAATTTCCTTTTCTCTTTTTCCTATTTTTTTCCTTCCTTCCTTCCTTCCTTCCTTCCTTCCTTCCTTCCTTCCTTCCTTCCTTCCTTCCTTCCTTCCTTCCTTCCTTCCTTCCTTCCTTCCTCCCTTCCTCCCTTCCTCCCTTCCTCCCTTCCTCCCTTCCTCCCTTCCTCCCTTCCTCCCTTCCTCCCTTCCTTCCTCCCTTCCTTCCTCCCTTCCTTCCTCCCTTCCTTCCTCCCTTCCTTCCTCCCTTCCTTCCTCCCTTCCTTCCTCCCTTCCTTCCTCCCTTCCTTCCTCCCTTCCTTCCTTCCTTCCTTCCTCCCTTCCTTCCTTCCTTCCTTCCTTCCTTCCTTCCTTCCTTCCTTCCTTCCTTCCTTCCTTCCTTCCTTCCTGTTTTTTACACCTTTTTTGCTTGTTTGATTAAAAGAAATTCCTAAGCCTCTTTTATCCAAACACTTATGCTTTTCAGTCTTTCTGATTTCAAATTATCAGTTGAATGAACATCTGGGTTTGACTTTTAAGAGAAGTAGGTGTGCTAAGAGAACAAAATTTCTTCCATATGTATCTTTACCAACTTATTACAGAATTTCAAGTCAGTCAGTTGGCAAGGACTAGATGGACAAAAAGGGAGCTTCTTGTAGTCATATTTTTTACACACTGTTACATGCTATTTGTTCTATAAATTTGTGTGTGAAGTAGACAAGATAATATTACTGCATTGTTTTGTTCATCCATAAAAATGATCAAATCATTGCTTAGTCTCAAATGGATCTTTGTTGATTATCTGGTTCAAACTGTTGCTCAGACGAAGATCACTACTGAATTCAGACTAGATTTTGCAGGGTTTTTCTTCAGTCAAGTTTTGAAAACCTCCAAGGACTGAAATTGCATAAACTGTTGCATACTTACGTATTCACCTAGTGATATTTTCCTTTTCATATGTTCAGAGTATCAGCTGTCAGAACTTATGATAATTTTATCTTAAGTTATGCACCTCAGTAAAGACTTTAGTTTCATCTTCTCAACTTCTCAAGAACTTTTGTGCTGCTATTAGGTCCCCTCAAATCACCTCTTGTATAGGCTGAATAAGCTCAATTCGCTCAGTTGTTCCTCACAGTTCAGCAACCTTATTATTCTAGATATGTTTCAAATAGCAAGAAGAAAGAATTTAAAAATTATCCTTTATTAATAGTTTTTGACTCCAGCTCATAGTGGTGACACCTCATCCCATCACCAGTAATGATGTGATCTAGGAAACTATCACCTTCAGGCTCATTGTTTGATTAATGCAAACTTGCATAAAGTGATCTTTCTCTTTCTGTGTGATCATTCATGTGACCCACCTGGTTTTGTGATGTTCCAACATTGCCCCCATTGTTCCCAACACACTGAAGCTGATATTCACTTCTGTACACAGTTCCCTGATCATAATGCACTGATTAGCACGAGTGAACTGATTGAGACATTCTTCATTTTGTGATATGACAGGTGCTCAGATCTGTCTGAAATGTGGTTTATCTTTCATATTGCTGTTGTCACTACTGAAATGCACCTGCTGCCCCATTGTGCTATTGTTTGGTCTCCATAAATATTCAGCAAGCACTGATGAATATCAATGATTCCCATTTTTTCTGCATGGAGGAAGTTGATGACACTATTTCATATGCATATCCATGTCAGATGCCATTTTGTCAGACTGCCCCTCTGCTGTCATCTGTCACATGGCAATAAAAGTGTAATGGAATGCTGGTGGGAAAGTTCACTCTCTACTACCAGATAACCAACATCTACTTCTGATGTCATGAGCCTACATAATACATGGAAAGCATTAATTTTGGATCAGCCATCACAGCTTTATGATAGTGCTATCTATTTCTTTTTGTTCACTTTCTACTGTTCACACTAGTTCTTTACACTTTCTTCACAAATTGTGAGTAATAAAACCTTACTACTTGCCTCAGTGACAACTGTGTATTTGGGTAGTTGGGACTTTCTGAAGTTTTTAGGACATTTCTCTGAAAGCAGCTTAATGTGCTCAGCATATAGGAAAATGTGCAGGTTGTTAGAGGAATAAAAAAAAAAAAAAAAAAAAAAAGAGTGAAACAGCAAAAAAAGACATTTGCAGAAGTCTAAACTGGAAAGTTTCTGAGAAGACCATAGAGTAAATATATTGCCAAGTCTATATGTTTTTGGATTAGTCTAACAATTCTGAATAGCTTCCTGTTTTGCAGCAACCTGAATCTCTAGCATAGGTAACAATAAGTTCAAGTAAATAATCTTCAAGCATAGTTTGGATATTTCTACATTTTCTTTTTAACTCATTTCATTTACATCGAACAGGTTTGAATTTTCTCTGTGTACAAATTTAACTAAATATTTTACTATTTTGTTTGTGTGTGTGTGTTTGGATTTTTGTTTGGTTTGGTTTGTGTTTTAAATTAGATTAATTTAGATTGATTCTGAAGGATTGGATGTACACAATAGAAGGAAAGAGCGAATTTAATTGGCTCAAATATGGCAAATATAAAGCCAAAGTCTTGTTCTCATGCCCTCTAGTGGCATGGTAGAACTTCTATCCACATGGCTTGTGCTATTCCTTTCCACTGAACTGTGTAGTATTCGTAAGATATCATGAAGCATTCCCAAGTCATGCTGTCTGTCAGATGATGAGTTAAAATTGACAGAACAAAGCTGATTTGTACTGACCATTGCTATTCTATGCAACATGCTAAATATCAAAAACAAAAATGTATAATTGCATACCACTAGCTCTGCCTATTCCCTGCTGTGTTTTGTCTATTACTGTAGATATTACCCTCCATTCCAATTCAACTTCAGTTTGAAGTTTGAGACCATTTAGCAATTCCTCTGGAGTCAAAGGAAGAAATATTTTTTATTCACATAGGTCCATAGCTATGAATATCTGAAATTTATTACAGTTCTACTTTGTTTTTATTCTGATTCACTGTACACTGACAGAAAAAGGGAGCTAAGTGGAGATAATCAGAAAAACATTGGTTATATACTCTCTCTACATATGCAAAAAGTCTGAGTTAAGCTTGCCTCTTCAGAGTTGTAAATGCTATTTTATTTGGTTTTGCATTTTATGCTTTTCATATAATAACATATTTCAAATAAGCTTATACATACAGAAATTTCTGATATTGGTTTTATATATTACCACTTGAAAGTTATCAGACAGATATGCATCTATTAACTGTGTGAATGTTTTTAATATCTTTTTTTTATTATTATTTTATTCTAGTTCCAGATCCTTAGAAAACTATACCTGACATTCACATATAACTAGTCATTTATTTATGAAAAAGAACATAAGCTCAGCATTTAAGAGAATGCACATACTTAGCCAAGTAAAGGAATATCAAGTATGGCTTTGCAAAGGAAATACTGTTTATCAGTAGTATGAAACATAAAATTAATATTCAGTGTTCTCTCTATTTATATGTTGTGAAAGGAGAATTTATCTTCCTAATTGTTCCAAGATTAAGACATCGCCAAAACCTGTAGAGTTTGTTGTGGAATCTTGCATATTTGGGTAGACATTCTATTCAAAAGCACCATGTGTTTACTTTATTAACAGATCTCAGGGAAAAGAAGAACTAGCTATGAATTTTTAGCACATTGAAAAAAATCAATAACAAAATATCAGTGAAGTTTTTTTGTTTTTTGTTTGTTTGCTTGTTTTAAATCTAGACTGTCTAAAAAGATGTCTTACATAAAATTATTACTTCTCCCAAAAATTGAGTTCAAGCTGCAGGTAGCTCGCTTACTTTTTCCGATTTTACTACTGGGTTTAAAAGGACTTCCACGTTCATCTTCTTAAGTCTCTGAATTTTCAACAGATTCAATTTTTAAAGTCAAACATAAATCATACCTTTCTCAAAACACTTAACCTTTTTTTTTTTGTTCTATGAAAATTAACATTTTACTGTGCTTCATATAGTTTTAAAAGTATTTTTAAAACATTAAATAAAGTTGATGTCTTACAATTTAGAGATTTATGTGCCTTATAAATGAAAAAAAATTACAAAGTCAACACACCTTTCAGAACATTCAAATGTCTTACTATTTTTCTTGTCCCCAAAAATCCTTAATGGGGTCTGAAAGCTTGATAGTTGATTGAAGTTTGTTTACTCAGGAAGTAGCAGCTACTAAAATTTAGCTACTGAAAGGGGCATAATTAAGAGGATCTGTTAACTCTAAGGAATTCCAGATATGTCAACTTCTGAAGTGATGCTAAATATCTTGCTGAACAGCTTATAAAAATGCATCTCAGGTGTTGTTGTAACTTTTTGGTATAGCTCTTTTCAAATATAAACAGAAATCTTAAGAATACAAAACAAAAAATACAATGTTCTTGCACTGTTTAGCAATGATAGGAATGAGAAATAATTTACACATTTTTTTATGTGAAACCTTGGTCACAGAGAACATAATTTGCATAAGACATAAAGATTTTATCTGTGAAATCTAGCTGTAGTAACCAGTGAAATTCCTAATAGACATCTTAATAATAAGATACAGACATTCATACCTATGTTCATGCAGCTTAGACATATTAATTAATTAATTAAACTGAAAATTCTTATTCTGGGAAAATTAAAAAAAAAAAAAAAAAAAAAAAAAAAAAGGTGGTTTGTTTCCTTGTTTAACTACAGTAGTGAAATATTTGTAGCACAAACTAAATGTTACAGTTGATGCTGGTGTCCCTTACCAGAGTACAGAGGATGTAACTAGATAACAATCTCCTCATTAACAGTAATTCATTTAGTTGTAAAGTATGCAATTTCATTAGCATTTATATGTTTAGTTAAGTTATAAGGACAGGATCAGAAATCAATAAATACAGCAACTGGAGGAAGGCAAGAGACAGGTAATGAGAAGAATCAGTAAATATCAGCTGAACACAGAAAATAAAATAGGGAGCTGTGGGAAAATAGAGAATGAGTAGAGCCTACTAATCTCTACGGAATAGAGAATGGCATCATGTAAATGGAGAGGATGGTTGTACTGGCCATGTTAGGATAAGACTGAAATAAAAATTCTTGTAATAAGGACAAATCATTGAGAAATAGGTAGTTTAGACAGGCATAGCTGAAGAAAATAGAAACCATCTTGATAAAGGATAACTTCCTCCAATACTTTAGGGTAATACTAAAAGCAGCAAATAACTGTGATAACTCCTGCTAGTGTCTTCCCTTGTGATTTTTATATCTGCATTGTTCTTAGCTACACAGTCAGCTCAAGTTGCAAAGGATGTATTGCTTGTGATAACAAAGTACACATGTACTGATTTGGATTAACCCTTTGTTAGAGAAAGGTATTACAAATTGTTAGGAAAATTTCTGCTCCAGTGAGCTTGCTTTATCATCTTTATTCCAAAAAGAGACAGAAGAGAACTTTCTGTATTTGAATAAAGGGAGAGTCTCTCCAACTACTTGAGGACACAGTCCCTTTTTCAACCCAGTACCTTGATGCCAGTGAACCCTTCTCCCTTTCCCCATTGCCTGAGGTGCTCGGGGCTTACATTCTTCTAGATTTGTTTGTCAGCCATCCCCCCAGTACATACTCCTCTTTGTTTCCTTTGTTTATACATGTGTTTTAATCTGGGTTCAGAGTTTGTTGTTTTGCCCAACTAGAACTGTCTTTGCATCCTGTAATGTCTATCACTCTTTGTTGAGCACAGCAAAAAAAGATTTATATGCAGGTCATAAGCTATCATCTCTCGCCATATACTTGCAAGATAAGTTTGTTTAACCAGATTCTTGTGATTCAAACTCTTCTCAGCTTTTTCTTTATCTTGTTTTCTTGTTTTGCAGGGCCCCCCTACCTTTTTTTGATCTTCTGAAATTTTCTTTTGCAAGGATACTTCATCCATTCACAAATCAAACATTTGTGTTCAAAGATTATTAACAGTCAAATAAAGCAATCAGATGGCAAATAAGAATTAAGAAATATATAGATATTACAAAATTCTTTACAGCACAATTTGATATTCACCATAATATGGAGTGTTCAAACATGCTAACAAACACAACCTGGTACTTGCTGTACAGAATACACTTGTGTTACAACTGGTGTTATGAAGTAATGAAAGAATACTCCAATCTTCACAAAAGTATCTGTAAGGATTTTAAGTTGTATAAGCAAAAATTTTCAGGCGAGGAAAAAAAATATTGAGCATTAAGATGCTCAATTACTGTGACAAAGAGCTGGAGGACTTCACATATTTTATTTTATATGGTGACACCCTGCTGTCCCAATTGCACTAATACTAAGTAGTCATAGCTGCAGTTAAAACCAATGGATCCATGCTGTGAACAAAAATCTTACAGGAAGCAGATTACCAGTAAAAATCAAGATTTCTATGAATCAATTTCAACTCATAAATATCAGTGCATCTTTTCAGGCTCCATTTAAGCTCCACTTCTGAGACAATCTCTTCTTCTGTATGAAGTGTAAAAATAATAGATAAGGTATTGAATCATTCAGATTGTAGAGGGATAAAATTATAGGAAAGCCCATGAAGATAATTACTAAATACGCCAAGTCTATCTTTAAAAGGAAGTTGGAGTAGTGTGCTGTAAATAATTGACTAAGATGTTAAATAATTAAGAGAAAAAGTACTAAATTACTGCACATTTTTAAAATACTATTCATTTACTGTATGAAGTGTCTACAATAAAAATAATTTAATAAAATGATCATTACAGCTGTACAATCATGCTCAAAAAGGATACCATTATGACTGAACAATTTTGACTATTTAGAGCTTGAATTTTCAGTCTCAATCTGGCTCTTTCTTTATAGTTTGTATTTAATCCTTCTAATTTTGCTTTTCAATACGTACACTTTCTAGCAAATGTCATCCCAGATTGAATGTTGTTTTTTTTCTGTTACTTTTTAATTTGCTATTTGTTCCCCTTTGTCCGAAGTCCTTGTATTTCTGTTGTTGCAAAATATTACTTGAATTAAAAAGATTCAAAGTTTCTTCTATTTTAAAAACCACAAATATAAAAACCATAGAATAAAAACAGTATTTAAGGGTAATTTGTCTGATATATTTTGTCTTCATATAGTTTTGGAAGGACTCATAAGAACTAAATGTAAAAAAAAAAACAAAAACAACAAAAAAAACCATCATCAACAACAAAAACAAACAAACAAACAAACAAAAATAGAAAGCATTTGGCATTAATGTAACTGAACTTCTTATTACTTTTTATCTTGAGATAATGGAAAGGGTAGCATTAACTTTGTTATTTGTTGTTTATAGTTCTAGGCATAGTCCAAAGAGTAAGTATTATTGTTTGTTTGTCTGTTTTTGTTGTTGTATTTTTTTTTTACAGTTGTTTCTTTTGCCTTAAAGAGATATATTACTTTACTTCAGAGAAGAAAACTCTAACTGAATACAAGAAACATCTAGAAGATTTATTTACTTTTTCCCCAAAAAAGTTTTCTTAAAATGCCTTAAATATTTTGAGAAAGACAACTTCTTTCCTTGGTGTAATCTATAAACCAAAGTTAAAATAATAGGAAAAATATTCCTTCATGTATGTATGACAAATAAAAATGGTGCATCTCTTTATTTCATTTCTGTATTTATAAAAGCCTAACTAATGCAAATGATATAACTGCTACAATAATAATAATGCAAGCGAAAATAAATACAGGTTGTATCATTTTGTTTTACATTTGTTTTTTCCTATGATTTGCATTTTTCAGTAATTTGTATGCCTGTAATGCACTAGTTTATGCAAACAGAGTGATTTGCATTCAAAACTTTCATACAAAAAGGTGTGAATAGTTATATTGTGTCTAATTAGTCTGTGATGGTATTAATTTAGATAAGGGATGTTGGCTAAATCCCAAAGTGCTGTGAGATTTTTAACATGAGTCTGGAAAAAAAAAATCAGAAAATGAAACATGGCATAATATCTCACTCCTTCATGATGTCTAACCACTGAACACTCATTCATAGTAATATTCAGTATCATTATAGCTATCAGCTAATAGGATATGAAGCAAAGCCTTCTTGTTCAGAGAGATAAAAATTAACTACAAAGTGACAGTTCAAACAAGGAACGAGCTGGCACAACCTCACAACCTCCCATAAAGTATGCTAGAGGTAAATAATCTCATGATTAACTAGATTGCAGCAAAAAGTGGAAAATATGTTTCTTCATTCATGTGATTTTTTGTCTGTTTGTTTGTTTTTCCTCCTGTGTTTTTGGAGTAGTTTCTACTTTGATTACAATTTTATAGTTCTGGTAGATCACGTTATCTCCGTTTTTTCTTAAGCATACTAGTCATCCTTCCTTGAAATTATGTGATAAGCATTCTAGCTTTTACTACTTTTTATACCATTCTTCTCAATAACTGGAATTAAGAGCCCAAATTTCCGGAAAGTATTGGCAATCAATGTTTTTTTTATTTGTTTATTTGTTTGTTTTTGAGTCTTTAGTAGTGAAATTAGCCTCCTAATAATATATTATATATTAGATCTAGAAAACTGGAGATTTTTGAGATATTCATATTTTTCAAAAAGCCAGTACTAGATCATCAGAAATGTTTAGCTTTCTGATATGATTTAAGCATCTGGTTTCCATTTAAAGTAGTAGGAAGCGAATGATAAATTCAACTTTAAATTAATTCCTATTTAATTTTCCTCTTTCTTTTCTGGGTGCAGATGTCTTCCTGTTTAAGTAATTTTATGCAGACTTCAAATAGAACAGAGTGAGACTTTTCACATATTTGGATACTTGAATATGAGATGTGGTGGAAGCCCCATCCCTGGAGACATTCAGGGTCTAGCTAGGCCAGGCTCTGAGCAACCTGATCTAGCTGTAGATATATCTGTTCATTGCAGGGGAGTTGGACTAGATAGCCTTTAAAGGTCCTTTCCAACTCTAAGGATTCTATGATTCTATGAATATCTATATTGCACAATATGTACAAATATTGCATTAGGAAAGTCCTGTATTCCAGTCAGGGAATTGTACAGTAACAAGACTTGCACACTGGTCACTTCCTAAAAGCTTTTATCTCTGACCAGTGCTGATAAAGAACAACCCTTCCTTTACTGTATACAAGACCCAAGTCCTGACTGCATTTAGCTCTGTTTAGTTTTGCCATTTTTCAGATACTTGAATCAAATTCCTGTCAGGATGTAAACCTCTGGATATTCCTTACAGTATCAATTCTGGCTACCAACTCAACGAGGATCTCTACTCTACTGTGATAAAAAGTCAGGAAGTGAGCTGAAATGCTGTACACTTCTCCACTTTGAATTCTGTACACAATTATTAACCCAATAACAAGAGAGGTTATAAGGCAGCCCTTAAACAGTGAGCCAGTTCACGACACTGTTCTGAGATATTAATAGATTTAAAACCTTATTTATTTATGAATAAGAAGCAATGTAATTGTCAGCATAGCTATTGGCTTCTTGGATTACCAACTTATTTTTTTGCATCGACTCTTAATATTACCTGTTCCACTTGCTCTGTTCATTTTGGTTTCTGACACGGAACATAGCTCACTCCTCTTTGAGCTTTTTCGGAATTGATGAACTGTGGAGGGAGTAGCAACAGCTAAGTCATGATGTTTCAACTGCAAAAGTACTTCCTTCAGATATAATGTGAAAGTAATGGTTAGGAAAACAAACAAAAAAATAAACAACAACAAACAAAAGAAAAAACAACAAAAAAACAACAGAAGAGTTATCCATCTCTCTGTGCTCCTATTAAGTAAGTGTAGCAGAGTATAGCAGTTTTCATAATATACCTCCAGAACTAAAGTAGTTGGAAAAACTTGGCTGAATTAGAGAAAAGCTGTATTAAAGTCTTGCATTTCAGTCTTCAGAATAACATTAGATCAATTTCTAATATCTGACATAAATCAATAAATATAATCTGAAACCTGTCGAGTAATATAAGCAATATAAGCCTAGTGATAATGCTTAAATATTAGCAGGATGACGGCTCTGTTTCACTCATAAGTAATTTAAATTTTTTGTCAGTGATATATTATGTAAGTCCCAATATTCAAAGAACTGAATTAGTTTGCCAGCAAGTTAAAATTAAATATTCTGGTTTTTGTTGTTGTTGTTTTTTCCTGTGATTGATGCAGGATTGTTGTTAGTTTTGTTGTTTTGTTAGTGTTTAGTTTTTGTTGTTTGCTTTTCTTTGTTTTTTTCCCCAAAGTAATAAAGTACTCTGGCATATTTTGGCTTTTTCTCTTTTAGCTTGTCATCCTTGAAGGAATGACTCAAAGTGTTTTCAAAGAAAAGAGTGTTATCAAAGTAAAGAGAAAGAGAGAGGGTGAGGAAGAAAGAGAGAGACTTGGCCTGCTTACTTGGATAGTCAATCTCCAAGTATATTATTTTAAATACGGAACAACACATTTCTATGGTTACATTGATGATGATGTAGAACTGAAAGAAAAATTTCAAGAAATACAGGAATCAGCTTCATTCCAAATAGCATATATGTAATGATAGTTATATTAAAAAAGACAATGGGACAAGTATGAGAATTTTGTATTTAGCAAGTAGCAAGATCCTTGTGCTATTCTTTATAGATGAAATATGAGCAATTAAACCAGTGGATTCAGAGCAGCATAAAAATCCAGAATAGGTTTTTCATCCTTTCAAACTAACAGCATGCTGCAAATATGGAAAATGATACTTACATTTCTTCCTTCTACAATAGCAGTTCCTAGCTCAATACAAGGCCAAGGCCCTCCTTTTCCTTCTAGATTTAAACGTGACCAGAGAAAGAAGGTCAGAAGTCAAGAAGAAGACACCATTCAACCACAATGCTCCTCTGTGGGGAAAGTAGCCTTTAGATGGGAACTCAGGGAGCTTCAAGAGGCCATTCTGATCTTTCTCCAATTAGAGTAGAAAGAAGACAAGGTACAGTCAGCCCCATCTTCATATATTCTGAAGTAAAGGAGAATCTCACTGGTAGCTCAGTCAGTGAGGCTTTTAACTTCAATTAAAGTGCACTAATTTTAATCTGCCCCTTGCTCACAACATTCTGGATGAATCCATTCCTTCAGCAGATATGATAGGATGGGGAATGTCTGGGACTGCATTGTTAAAATCTCTTAAATTATAATTAAATTATACTTAAATTATACTTAAGTTATAGTTCATAAATTCAGAATAAATCAGATTTGTTTTAAAATTATTTGAAAAAATTATCTTCTCTGACTGTTTTCATCAGCAATCCTTTTAGCCCTTTACTGTGCATCCATTCAGGATCCAAATAATTATGTAAGAAACTAAATGGACTATTGATATTTATAGCACATGTAGTTACGTTATTCTGGAGGTCAAAAGAATGCAACATTTGGCACCATCATGTAACTGAGATGTGCTACTGAGCAGTCAGAAATATTTATCTGCTATAATAAATTGCATGGCCATTCTAACTGCACAATATATTTTTTGGTTTTTAATACAGTAGATAAAGTCTGAAGGAAGTTTTGAGAAAACACACACTCCTTGAAAGAACTGATATTTTTTTTCCCTTTCATTTTCAAAAGTTAATAAGGTTATAACATAATTTTTTTTTTTGCATTAGTATATACAGTTTTCTTGAAGGTAATATCAGGTTTTTAGTGTTGAAACTGGACTATCAAAATAAAGATTATGTTTTTTTAAAGGAAGATTATAAGTTCTCTTGTAAACCTTGTGGCCACAAAATTTATCGTTAATCTGAAACATTTGTTTTATACTCAGTAGAAAAAAATGCCATTTGAAAAGGACATTCAGAGGATGTTTTAGAGGTACTCCTTCTCCTGTCCTTCCCTTTTCTAACAAAGGTTAATCAGATCAGGTTTCTCAGAACCATGTTCTGTCAAGTTTTGAACACTTACAAGGATGGAGATCCCACAGCCTGTCTGGATCTGCATTTGGGCCGGAGAAATCCCAGGCATATACAGACTGGAAGGAGAAATCCTTGAGAGTAGCTCTGCAAAGAAGGACCTGGGGGTCCTGGTGAATGAAAAACATAACATGAGCCAGCAGTGTGCCCTTGCAGCTCAGAAAGCAAATGGTATCCCTGGCTCCATCAGAAGAGGAGTGGCCAGCAGGGACAGGGAGGTGATTGTCCCTCTCTACTCTGTGCTCATGGGCCCCCATCTGGAGTACTGCATCCAGGTATGGGGCTCCCAATGCAAGAAAGACAGGGAGCTGTTGAAGAAGGTCCAGAGGAGGGCCACAAAGATGATCAGAGGGCTGGAGCACCTCCCATACAAAGGCAAGCTGAGGGAACTGGGTTTGTTCAGCCTGGAGAAAAGAAGGCTGTGGGGGGACCTACTTGCAGCCTTTCAGTACCTAAACAAGCCTGCAAACAGGAGGGATGTCAACTCTTTGAAAATATCTTTGAAAATAGATAATAGCAGAACGTGGGGAAATGGTTTTAAGTTGAGGGAGGGAAGATTCAGGTTGGATGTGGGGGGGCAGTTCTTTACTGTGGGTGTGATGAGGTGCTGGAACAGGCTGCCCAGGAATTAAACCCTTATGTTCTTTTTTTCAAGGAAAATATGCACGTTCAAGATGCATTTGAGTGTATTGTGGATGCCCTGTCCCTAGAGGTGTTCAAGGCCAGGTTGGATGGAGCCCTGTGCAACCTGGTCTATTGTTCAACGTGGAGGTTGGTGGCCCTGCCTGTGGTAGGGAGGTTGGAGATTCATAATCCTTGAGGTCCCTTCCAACCCAGGCCATTCTGTGATTCTGTGACATTGCTAAATAAAAGAAATAATGACAAGCATAGGCACTCGATTAAGACATAATTACCCACAATACTTAATTGTTAGGTGTCTACTTGTCTCTCTTTTGGTCTGCTTCCACTGACTCTTCACAATCAGCTGGTGCTCTTGTGGCCCCTGGAAAAGAGTTGATTCTTAGCCCCTTTTCATTTAAATGAATCAATAATGCCTCAGAAGCAAAGTGATTATAAACACACAATTTTTCAAGCTTCTTATGTAGATTTCTAATCATACTAAATATATGCTCAGTGTTCTTTGAGTCAGTACAGCCTACATAAGATTCCTCTTGAGTTTACTCTTTTTTTTTCTTTTTTTTTTTTTTTTTAATGTTATGTAAGCACAAGTTTCTTTATCAGGATGCTCTGATTACTTATAAACTTTCATAATCTTTTCTAATTATGATGCACATGTACTTGGTATATTAAGATTTACATAAATCTGATTGATACTTTCACCTGTGTACTTTGTTTCTCTCACAGGCATTTGTAGTTACTGTCTGATTTCTATTCAGTGTCTGCTTTAAGTGAGTGCTAGTGAGTGTAGGAGATCTGAATTCTCAGGAGGAGACCACTTTCTAATTTAGGCATGTAAATGAAGTATTTGAAGTCAGATACTGTGAAAACTATACTATACATTAAAAACAAAAACTTTTTGATAGACTGACTTTATGCCATGAAGCACAATTCCTTTCAAGAAAGCATTTGTGTAATGGTTAACAGTCACAGAAGAGTCTTTATACGACTTTACATATAGAACAGCTGGTACACCCACACAAAAATATATTAAAGAGCTTTGTCAGTCAGAAAATGTAAATACTTCAGTTAAAAAAAGTTCAGCACACTTACTTTTCTTCTTTTATAAACATTTCAGCTAATTACTTACAGCTTTAAAAGCCTCATTTAATCCCCAGAGCACTCTAGAGTTAGAAATCTTTATCAAGGTTTAGTAGCTGCGGCAGAATGCCATTTGCACTAAGTGATCAGTGAGAAGTTGTCGACTGCATCTGATGTCATAAAACACAAAATGTCCTAGAAACTGCCAATCTGTTTGGGCTTAGTGCTGAATCTCACATTGAATGATTAAATAAATACTCATGTATTTCAAGAAAAAGCATGCACATAGATGATCTTTGAAGACCCCTTTCAACAGAACTATCCTCTCCTCTCCTCTCCTCTCCTCTCCTCTCCTCTCCTCTCCTCTCCTCTCCTCTCCTCTCCTCTCCTCTCCTCTCCTCTCCTCTCCTCTCCTCTCCTCTCCTCTCCTCTCCTCTCCTCTCCTCTCCTCTCCTCTCCTCTCCTCTCCTCTCCTCTCCTCTCCTCTCCTCTCCTATTCTTTGTACCAAAATGTTTTCTCAGTTGATTGCTAAGTAATCCACAAAGGAAAGTCTTCAAAAGTAAAATGAATACTGGAAAGAATAACCAGATTTTACTTGTAGAAGTTGATGGCTTATATCTATGTCATCCTGAAAATAACACCTCCCATTTATTTCCATGGAAACTACAACAGATACAAGGAGTACAATAAGACTATTTAATTGAACAAATTCTCAGCTACAAAATACTGCTTTTTAATGCATTCACTACCATTAGTTATGCATTTTCACTGGCAATGAACAAATTCCTACATATCGCACTTATAAAAATCTGCACCAGTGAATATGACCCACTCTTCCACAGCTGCTGTGACAGCAAGGAAAATGTTGCCCATGCAGTTCATCTTTTATCAGCCCAAACAGATGGAAGTCAGAAGGCACTAAATACAAACTATTCAGTAGGTGCTGTAAAACAGTCCACCCAAGATTGTCAGTGTGCTCAACAATCTTCTAACTGGCATGGAGTCTGTCACAATGTAGCAGTCAAGTTGATGGTGTGTCCAAGTTTCAGGAAATCCAGAAGAATCATTTTCTTATCCCAAAAGACAGTGCACATCTATTTAAAAGTTGAGGTCTGTGTTGTGAACTTTTTCTTCAGGGTGGAATTCACATGTCCATGGACTGGTATTTTACTCCTGCTCGCAGTGATGACGTGATGTCTCATCACTAGTAATAATGCAATCCAGCATTTCACCTTCAGCCTTATACTTGTTTAGTTGATGCTGACAAACTTGCATGGGATGTTCTTTCTCTTAGATAAGAATTCATGGGACCCACTAGGCACAAACTTTGCAGTATTCCAACACTGCTACCTTTGTTTCCAATGCATAGAAGACAATGTTCAGTTCTGCACATAGCTATTTATAATGTACTGATTTACATGGATGAGCCTATTGAGAAGCTTTTCATTTTGTTTTGTAACAGCTGTGCATGGTCATCCAGAGCACGGCTTGTGTTACACATAGCTGTTGCCACTGCTGAAACATACCACCAATTGCCTCATTGTGCTCCATTCGGCAATCATCAGTAAATGTCAATAGTTGCAGGTTTTTTTTGAATAGTGGAAATCAATTACACATCTTTGTTTCATACACACTTCCATATCAGATGCCATTTTGTTAGACTGTCTCTCTGCTACCATGTGCTGCACAACAAAAAAAAAAAATTAATGAAATGTTGATGGGAAGGTTAAACCTCTGTTTCCGTACCACAATATTTGCTTCTGACATTGTGAGCCAATATAATAAAATACGAGGCATTTTTGGAGCGGGCCTTGTATTTTAATGCAATTTAGCAGTTACCAAAAATTCCCTTGAATTAGGGTCTCAGTGACAAATATCCTCATACATTTTGTTGCATTATTCACTACCTTCAATAAGATACACTTCTCATTCATAAACGTGTTTGAGTCTAGGGCTTCAAATGTACGAGGGAGACCTGTCTGAACTGTTCAGAAACAATGAAGAGATTTCCATACATCCTGTGAGATCTAAATGTCAAACCTTGTGCTTGCACAAAGACTTATATATATATATATTTTTTTTCCACATAAGAGGCTTATTTTGGGGTGAAAGGAATCTAGTAGAGAAAGAAAAATAAAGGACTAGTGGTTTCATAGTAAGATTCACACTATTCAAAAACAGCCATCATTGCTGTTCAAGCAAAAAAAAAAAACAAACAACAATGCATTTCCTGAACATTACATCTTCAGAAAAAAAATCTTTTTCAAATCCTGTTCTGTATATGAGAAAGTCCTGCTCTGTTGTTTTCTAGTCATGAGTTATGTGAGTAAACATGGCTTTTCAGTAAAAATAGATAGAACACAAACATTCATAAGACTAGGATGCTGTAATATAGAGTAAAATTACATCAAGAAAGACTTAGAGAAATGATTTCTGAACATTTTGGGAGTGGTAGGGATTTGAAGAAAAGAAATAGGATGAAGACACTGAATCCCAGTGTAATGCTTCAGAATTTAATCACTAAAATTACCTATATTTTTAGTAATGCTGAGGCAAATTTAAAATTGACAAATGTCCTATTAAGTCTTTTTATATTCATTATTTAATTTTCACTCATAAAATTATCCCCAATCATACTGATATAAAATCAGAAGTAATATATTGCAGAGCCTATGTTCCTTGAGATCACAGATTCAGCACATGGTTGCTGCAGCCCAGGCTGCCTCTGATCTTAAACTTTTAATAATCTCTTCACTATTGAAGAGCATCAGATCCAGTAACACTTCACCTCTAGTGAGTCTGTCCATTATCTGAACCAGAAAGTTGTCTTCAATAGACTCCAGGAGTCTCCTAGACTTCTTGCAGCTCGCCACGTTGAAATATCTGGGCAACTGAAATACTCCAACAGGATGAGAACCTGTGAGAGAGATGCTTCTTTTAGTTTAAGCAAGAAGGCCCCATCAACAGGCTCCACTTGATCAGATGATCTGTAGTAGACATCACCCACTACATGCCCCTTAATGGTCTAGTCCCTAATTTTAACCCACAAGCTCTCAGCCCATACATGATTGTTTCTCAGGGGCATCTCTTCACAGTCTATCCTCTTCTTAACAGAGAGCAACTCCTTCAGCCCTCCTACCTTACCTACACCTTCTAAAAAGCTCATAGCCCTCAATCATGATATTCCAGTTTATGTGAGCTATCCCATGATGTTTCTCTGATAGCAATGAAATTAGTTTTCTAATTGCACCACACTTTTCAGTTCCTCATATTTATTTTCCATGCTGCATGCATTGGTATAGAGGCACTTCATCTAGGCTTTCAGAAGCATTATCTTCTTAGAAGAGTCTTCCCTCTTCTCTGGGACAAATCCAAGGCTTCCTCTCACTGCTTCCTAAATTAACAGTGTTCCCTGACTCTTCTCTGTTCCTCAACAATACATCCCTTTCCCCCATCAAATGTCATTTAAAGCACTGGTAGTGGGCCCCAATATCTTACTGCATAGTATATTTATCATAAGATGCAGCAGGTTGAGGTCCCCCACTAGCGTCTTGTCCTTCTAATTTAGCTATGCTATCCTGTACCTTGTCATGGTCAGGTTCACTGTCATGTCCTTCCCCCTCCAAACCTAGTTTAAAGCTCTGTCAACAAGCCCAGAATGCTCCTGGACCATAATTATTTTCTTCTTATGACCTACCAACAGCCATCAGGCCAGGTCCCAAGTAATCCACCCCATGGCTGAAAGTGTCATGGTTGCACCAGCCTCTCATCCATGTATTTAACAGATGGGTTTCTCTGGTCCTCTCAGTATCTCTCCCTGTCATTGAAGATAGAGAGGAAAATACCATCTGTACACCTGCTCTGCCCTCTAACTACTCCAGTCCTCTGATGTCCTTTTTGATAATCCTCAAGCTACTCTCAGTGACTTCATAGCTTCAGTTCCTTACGGGCAGGCTCAAGTTGACATAAGGAGCCCCCTATTCCTCTCAGAAAGGAGTTGCCCATGAAAATTACCCCTCTTTCCTTTTTATTGGAGGCAATCTTGACTATCTCCTTGCCTTAGACAACCTCCTTGGTGGGCCTTTCACCGCATCCTCATTTACCAGTCCCTCGAATTCCAGAGCCTCAAACCTATTACATAGGAATATCTAGGGAATCAAGGTAGGTAGGGAAGGGGTTTTCCTACAGTACTGATCAGGGACCCACCTCTTAGACTCCCTCTGCCCAACAGAGACAGGGCAGTAGGACCACTAATATTTGGGATGTATCACCCTAGTGCCTTTCTCATAGGTATGGCAGGGAGTTGCTAGATTTGTTGCCTAAGAGGTAACCAGTATGTGAGCCAGTCCCTCAAGTAGGTAGGGATAGTCTGCCCTCCCTACTCACTCTCCCTGCTTTCCCTGCCTGCACAAACTGCTGCAGAAACTGACATGCCATACTCTCATTGATACTCTATGCTCTGCTTACCTACTCTGTTTGCAGCGCTCCTGAGAGCTGCAGTCCTTAGTGGATACTTTTGTAATTGTAGGATGTGATACCACTTCTCTTGTCCCCACCATGTCAGAGCCACTGCCACATGGAAGGCAATGGTATCTGGCAGCTCCTTGTTGACAGGAATTTGGTTGCCCCGTGTACGCAATTCCTTGCTTCAGTGCAGAACACAGCCACACCAGAGCTGTCTGCCTGAAGAGAAAATACCCAGTGAACTATAAGCCAGTGTCTAGAAAGATCATGAGGTGAATCCTCCTGGAGGAGATGTTAAGGTGATGTGGAGAGGTGATCTGAGATAAGAATATACTGAAAGAAGCTCTGCGCAGAAGGACTTGGGTGTCCTGATGAATGAAAAGCTGGAAATGTAACAGCAGTGTACACCTGTAGCCTGGAAGGCCAACAGTATCCTTCATCAAAAGGGGGATGGCCAGCAAGGCGAGAGAGATGATTGTGCCCCTTCACTATTTCATTGTGAAGTCCCATTTAGAGTACTGTGTCCACACCTGAGACCTAAGACCTCTAATACAGGAAGGATGCAGAACTGTTGGAGCGCATTTAGAAGAGGGCCATGAAAATGATCAAAGGGCTGGAGTACAACTCCTATGAATACAGTCTGAGAGATATGGGCTTGTTCAGTCTGGAAAAGAAAAGGCTCTGGGGAGACCACATTGCAGTCTTCTAGTACTCTAAGGGAGTTTACAAGCAGAAGGGGGACTGACTTTTTATGTGGCCTGACAGTGATAGGAAAAGGGGAGTGGCTTTAAACTAAAAGAGGATAGATTTAGGTTAGAAATTAGGAGGAATTTTTTTACTCAGAGAACGGTGAGGTGCTGGAACAGGTTGCCCAGAGAGGTTGTGGATGTCCTATCCCTGGGAGACATTCTAGGCCAGGTTTGATGAGGCTCCGGGCAACCTGATCTAGAGGCTGGCAACCCTGCCCATGGCATGAAGGTTGGAACTAGATAATCTTTAAGGTCTTCTCCAACCCAAGCTATTACATGATTCTATGATTCTATGATTCTATAATATTGATTTAACTCAAGACAGTGAAATAGGCAGTATTCCAAAACATAATCAGAAAAGGAAAGTTGTTTGTTAACATTTATGAATATGTAACAGATGATGTCAAGTAGACATTAATGACTTTGTAAAGCTTCTAACATCATTCAAGCATAAATAGTGAAGGCTGGATTTTGACTGGTCTATTAGTTTGAGGAAATTATAAGGAAGTTGTTTTGTATCAGCAAATCTTGCAAAATGTGATGACCTGTAAATGAATATGAAAATTAACTGCAGATGTTGCATGCAATAATCAGAGTGTTCACCAGACTCTAATGTTTATCTTAGCAATTGTAGCAATTAAGGTAATTTGCAAGACAACGTTATATGCACCTGACTTTTAGTACAAGAAGGCAATATTGCATTTACTATAGTGAGCTTCAATCTAAGATATAACTGTCTTTTTGGCCAGCTTTGCCACCGGCATCATACCTGACCCTGAACAATACTTTTAACTTGAAATCAATAAAGCAATTTAATAATTCTATTATAGACAATAAGTAAATTAATCATAGAATCATAGAATCTTTTGAGTTGAAAGGGACCTTTAATGGTCACCTAGTCCAACTTCCCTGCAATGAACAGGGACATCTACAGTTTGATCATATTGGTCACTACTTGGTCCAGCCTCACTTTGAATGTCTCCAAGGGCATATATGACATCTTCAGGCAACCTGTTCCAGTGTCCCATCATCTTTATTGTAAAAAAGTTCTTCCTTATGTACACTCCAAATCTACCCTCTTTTAGTTTGAAACAATTTCCCTTCATCCTATCTCAGCAGGCACTGCTAAAGAGTCTGTCCTCTTCTTTCTTACAGCCCTCCTTTAGACACTGAAAGGTCACTACCAGGTCTTCTCAGAGCCTTCTCTTCAACAGACTGAACAGCCCCAATTCTCTCAGCCACTTCTTGTAGGGAAGATGCTCCATCCCATGGATAATTTTTGTGGCCCTCCTCTGGACCCACTCTAACAGGTCCACATCTCTCCCGTACTGAGGACTTCACATCTGGACACAGTACTCCAGGTGAGGTCTCACCAGTACAGATTGGAGGGGAAGGATCACCTTTTTCAACCTGCTGATCACATTTTTTTTAATGCAGCCCAGGAAATGTTTGGCTTTCTGGACTGTGAGGGTACATTGCTGGCTCATGTCCAGTTCACCGTCCACCATTACGCCGAAGTCTCTTTCGGCAAGGATGTGCTCTATCTGTATGTCCTTCAGCTTGTGCTGATAGTGGAGGCTGCCATCAGACAGGTGCAAAACTTTGCACTTAAATTTATTTAACCTCTTGAGTTTTACCTGGGCCCTCTGCTCAAACTTGTCTAGGTGTCTCTGAATGGTATCCAATCCCTCAGGCGTGTGAACCACATTGGCATCATCTGCAAACTTGCTGAGAGCACACTCAATCCCACTGTTGATGTCACTGATGAAGGCGTTCAAGAGCCCCAGTACTGACCCCCTGAAGGACATCACTTGTCAACAATTTCCTTCTGAACATTGAGCCATTGACCACCACCCTCAATAGGGTAGATTTAAATACAATCAAACTCTTATATACTTTAATACATAAGGCACATGTATACTCCAAATATTTAAATTCTACTGCTAAATATGTTCAGAATTCTTTCATCTTTATAGATCTTAGCAACAAGCAGTCATTTCATCCTGATTTATTTGATTAAATTCATGGACTGTGAGTTAAGCATGCTGTTTTGAAAATAAGTAAATAGCACAGCAACTGTTGGTTGATAAAGCATTTAATTTCTAGATATTTCATTTCCTGAGATGCAAAGTAGAATGATAACTTTATATTTTCCAGTGTTTAGTTATAGAGCATACTGACTGTAAATTCTTGATGTAAAGATTCTTCATTATTTGTTCTTCATCCCACTGCGTGGGATTCTACTTCTTACTTTGCTGTGTCTCACTTTCTGTTCTTGAATGTCTTCCTCCTGAATGAACTTACAAGTATTAGTTTGAGAAATAAGCCAGTTTCAAAGTCTCATTTCTCCGAGGCTGCAGACTGTAAACTTGGGAGATCTATCAGATATGGAGATGTGGTATTTTTGGACATGATCCTGAAGTCAACAATGAAAAAAATAATAATAACTCTGTATGAATTAGAACTCTGAGCAATTACGGCATCAGGATGTAGGAGGCAGAGAATGTGTCTGTTAAAGCAAACAGAAGCCTTGAATGTTTTTTTTTTGGTTTTATGTTTGACTGCATTTTTTTTTGTTTATTTTATTAATTATCAATAGAAAAAAAATATATTATGGCTGTTGGTTTTTGAAGACAGAGTCATCATCCACCTATATTGGCATATGTTGGACTCACATTTGGTCTAATATATTCACCAACGTTTTATAAATTTACCTGGTGAAATATTCTGTGCACAGAATGTTTTGGTCTAATGGACTATTTTCTCAAATTCTCACAATCAGTAACACTTCCCAAGAATAAATGAAAGTGTATAACAGTAAAAAATCAAACACATACAGTGTCTGATTGAAAAGTGTCGTCAAAGGAATTATTTTAATGAGACTTGACTCTCCTTTAAGGAAATAATTTTAAACAATTTTTTTTTTCAAAGAAAAATATTCTTTCACTTTCTCTGTGCTTTTCCATTAATGGTTAAACTATTAGCAAGCATAAACATACAAATATTCAAAACTGTCAGATGTATTTAAATAGCTTCATGGAATTTATAATAAAAACCATATAGTGAAAATGGCTGTAGTTGAAGCTAATAAGGCTTAAGAACAGGTTTCAACTAAATACAAACATGATATATGACTGTATCCTCCTTACCATCACTTTTGCATTTACATACACCGATTATATCTATATATCTTGATGACTTACACTAAATTTGACTCCACAGAAGTGTTTACATCAAGGGAAAAGGAACATTTTAAATTCCAATTTATCTCTAAATTATTGATTTTGGAGAACTTTGAGGGCTTTAGGCATTTCTCAATTTTATTTAAAATGGCCAACTAATGACAATGTTTAATTTCAAACTCTATGTTCCATTAAATTTACAGAGCTCTCACAGTTCTGAGCCAGAAGAACAGATATGACTTTCTAAAAAATTTATACAGCATAACATTTTATCATTTTGATAATCTTTTTCAGGATAATATAGACATCTTCATACAGGCTGAAGTACTTCAAAATCATAGACTATTTTGGGGTTAGTAATTTTAGAGGGCATTATGCTTTTATGAAACGTATTTGTAACCTGATATAAAAAAATGACAGACCTGGTCTCATTAGTCTATTTAAACATAAGATCAAATGCCTTCTCTGAAACGACTACTCAGAAACATTAAGACACCGAAATGTTAACAGCAATATCCATTCTTTCTTTGTTCATCCAGACAACCTAATTTGCAAAGAACACACAATCTGGATTTCACTTTGAAAAACAATGCAAGCACCAGATTGTTGCTTTTTGAGGTAAGGAAGATACATGTTGTTCTTCATACTGGAAGATTAAATGACACCATCAAATTCTCACAGATGTGAACTGAGACTGGTAATGCCTGAGGTATAAAGAGAAGACTTGCAGAGAAAGGGAATTTCAGAAAATTACATTATTCCTATAAAAGAGATGAAATGTGGCAAAATCTTTTGGAATTGACATCTACCTCAGGGACTGGTGCTAGCAAGAACATTTCAAGATATTTAAAGTCCAGACACAGAGAGATTACTCTTCTCAAATAAAAGGCTCTGCTTACATACAAAGAACATTTTAAGATTCATGCTAGCCTTATCAAAAATTTAATTTTTACATAACAAGTAGTCAGTGAAGTTCTGTAAGTGTTGATACATGTGTAAACATGAAAAACAGATATTTAAATAGAGGAAAATAAACATTTAAGGATATTTTTTAAAAAGTGATAAGCACTAATCATAATATTTTAGAAAAGAGCTAGCATCTATTCTGATTGAGAACTGTTGACAACAAACCCAAACTGCAAAAATGTCTAAGAATTAATACAACATGGTTAAATAATAAATTAAAGAAATAAGAATTTCTATTGCAGGACAGAAAGAAATGAAGATAAAAGGAGTGGGAAAAGATTCAAACAAAGATCAACATAATGAGTGACAATTAAATAGATAAGAAAAAGCATCCCTTAAAACAGAAGTCGCTCTGGAGAAATATGTTTAAAAGCAATACTAATGTGACCTTCCTTCCTCTAGACATCATAATTCAGACTTGGATTTTGGCAGCGATCTTGATAAGAACATAAAATGGAAGCAAGAAGAGAAAAAGCATGATTATGGAAAATTTTAACTTTCTGACATTAATTTCAAAAAAAAACCCAAAAATGCTCCCATGGGCATAATTAAGTCATAAAAATTCTTGAATGAGTAAGTTGACAAATTTATACACAAAACAATCTATGAAGTTAAAAAGGTACCAATGCTACTTTAGTGTTACTTTATGTGAGCATCGGGGAAAAGTAGTATGAGGTCTGGTTGTGAAAAATGAGCTTAGATTGAGTAATGACTAGCTGATTCAAGCGTAAGTAAATTGCAACACAAGCAAGAAGTCAATATACATCTAAGGTCTGGGATTTCAGAAGAGTGAACTTTGAGAAACTAAGAAAATAGTTAGCAGGGCTGACTTAACTGAAGATCTTAAGGATTTTAACATTGTAGAAGCAAGGAATTATTTTAAGTCAAAAGTGTAAATACTGTCAGAAGCTTATATGGTAAGTGAAAGAAAAAATATCTTAAGAGAATGGGGCTACAGATCTCCCTTGAGGAAGAAACATCTCTCTCAGAATACTACGAAATAAATACAGCAACTAAAAGGAGTAGAAAAAGGGATTGATCTGCAAGGAGAGCTATGCCTCAAAGGTCAGAAAGTGCAAAATAAAATGAGAATAGATAGAAGCCTAGCTGAGCTGAACGTGGGAGGAAAATTAAAATAAGCAGTGGAAGATCTTCAACCACAGAGATAAATGTTCAAAAAAAAAAAAAAAAAAAAGATAAATAAAAAAAAAAAAGGTAAAAAAAACAAAGGATGAGAGAAGAAAATGGAGAAACCTGAAGGAAGAAAGTTGAGAAAGAACTATGTAAATATGACAATATCATCCATCTTATTTTACAGAATACATGGAATATGCGAGCAATTGTAGATTGATCAGTAAGGAAAAAAAAAAAAAAAAGTAATGTAAATTGCCATATCTAAAGTAGAAACAAAAAGTAATGTAAATTTCCATATCTAACGAAGAAACAAAACTTGCAATGTTTGCACTGACCAGATGAAGTATCATATGAACTCTGAACTTCCAATATTAAATGAATGTATAGAAAAAAAAAAAAAATAGCAAAATTAGTTGTAAGTAATTTGTAAAAAAAGTGTTATCATAGTGGTAAATGGGAATTTCAATCCACTGTAATTTGTGAGTTGTAGTGAATGAATTTCTTATTTTATTTCACTGAAGTATATGGCTTTTTCTCTACATAATAAATTGTGTTTATCTCAAACAACAAATTCTTGCACTTTTACCTTTCCATTTCTCTCCTCCATCCCACCTGATGACAGTGAATAAGAAGTTGTGTGGTGCCTAGCTGCCTGCTGGAGTTAAAACTCAACATTTGCCAATGATATAGGGTAAAATATTATTATTATTATTATTATTATTTAAACAGTAGTAGTAGCCATATATTTATCTTCTGTAAAGGGATAATATGTACATTATATGAAGTATGTCACATTTTGGAAAGTTTGTGAGTAGAATTCAATGAGTTTTGTTTGTTCTTTTGTAGGGTGATTTTTCTGTGATTACTAGAGATACATTAGAAAGTTTTACATTTTATTCTCAGTCGTGGTCTTTTTCTATGTTATTTATTAATTAAAATGTGGATATTTGCATTTTGACAATATGTGTAGATCACTCTGAAAGTAATGCTTTCTATTTATTTCCAAGGAAACTACTGCAGATTCAAAGAGCAAAGTTACACTATTTGATAGAGCAAATTCTCAGCTACAAAGTACTATTTTTCGACATAGTCATCACCTTTTGATCTGAGGAAATCAAACCCTATAGCCTGAATAAGGATATAGAGCAGGTATGTTTTATTAGCAATACGCATACGTCCTGGTGCAAGGAGGATAGCTCCAACAAACTTGCACATCATAGGGCAAAAGCTTGGTACAGATATGGGCCAAACTGATAAATAATCAAAGATTTCCAGGAATCCACATACGTATTCACTACATTTCCGAGAACCCATCAGCATATGGTCCATCCCTCTTACCCATGTGCTGTGAGCAGTGTGGGTCTCCTCGTGGTGGTCATGGGATGAAGAATCATTTCTTTCTCATGAAGGCTCGTAGTCTTCCTCGCTGTAAACTCTTGGCCCTGTGGGAGGGGTAGCTCCTGATCCAGTTTCTAACTTGCCTTGTGGACATCGTATCACTTACTTTCCAAGTGTCCTCGAGCTGTTCTCAAAACTCTTATCTTTGTCCTCTGCCCCCCGACATTGTTCTACTCCCAGTTTGCTGCAATCCTCATCCTTTTAGCAGCCTCTACACATTTGCTTCTGTAAACTATCTTTTACCCTTTGTTTTTGTGAACCATCTTTTGCTCTTCACATTAGTGTCATGGTTTTATGTTTTTTGGTTTTCAGTATTCCACATCAAAACATCTTGTACTGGAATTAAAGTGTTAATGCTCCAATTCTAGGTACCTATCCCTATACATTACAGAAGGCATGGGATCTGCCCTTCCGGGTGGAGCGGTCTCTTACTGCCTGGCAGTGGGTGCTGGAGGGTGCTTTCCTAGCCGTTCCAAGCTTTCCAGGTTTGGCTTGGTCTCGGGAACTCTCTCTCCTATCTTATTTGATTTATTAGTCTCAATTTCAATTAGATTGTATTATATTGTGTTATCATGCATTCCGATATCATAGCTAGTAAAATAAGTTTACCTCCATAGATTGTTGCCGCTGTTTTTTTTTAGCTCCCTTCCTTCCTTCCCATTTTGTGGGGCCAGGAGGGTGGGGAGGGCAGGGGCCTACTGCCCCCTGTCATGGGCACAGATTGATCTAGTTAACTCCGTGACACATTAGCTATGCATTTTCACCATCAGTGAGCAACTGAGTGTTCAGGCACTGGAACAGGCTGCCCAGGGAGGTGGTGGAGTCACTGACTCTGGAGGTGCCCAAGAACTGTGGAGATGTGACACTGGGAGTTGATGGCCATGCTAGGATTGGGTTGACCTTAATGATTCCATGACTCTATGAATATCACAACTATTTTTAACAGTTCTGCTTAAATGACTCATGGGGGGGAAAAAGGTGAGCTATTTGTAATTTTTCCAGAAATTTTCAGTGAAAAAAGTTTTTCCTTACGTTCGAAGATAAACAGAGGTTATCAAGTCCTGTAAGTTCCTTGTTGTGCGCCATGTTAGAGAACTCCATGTCAGTGTCATTTACGTAGTCTCTGCTGCTCAGGCTTACTCTGTTCTTATTTTTCTGTTTAACTACTATTTGGTTGCATTTCCCTAACACTGCATAGATTTTACAAAATGAAAATGACTGTGAGCACCTTTTTCTTTTTTTTTTTTTTCTTTTTTCTTTTTTCTTTTTTAATTCCCTGACTACATTGCTGTTTACTATTTATTTATTTATTTGTTTGTTTTTAGTAGTCATTGTCAATGTTTGCAGCATTGTCTACATTAACAGTTCACTCACTGTTGGACACCAAAACTGATTTCACTGTTGCTATTATTACTTTAGAGACTTTTGTAGGTGGCTGCTATCAAGATTTAGTACAGACTATGAGTGAAGAATTTGCAAGGGATATGAAGGTAAACACTCAAATATATGCCAGTCAACAGGAAGGAAGGAGAAAAAGATTTAAAAAATCTCAGCTTTTATAGGTCCCACTTGGGGAGGATTTCTAGTTTGTGAAGGCCTAGACTCAGCATTAGTTTTCATTGCACATCCTATTGAACTAGAAAGAATTAAGTTGAGATGCTTCAAGATAGTAGTGTGCACCCTTTTTCTTTACTGAATATGAACTACAGCAGGCAACCAACCAGAAATAGGCAATGCCTCTGCATGATCTCTTTAAGAGAAAACTTTTTCAGCAGCCCGTCTCCCTTTATTGTTCCTCTACTCTCACAAGGGATAAAGAAATAATTCCTTTCAGAAGATTCTGCCCATTGTAGCAGAAACATATTTCCCCAGAAGTGTGTGTATCTAGTAAATCCTAACTGATAGAACGGATGCTACAGATAATAAGTAGATGAATAAAATCTATAGAAGCCCTGTGCATAGCTTTCATGTCCCTTTTGGAGACTGATCCAATGAGGATGACTAACTTTCACAGCCTCAGATTAATAACCTTTACCACAAACTTCACACATGCATAGGACTGAGCTCTGTGGGAAGAAGGAAAGTAGACTAAGATATTCAGAAATCTTCTTGGAAGCATTATCATAGTGATATTATTACACATATTTTTAACTTTTATTTATCTTCACACTGCTTCTCTGTTATTTACAAGTTCATTACAAGGGGATTTTACTGTGCCTCATAAACATATGATAATGGTAGCTGCAGCTTGGAATGTAATGCTGGTTTGAGCAACAAAATTAAGGAGGAAATCTTGATGGGGTGTGACATCTGCATAACAGGAAAGATGAGAGTCTGTTTTAAGGTTGCATATCTATGAATAGCTGATCTTGTCTGAGTGCATACCTTGTACTGGAGGAAAGAAAGAACATGAAGTTGGAGAACTGGAATTTTTTAATAATGATTTAAAAATAAAACTTAGATTTCTTTCACAAGAATGCTTATGGCAATGATCAAAGCCATTACAGAAGTAAAAATGGCATACTTTACTTCCAGTGGAAAAGTTGGTGAATGACTTTGTTTTGACCTATTTTTGCAGTGTGCAGTGAGTAAATAACAGTGATCTAAGATGAATTTCCCATTCACATTGAAACACTGAATACATTGCTCATTCATCATTTCACTAAATGCATTCAGAGAATATAGACATCATTCCCTGATACATTTCTATCCCTCCTCATTATTAGCTATATCTAAAAACACAAGCATGATAACTTTCTACTCTAACTTGATCCTGCAGGAAGAAATCAATTTTAATTTCACTTTTTCCTCAATTGAGTCAATCTATTTAAGGATTTAATCATATGTAAGCAGGACCTTAGATAAATGTGTCTGCTTTGAATTTTTAAATGGTCTAACATCTGTCCACCTAAAGTTTTCAGCCATTGTTGTCATACATGTTAGTTTATCCATCTGTCCACTTCTGTCAGAAGTTAAACTCAGCTCTCCAGTGAAATGTCAGACCAGAATAAAAACTCCATCAGAAAAGTAATTGTTTTCTTATTCTTTCAATAGATCATATTTCCAAGCTATTTCAAATATACTAAAAGAATACTAAAATTATACAATTTCAGTTTGGGATAAACGATTTGTCCTGGTAAAAGGGGATGCTGAGAAGGCAGAAATGCTGTATGCTTTCTTTGCTTCAGCCTTTGTTTCAAAGGGTTCCCCTTGGGATGGCTTGACCCTGAAGGGAAGAGAGAGTCCGGGAAATCATGAGCTTTCCTCTGGTTGAGGAGGGGGATGTCTGGGAGCATCTGAGTGAGATCAACATGCACAAATTCATGGGCCCTGATGGTATGCATCTATGTGTGCTGAGGCAGCTGGCAGAGGTGATTGCCAAAGCACTCTCTATTGTCTCTGACAGGTCTTGGAGAACAGGTGAGGTGCCTGAAGATTGAAGGATAGCCAATGTCATTCTGGTCTTCTAAAAGGGCAAGGAGGACTCAAGAAACCACAGGCCAGTCAGTCTCACCTCTGTCCCTGGAAAGATGATGGAACATGTGGTTCTAGGTGCAATCTCCAAGCAAGTGGAAGAGAAGAAGGTCATTAGGAATAGTCAGCATGGATTCATCAAGAGAAAATCATGCCCAACCAACCTTGTAGCTTTCTACGATAGCATCACCAGCTGGGTAGACGAAGGGAGAGCAGTGGATGTCATCTACCTTGATTTCAGCAAGGCTTTCGATACTCTCTCCCATGATATCCTGATACTGAAGCTGAGAAAGTGTGGGATAAATGAGTGGACGATGAGGTGGGTTGAGAACTGGCTGACTGGCTGAGCTCAGAGTGTTGTGATTGGCAGTACAGAGTCTGGTTGGAGACCTGTGTCTAGCGGTGTTCCCCAGGGGTTTGTGCTGGGTCTGGTCTTATTCAATATCTTCATCAACAACCTTGATGAGGGGATAGTGTCCACCCTCAAAAAGTACACCAGTGATATAAAGCTGGGAGGTGTGGCTGACAAACCGGAGGCTATGCTACCACTCAGCAAGAACCGGACAGCCTGGAAAGCTGGGCAGCATGTCATGGTTTTGTGATTTTTGGTTTTCGGTATTCCACATCATAACATCATGTGGGGCAGTGGGAGTTTAACTGTTAATGCTCAAGTTCTGGGTACCTGCCCAGAAGAGAAGAACTATGTTCCCAAGGGGGCTTTGCAGTCACAGAGTCTCGAGATACAACTCCTGGCAAGGTCACCTGATGCACTCTTCTTTGCCTGCTCTTCGTCAGCTCTCCTCCCTTTTTTCTCCCTGCTGCTCAACTGGACTGCGCATCTCACCTCAGCTCTCCGCGTTGTGGTGAGGCCTACCCACCTTTCGGACATTCTCTCTCTCATTATATTTGATTTATTAGCTTCAAATTTAATTATATTGTATTATAGTGTGTTATCTTGCATTCCAATAATATATTTAGTAAATTAGTTTGTTTCTCCTCAGATCGTTGCCACTGTTTTTAATTATTTTGGGGTCCCCTGTTCCCTTTTTCCGGAGGCGCGGATCTGCGGATCCCTCCGCCCCGCTAGTCACGGAACTGGGCTGAACCAGCCCGTAAACCGTTGACAGCAGCAATAAACCAGATGAGGTGTAACAAGAGCAAGTGCAGTCTTGCATCTGGGAAGGAATTACTGCAAGTATCTGTACAGGTTGGGACATGACTTGCTGGAGAGGAGCTCTGTAGAGAAGGACCTGGAGGTCCTGGTGGATGACAGATTGGCCATGAGCCAGCAGTGTGCCCTGGTGTCCAAGAAGGCCAATGGGATCCTGGGGTGCCTTAAAAGGAGAGTGGCTAGCGGGCCAAGGGAGGTGATTCTCCCCCTCTACTCTGCCCTGGCCAGGCTGTCCACCAGGAGTATTGTATCCAGTACTGGGCTCCCTAGTAAAAAAAAGACAGGGATCTCGTGGAGAGAGTCCAGCAGAGGGACACAAAGATGATAAAGGGTCTGGAGCATCTCCCCTATGAGGAAAGGCTGAGTGATCTGAGTCTGTTCAGGCTTGAGAAAAGAAGACTCAGAGAGGATCTGATTAATATTTATAAGTATCTTAAGTGTGGGAGTCAAAGAGACATGGCCAACCCCTTTTCAGCTGTCTGTGGGGACAGGACAATGGGAAACAGCCATAAACTGGAGCATAGGAAGTTCTGCGCCAGTATATGAAGGAACTTCTTCACAGTAATGGTGATGAAGCACTGGAACAGGTTGCCCAGAGGGATTGTGGATTCTCCTTCTCTGAAAATATTCAAGACCCACCTGGATGCCTACCAGTGCAATCTGGTCTAGAGAATCTGCCTTGCTGGGGAATTGTACTAGATGACCTCTAGAGGTCCTTTCCAGCCCCTATAATTCTGTGATTCTGTGTTTATTCATTGATACAAGCATTTTTCTTCATGAGCCATTGGTTGTTTCTAGTTTAAAATTCTAAAAGATGACCAATCTTCTATAAGGCTTTTTACACCTAATGTACTGACTCACCCTAGAAGTGTATAATGTAGTGCAGTATGTCTTTATTTTTCCTTAAGTGGAGGCAAGGACACGTGCATTGTGAGTGGGGAGAGGGGTAAGTCCCATGCAAATGGAAAACAAATCAACTGACTAAAATATCTGCTAGTAACATTCACCATATTAACCTAAGCTAATGATGTCTTGATATTTCTTTACAAATATTTCAGTAATATTGCAATAAAATGTGCACAGTGTTTCCACAGAAAATTGAGTTCAGTGTCCTTCAGAGAATTTTTTACGCTTGGAAACACAGAGGATGGGGAAAACCTTTGTCACTCTATATGTACCCTTTCTGATTATTTAGGGAAAAAAAAAAAAAAAAAAAAAAAAAAAAAAAAAAAAAAAGATTAAGTTTATTCAGCCTGCTATCAAGGTGAAAATATTCTGCAAAATATCTAAGTAGTCCAACAAGGAAAACCATTCTTCAAACTCCTTGCTAATCTCTTGCTTCCCACCAACCCTTTCAAAAAACAAGTGGTTTAAAAAATATTTTGGAATATAGATTCCCTTGATATTAACTGATAATTGGAGAGTTATCTGCCACAATTTATTATATTAAAAAAAATCATCGCTGTCAGATGAAGAAGTCCTGGTGACTGGAAAAAGGGAAGCATCACTCTCATTTTTTAAGAAAGAAGTAAGACCTGCAAAATTACAGTCCGATGAGCCTCAACTTTGTGCCTAGGAAGATCATAAAACAGACACTCCTGGAAGATATGTTAGGGTATATGCAAGACAAAGAGTTGATCTGAGACAGCCAGAACAGTTTCACTAAGGGCAAATCATGCTGGACCAATCTGGTGGCCTTCTGCTCTACTGTGACAGCATCATGACAAAGGAAGTGCAACTGACATCATTTTCATGAACTTCTGCAAAGCCTTTGACATAATCCTGCATCACATTCATATCTCTGAACTTCAGAGAAAAGGATTTGAAGGGTGGACTACTTGGTGGATATGGAATATAGATATTGCGTGGATGGTCACCAACACAGAGTTGTGGTCAATGGTCAATTGTTCTATGTTCAGGTGGAAACTGGAGATGAGTGGCACCCCCAGGGATCTGTCTTCAGACCGGTGTTCTTCAATATCTGCCAGCAACCTTGACAGTGTCATCTGCTGCACCCTCATCAAGTTTGTGGATGACACTGAACTGGGTGTACAGTTGATACAACAGAAGGAAGGACTGTCATACAAAGGGAACTGGACAAGCTTGAAAAGTTGTCCTGTGAAATCTAATGAGAATCAACAAGATCAAGTGCAATATGTTGCACTTGCGCCAGGACGATCCCAGATGTGTATACAGACTGGGGGAAGAACTCATTGAGAGCAGCCCTGTGAAGAAGGACTTATGGACTCTAGCGGATGACAGGATTATCAGAAGCCAAGAGTATGTACTCGCAGCCAGGAAGAAGGAGTGGCCATCAGGGTAAGAAAGTTGATTGTCCCCCTCTACTCTGCTCTTGCGAGGCCTGGGGCCTGCAACACAAAAAAGATGAGGAGCTTTGGAGCTCGTTCAGAGGAGGTTCAAGAAAATGATCAGAGGGCTGGAGCATGTCTCCTATGAAGAAAGATTGAGGGAGCAGGATTTGTCCTACATGGAGAAGGGAAAGATCCAGATAGACATACGAAATATTTTTTTCACTCAAAAAAAGTTCATTAAGCTCACTATTTGACTGAATTTATTTATTTTTTTTTTTTCAATCAGTTTTTCTTCCCTTACTTTCCTTCTTCCTTGTCAGTTTTGTTGGGTAAAAATCTGCCATCAATTTCACTAGAAATATATCAATGAATGTTGTCATAATCTCTCCTCCTTTTCTAATTTAAGACAGGAATAATTATCTGCTTCCTTCCCTTAATAAATACGAAAAAAATAAATACATTACATTCATTGTATTTTTTCAGGTTTCTTTCTTTTTTCCCTTTTTTTTTTTTTTTTTGTCAGCCAAAGGGGTAAGACTCTTCCTGATAATTAATCCATACAGCATCTTGAAATTTCTCTTAATCCTAAGAGGACAGATGAGACTTTAGCTCTGTAGGCAGACTTCTTATTGAGCTGTTTAATAAGTGAATGAGAGTTTTATTGCCTTTTGCAGAAAAAGTACAATTCTGTTAGCTTTTAATTGGGATAGCTTAAAATCTATTTAAAAATGTGCAAGGACAGAACATTGCTTCAGTAATATAGTTCACTGTAGCAATCAAGAATAAAACAGTCTTCCTGAGAGAGGAGGTTGAGCATCTTCCTTTAATCAAAATTAAACATCTCTATCTCATGTCTGCTCCTGACAAAAAAAAAGATAACATTCACTTAAAGTATTGCAGGCAAACCGATAGCTAATTAGTAGGCTTGCCCCTGCGGCCTTACTCTTTGAGTTATATAATCAGTGCTAGACAATGAATGACTTATTAAATTACTAATTTCCTTCATGATAGTCAGTTGAATGTCTTTTCTTCTTTTGGTTATTTTATTCCAGTGTTGGCGATCCAGCTGACCTTTGGACAACTTAACAGAAGTGATTTATATATATATTTATGTTATTAAACTGCTACTAATCTTACTATAATCTTACTGTTTTTTGTTGCTGTTGTTCTTATTGTTTTCTGCATTTGGATACTGAAGGATGTGTTGCATCCCCCAATCTTTCCAAAGAGGACAATTACTTATATTTTCTTCCTTACTAAATTTGATCAGAGCATATGCCAATATTACAAACACCGGTTTCAAATTGTATTCTACACATGCATCAAAGAATATGCTGATTAATATCTATTGCTGCCAAGTATGACAGACTACAATTTCTTCCCAACTTTAATTTTATTAGCTTTCATGTGATTATGAATACGTAGTTTTACAAGGATTTCTTTCTCAAAAGGAGACAACATATTGATTCATCATTAAGAATTAAAATTAAAATGCACATTCAACACAAAATCTTCACAAACTTCAACAAAAAAGAATTGCCAATCACATCAGTTGCCCTTCAACAGATTTATTTTGTGTTTACAGCATTGGTTTAGATAAGTTTATTTCAATTTTGTTAGACCTCTTTTTGTGGGATAGAAACATTTTCCGATAAGATCGTTTAAAAATATATGACTGAGTTTCTTCATGTGGTATGTTTCCATATTCTGTCTACCTTCTGCATAAAGGGATGTTATGATTGTTCATTTGTCTCTCAAATATTTATTTAAGGCCTTTAAGCAACTTTCCACAAGACTTTCCTAACAACCCATTTGAGACAGAATGGAACTTATTTTTTTATCTAAAGTCATGTCATTGTCATGCTAACTGATACTTCCTATACAGATATAAAAACAAGCAAATTACCATCAGAGATCATGTTAATTAACACAAGTTGTTTATCAGGAGGTAGCTCATTGTTTCCAGATTAATAATAACTAATAATTAGTGTATCCACTTACTGTGATTTTGGAAATCCTGAATAGGTGAACAGGAACTCCCAGAACAGAAATTCATCCACGTGAGGTTTAGGTTTCATTCCACTGACCATCTACCCTAAAGCATTTTTTCAAATAGATGTCCATGTGCCTAGAGGCATTGAAGAAAACTGCCATAAACTGTACATCAATCAAGTTTTTTTTTAAAAAAAACAAACAAACAAACAATAAACTGTTACAGTTTTTTTTGTATCGTTCTGGTTATTAGGCTATAATGGATGGATAAGTAGATCAATTGAGTGAATTTATGAAACAAGTTATTTTGTATTCCACTGAGTAAAAATACCAATTTCTTCCATTAATTCTACAAAGTGATTTTGTGAGAGCAACAGCATAATAAAGATTCTTATTCTGTCATTTGCACTGTCATTAATATATACATATATAAATATATGTAATGTGTATATATAATGTATTCATAAAGTGCATATTTATATACAGTGCAGTACACTATAGAATATATAGAGATTATATATATATAAATATACATACATACACACACATGCACACACAGAAATATTTTTCTACTGAACTACTTAACAGAATTTCTTTAGCTACATTTTCAACACAGGAATTTAATTAATTCAAGCAAAGATTACTCTGAAGTAATCAGAACATCTGAACAATCTGGAGAATTTTCTGTATTTGTCATGTTTCTATTCCTTGATTTTGAATAAAGGAGCTAAAACCTTAAAGAATTAGTTCTTTCCAATTATGACTTAATTTCTATGCTAGATTCATCCTTCAAAGATCATTATAAAAAATTAGCTAGTGAACATTTGTCTGAAGATTTGTGTTTTATGGAACTATTAGATAAAAAAGAACCATCAAGCAATTGTGGCATTTCTTTTTCTTACATCATACTTACAGATTTACAGCTGATTTCCTCAGGTTTTCAGTCTATCACTTCTTCCACTATTTTCTTTTCTTTGTAAACTACTTTTTATAATTAAAGAAAGAAAGATATTTGATTTCTTAACTTAGAATTAGTAGTCAGATTTTTGAGAATTAGTTTAGACTAGATTAGTCTTAAAAAACAAAGAATAATGGGGATGGTTAGGATTATTTTTTTTCTTGTGTTTTATTGATTATGCATATACTGTATACTGTATATACTGTATACTATATATTCAGTAATTTAAGCATATGAGTTTTTATTTCTACATACTGTGTCAATGAGAAACAGATGTTATTAGTTACAAAAGAAGAAAGAACAAGAATAAACTAAACTCTAATCTGACAGTACAGATATATTAGTGGAGATTAATATATGGTAATCATTAAATTCAAAATATTGGTTGTAACTAGCATGTATATCTGTATTTCCATTCATTTTCTTTCCATAATGAAAGAAGAAGAAAATCCTTAAAATTTGAGTGCCTTGAATTCTTTATCTTGAATGCCATCACAAATCATATACAGAACAACCAGGTGATCAGATTCAGACAGCACGAGTTTATGACAGGCAGGTCCTGCCTGACTAACCTGATCCCCTTCTATGATAAAAAGGGGACAAGAAGGGTACTGAATTGTTCAGGCATGTCCAGAGAAGGACAATAAAGCTGTGAGAAGGCTAGAAAACAAGATGTATGAGAATTGGTTGAGGGAACTGAGGTTATTTAGTCCTGAGGAAAGGAGGCTTGGGGGAGACTATATATCTTTCTACAACTACCTTAAAGAATGTTGCAGTGAGGAAGGTGTCAGTCTCTTTTCTTGGGTGACGAGAGTAACCGAGGCTACAGCCTCAATTTTTGCCAAGGAAGATTTAGATTGGATATCAAGAAGATTCCTTTGAGGAAAGGATAATTAAGCACTGCCACAGGCTGCCCAGGGTGCTGGTAAAGTAATCACCCCTGAAGCTGTTTAAGAGATATGAGAATGTGGCACTTAGGGGTATGATTTAGTGGTAGACTTGTTATGTTAAATGGTTGGTTGGACTTAATGGTCTTAAAGGTCTGTTCCTTTAATGATTCTGTGATTCTATAAAACTCACTGTTGTGATCTTGTTCACTATATATACACAGACAAGGTAGTACTCTTCATCCCTTTTTGAATCATGGTACTTATAGAATCAAGATATGTTTTTATGATACATTTGATCAAGGTCACAGAATCACAGAAATACGTATTCAAAGAATGTTTGAGGTTGGAAGGAATCTCTAGAGGTTATTTGGTCCAATCCCCGTGCTCAAGTAGAGACACATAAAACAGTTTGACAATGATTGTGCTCAGATGGCTTTTGAAAATCTTTAAGAAGGGAGATTCCACAGATACTGTATCCAACCTGTTTCACTATTCACATAGTAGCTTTCTGATGTTTATATGGAACCTCCCATGTTCCCATGTACCCATTGCCTCTTGTCCTGCCACTGGACACGACTAGAAAGAGCTTGGCTCAGTACCTCTTTGCAACCTCTCTTCAATTATTTATATACGTGAATAAATCCCCTGAGCTTTCTCTCATCTAACAGTCCAGCTCTCTCAGCCTCTCCTGATAGGAAAGATGCTGCACTCCCTTAATCATCTTTGTGGCCTTCTGTTGGACTCTTTTCAGTATATCCAGGTCTGTCTTGTACTGGAGGGCCCAGAACTGCAAACAGTATTCCAGATGCGGCCTCACTAGTGAAGAGTAGATGTGAAAGATCACCTCTCTTGACCAACTGTCAGTACTTTGCCTAATGCATTCAAGAATACCATTAGCCTACTTTGCAGCAACAGACATTCTTGGTTTGTGTTCAATTTGGTGTCCACCAGAACTTTTAGGTCCTCCTAAAATTGTCAAATTGTTTTCCAGCTGTATGACTCCCACAGTGTACTAGATAGTTCCTTCCCACGTCCAGGACCTTGCACTTTCCCTGTTTGTACTTCTTGTCTCTTATCAACTCATTTCTCCAGTCTTTCAAGGTCCCTCAAGATGTCAGCACAATCCTTTGGTCTATCAACCACTACCTGCAGTTTTCTGTCAAGAACAAGCACACTTCTGAGGGCACATTCTACATCATCATCTATATCATTAATGAATATGCTGAACAGGATTGAATCCTGGGGTATGCTGCTAGTTAGTGACTTCCACCTACGTGGTATTCCACTGATCACCATACTCTGGGCTGCCGTTCATGATTCAAAGTAGCTTGTATGGAATAATTGTCTACAATTATTATTATTAAGAAAGATATTTTAATTTGATGTATTAAACTTGCATAAAGTTCTGTAATACCTGGACCTAAATACATCCATTAAGATTTAATGGACTTCAAATGGACAAGGACAAAAATGAGCAGTAGTATGTTAGTAGTTTTCTAATAGCATTTGCATTCACATAATTTTGACTGTAAACTTCAGACTAGCATCTGAAGAAATGTGAAACAAAATCATTTTATAATCATATATTTGAACTCCCATTTATTCAAATATTTTTATTTTCCTGCTAACTGTATATTCTGAGTGAAATATATATATACAAGATGAACTGTATCAAAATGAATTTCAGTTCCTGTTGGTGTTTTTGTAGTCTAAGAAATTAGAAAATTCAGATTTTAAATTAAACATTAGGTCTTGAAAATGATTTTCCAAACCTTTTCAACAGGAATACTATGTATCAGGAGAAGTCTTACTGACTGGAAACCTGTAGATCTAGTGCATGACTTTGGCTAAAATAAATACAACGAAAATGAAAACTGTAGAAAATTTTGGAATAATCTCCAGGAGCATTACCCAGGAAATAAAATCACATATATGTTTAAAACATTAACCTACAGTTGGCATATACTTTAGATTCTCTGTAGTTATTGGAGTGATATTTTGGAATAAAGAGAAAACTAGTTTCTTTTCCATAGCCTTCATATCTGCAAGAAAATTTTTTTGAAATTACATTGATATTTATTGATTGATCCCTTTTAGTCCTGCAGCATATTCTCAAAAGATTCATGATGAAATCTAATATCCTGTTTGGAATAGAAAATAAACAATGATTGGAAATATATTGATAAAAGAGTTAGATATAACCTGAAGTCAGTAAGAGGCATAAAATAAGATTAGGCATTTACCTGCCTATTTTATCTAGAAGATCAAAATCTATTTAAATCTATTTCCAAGTTAGATGTTCTCCTTGCAGAAAGACTTGAAAGATTACAGAGAAGGAAAAGTCTCTGGGATTCTCAATGAATTTTGTTAATAAGATTCTCTGTCTACTATCCACAACCAATTAATAACATATTCCATGTAATTCTGACAGTACACAACATTCATTAGAGCAATTACTGATGGTGCTATCCTCCCTTCTCATTTCATCAATCCTTTGATACAATGTATTTTGTGCTTCTTTGAGTTTCACAGTTAGAATAAAAAACTTTTTTTTTTTTTTTTTTTTTTTTTTTTTTTTTTTTTTTTTTTCCCCAGCCATTTAAAATACACTCTTTTCCAGCGGCTGGCATTTGATGCTTGGAGTTCTCAAGCAACTCAGAGCCATTCTAAGCAATAAACAGATACTAACACTTGTGCTGAGTATTACAGAATTTAATACTTCTTAAATAATGCCTGATGCAGATTTTCCCAGTGTTTTAACATGTCACTGTGGTACATAAGGATAATAACCTAGCAATATACAGTCTCCCTTTTCTTAAGAATACTGGAAGGAGTGAAATCATCTTTGGCAGGAAGACATTAGTGGAAGCCCAGCAAATTTTAGGTATCTAGAGTGCAGACACTCACTGCTGAATAAGAGTTCCAGAATTCCTTTAATAGCAAAGATGTTTATATTGCAGAGTAAATCTCAATCTCATAGTAATATAAACTTATAAAATAAGTTACTTTCATTATTATTCTTATTATTATTTTATTATTATTATTATGCTATTTTTTTTTTTTCAAGTCATCTTTCTAGTGGCATACTAACATGCTTATCTAAGTCTTAGTGTACTGGTATAGTTTATGCATGGCAGATTTCCATCCCACACAAGACATGTTATTTTACTATTATTTTTTAATGGAAATCCTAGCTGTCAGCAACAATATAACAGTCACATCTTGGTGTTATTCTAACAATACAACACAGCTGTGAATAGACTTACCTAATTTACCTAAATACTTAGACTAACCTAATTTAATAGTGGGAACAGAAGGAACATCCTTGTGATCCTCCTTTCTGAGGAACATCCTGCAACTGAAGACTCCTTGAAGTTAGCAACTAAATTAAACATTCCTTTTAAATCTTAGTGGATGGATTGTCTCACTTGTGGATATACATATAAAAAAATACAGTATCCATTTAAATCATTTGAAACAAACTGTTTTTAAAATATATATATATTTTTAATTAAAAATGGATAATTGCTTAGTGTAATCCAACATGAAATGTGTTAGTTGGAGATACTTGTTTCAGCTGGTCCTAGGCTCTGTGGGATTTTAGTGCAACTGTGTTGATGCTGGTTTTGTTTTTGTTTTCTTCATAGTATTGATTAAAAAGTTAATTAAGAGTATTTTCAGCAAATGGAAATAAAAATAGCATAGGCATTAGATTCTTCATACATTAGGATTAGTCACGCAATGCATTTCAATTAAAAATAAAGCAAATCTTCAGATATTTAAGCTTCACTGCTCAGATTGGGGATACATGGGTACTTAAGGCTTGTTTGTTTGTTTGTTTTCTTTCTTTTTGTATTAGTTGTGTACAGAGTACTGTGTTTCCTCTGAGTATATTTAATGTGATTGGTTTTTTTTTTTGTTGTTGTTGTTGTTTTTTGCTTTTTTTTTTCCTCTCAAGAATTACTGAACTGATCAATGGAAACATGATAGTTCTATGTTTTAGATTTAGTTTTCCTGTCTAATTATTTGTATTAGTGGCAAAGTATTATTCTGGTAGAATCAGAAGCATGAGATGTTACTGAAATGACTGTGATCTTATATTTTTGGAGATTTGGAGATACCTGACATCTAGCTTTTACAGCTGCTATGACTGCATCACTAACGCATAGAAGAATAATTGTTAACTGTCAAGAACACAATGTATTTCTAATCATATTCCATCAGTGGCATGTGTTTCACATTGTTAAATCATTTTGACTGAAAAAACAGAGTCAGAATGGAATACAAAAGGCCTGTTCTTTCAGTTTCTTTGCATTATTCATAGATGTAGTACCTTGTCAGCATTTAGAGTGTAATCAAAATATGAATGATGTATATATTTCTGTTCAAACTGTGTGTAGGATGTTCCTATGTTACACAATACATTGCATTGTCTTTTTTATAGTCAGTATAAAATTTTTACTATGCATGTCATAAGTCCTCTAAAAACAAGACTGCCTGACATTTTCCTTTTGTGTTGTTATTTGTTTTTAATTCAGAATCAAAATTAAACAAAAACAAAACCAAGAGTTTTTATCTGTTAATATTTTAATTCACTCATGCTCTCACTGTGCTGTTGAATGGTATAACTTCATATCATTTTCAAACTCTTGAGCACTGTTTTGAGGTGTTCAGAGATAAATAGCATCATGAATAAATATAAATATGATTATTTTTGTGCAGTGAATAAAATAATTGTGAAACCTAACTTCTGGAAAAATGAATTAAAAAAGAGGTCAAGATGCTGGAAAAATTATGAGGTAGTGAAAATAAAATACTGAAAAAGAATTACTAAGAAAACTATCATTCTGCAAACAAACAAAAAAAAAAAGTAGGAAAGGCGTATGTGATGGTTTACAATTGAAAATGTGGAAAGAGAAGTTAAAATTTTTATTTTCCCTTTGGATGTGTGGATTACAGAAAAAATTTCCTCTTAGGTGGTTTACTGAGAAGTTTCTAAGCATAAACATATAACCAGTGCATTTCCTTCAGCATTTTAGGTATATTTTTGTTTGAGGAAATATGAGTTAAATTTAAAAAAAAAAAAAAAAAAAAAAAAAAAAAAAAAGAGTTAAAAATGTAAATAGGAAACTTAGAAATACCTTCAAATTTGACTGAAGCTATAGTAGAACACTGTTCCTTGGAATAAAATTCTCCCATGTATAAATTGAACAGAATGTATGAACTCTGCTGATTATGTTGTTTAACTGTGTTATAAGAATTAGATGAAATACTCCCTACCTGATGGCTCATTGAACTAGAATAAATGCTATGGTTTTTTTTTGTCAATTTTCTTGGCAAATAAGTGAATCTGCTTTTTAGTTATGAAATTCACCAATTTGCAATGTTCTAAATACTTTTGAATTAAAATGCCATTTAAGTATTGTATTGTTTCTTTCTTCTTACACCGAAGCATTTTGGTAAAATAACAAATAATAAGCTTTTGATGAGAAATATCATTTATTTTTCAGGAATGATGCTCCAACTTAAAACAGTTACCTATTCAAAGCAATTAGGGTGTCTTGCTCTCCAATATTCAAAGTGTAGGGTCACATTTTTCTAAAATCACAGTTTTTTTATAGAAATCAAACACACACATGTATATGAGCCATGTACTTACTTTCTTAGTTAAGTTTTTTCTTTAGTATTAATTTCACTTTATTAGCTTAGACCACATAGGACTAGATAATGTACAAATACAGATATAAAGAGTGCTTCATTGTCCTATAAGTTTACACATTTCAAGCAGAGTTTTACCACTCGGTTTCACATAGACAGAGACCATATTAAGCATGTGATGTAATCAAACTAGCATCCTACATGTTGTCAAGACTTTTTATGGCAGATCATTTATAATTTATTTATTTATTTATTTATTTACTTCTGGAACATCTGGAAAACATCTAAAACTTGAAGTTTTTTTTTTTTTTTTTTTTTTAAGTAATAGTGAGAAATTGAGAATGATCAGCTGAAGATTAGAGTCAGTTTAATAAAAATGAATAAGAGAAGAAACAGAATAACACAAGATATTGAAGGAGCCAAGCACTTTTGTTGGGGAAAGTCAGGGAATAGCAAATTTCAACGGACTTAATAATATACTCATAATATACTCAAGGATATGGTCACCGCATAAAGATTTTGTATAGTGTTCTATATTTTCAGTGGATGAGACAAGAATAATATTGTAAATAATTAGTACAAGGATAGGGGTTTAAATGTTTTGCTTGCAAAAACAACCTTATCTTAAAAATATTATTCAAACCCGAACTGAGAACTATTTGGAAAAGCGCTCTGCACCAAATCGTAAAAGGCTGTATGGAATCAGGTTCATTGCTACATTTTTAATGAAAAAAAGCCAAACCATCAGATGCCAATTTTCAGAGAAAGACCAGACAGACTGATTCCCAAGAAGACATAGGTCCCTACCTTCTACCTCTAAATTTAACCAGTGAAGAATGATATTCATCTGACATAGTAACTATGAGTCAGAATAATCTGGTAATGATTTTGTAAGTTCTTGTAGTAAAAGACTTCATTCATTCTACTTGGCTAGATTCCCAACTTACAAGAACATCCGTGCTGAATTTAGGTGCCCAAATTGTGAATTTCAGGCAAATTTCCAAAAATACATCTAGTTTTTCTCACCAGATAATAGGCTTGACAGTGCTTCTATCTATCCCTCTAGAGTTTACAAAACATTTATGAAAGTCTGGGAAATATGACACAAGTCCTGTGGAAAAGCCACATCTCTGCAGGCTAGCTCTTGGAAATCAGACAAGATATGCCAGGACATCTCAAATATTATTAGACACATATTATTATGTAACTGAATTGAGTACTATTTCTTTTAAAAATTTTAGCCTTCCTATAGCCAATACAAAAAAGTTCCTTCCTTTTTTAAAAAAAATTCTTTTGTCTGTCTTTTAACTCTATATAATACTCAAAATATTAGGGGATTGAACTTTCGCAGAACACTGACTGTAATCTTCTGGAGGATCTTATCTCTCTGTGGTCTTAAAACTTGCCCAACAGAACTGCAACAGAACAACCTTCCTGGCACTACTCCTTCAAGTCAGACCATGATTTTGCCATATCTCTATTTATTGTGGTAGATATCTAGGTATGTAAGTCTTACAGCATTGAATATTCAGATATAAACAATATATGTTAAATCTGTACTGTTAATGACTAACCACTAAACAGAACAGAAAATTTAAGCTAGCACTGCAGTATCTATGTTTTCTTGGTGAAACAAAAAAACAAACAAACAAAAAAAAAAAAAAACAAAAAAAAGAGCTTCCATATAATAAATATCTGAATAAATATCTTAAAACTTGGAACAAACTACACCTGTCAAATTAAATACCATTCCAACTGCATTTAAAAATGAATGTAAATTGGTTATTTAAAAGGAGAGATAGCAAGACCTAAAACATTGCATGGACCTTTTAATAAAAATAAAATGCCTATACAATTAATTACATACAAATAAAATACATATGAACATCCCAAACAGCATTTGTTTTAAAAGATTATTTACAGAAAATGAAGAAACTATAATTAATTATGAATTGATATATATAGTGAATTTGTTACACATATGGCTTGAAATTAATGCCTCCTATACATTTCCATGGAAAGTACAACAGCTGCAAAGAGGACAACACCATATGATAGAGCAAAATCTCAGCTAAAACCACCATTTTTCAACGTAGCCACCACCATTAGCTGTCCATTTTTGCCAGTGATGCACAAGAGCCTGCCTGTTGCACTTGTAAAAATCTGCATGGCCATCTGGAATATGGCTTGTCTTTCACTGCTGCTTTCATTTCTGTCACTACTGCCTCACTGCGCTGCCATCCAGTGTTTGTTCTCCATAGATGTTCAGCAAGAGTCAAAGAATGTGCAATGTCTTCCACATGGAAGAGCTCAACAACATGCTTTTGCTTTATACACACTTCCATTTTGTCAAACTGCTCCTCTGCTGCCATCTGTTGCAGAACAACAAAATGTAACAGAATATTGCTGGGAAAGTTCAACCCCTACTGCCATACCACCAACACTTGCCTCTAATATTGTGTGCTAACAGTAGGTAGAACATTTCAGCCAACGTTCCAGCAAAATGAAAGACAAACCATGTTCTGGAGAGCCATGCAGTTTTTTTAGAAACACGTCATGCTGAAACTTTGCTCTATCAAATAGTTTTATTGTGCTTTTTGTATTTGTAGTGTTCCATGGAAATAAATAGGAGGCATTTTCATTTTGACCCTTTTCCTGTGAGGCTAAAAGCAATCCGGTGGGCTTCTGCCCACCTAAGATGCCTGGTGAGAAAAGGTGAGAAAAGGGTGTTACTGCCCACGGATAAAAGGAGGGAAGGCAGAGTGTGAACACAGCCCACTCTGCCCATTACTGCACCAGTAGGTGTGGGAGGTGGGTCTTGTGGCAGGACAGGTCTGTGTCCTCGTCTTTGCTGAGGAGACTGCTCTCCTACTGTCTGACCCAGAGACTGCAGCTTCAAACATGGTCTCTACCAAACAGCGATCTTGCTCCAAGAAGACTGTGGCAACCCAGACGGAGGGCCTGCCCAGAAATGTGGTGATTCAAGTCTCTGGCTGCAGGGAGTGCCTGAGCCTGCTGCTGCCGGGGGAGAATGGGAGGAATGCCACCTGCACGAGGTGAGAGCAGGTGGACGAGGTGAGAGCAGGTGGACGAGCTGCTCAGCCTGGTGGTGGAGCTTAGGGAGGAGGTAGAGAGACTAAGAGCCATTGAGTGTGAGAGGGAGATAGACTGGTGGTGTGTCTCTCTGCAAGAAAAGAGAAGAGATTGCAACTCCCAAACTGTAGTGGACCCTCTCCCTTGCCATGGTCAAACCGAGAGGGACGACTTGAGAAGAGAGGAGGAATGGCAGCAGGTCCCACCTCAGCGACGCAGGCGGCACCCATCCCGACCTACCTCGGTTCCTCAAGTACCTCTACCTAATAGGTTTGATGCCCTGAAACTGGAAGATGAGGTGGCTGAGAATAAGGTGGAGGGACAGCCTCTAAGCTTTTCTAAGGAGAGGCGGTTGGCTCCACGCTTGAAGACTGCCTCCTCCAGTAAAGAAAGGAGGGTAATAGTCGTAGGTGACTCCCTTCTAAAAGGAACTGAGGGCCTGATATGTCGGCCTGACCCCACCCAGAGGGAAGTGTGCTGCCTCCCTAGGGCACGGGTCAGGGATATTTCTAGAAAGCTTCCTGGGCTTATTTGCCCGTCTGACTACTATCCCTTATTGGTAGTTCAGGTCAGCAGTGATGATGCTGCTGAGAGAAGCCTGAGGGCTATCAAAAATGACTTCAAGGGACTGGGGAGGGTATTTGATGGAGCGGGCGTGCCGGTGGTTTTCTCTTCTATCCCTTCAGTGGTAGGGAAAGACACTGAGAGGATCAAAAAAACTCTCCTCATAAATAAATGGCTTAGAGGTTGGTGTAGGCACAAGAATTTTGTTTGTTTTGACTATGGGGCAATTTACTTGGCTCTTGGCATGACGGCTGCGGATGGAACTCATCTGTCTGCAAGGGGTAAAAGGATCCTAGCCCAGGAGCTAGCAGGCCTCATTGAAAGGTCTTTAAACTAGGTAAGAACAGGGAAGGGGACAAAATGAGGGCTGCTGGGGTTGAGCAGGTAGTTCAAGGCTCAAAACAGAGCTTGACAGGTGATGAGGGTAGAGTTCGAAGGGATGGAGAGTGGCAGGGGGATGCTGCTTCCCCTAAGTGTCTGTGCACTAATGTGTGCAGTATGGGAAATAAAAAGGAGATCTGTGTGCAGTCACATGGCTACGATCTCATTGCAATCATGGAGACATGGTGGGACAGAGTTTATCTGAGACTTATAATTCATTCTTTATTAAATGCTATTTTTCTTTAGCTTTAAAGGCTTGAGCAATTGAGATCTCAGAATAAAACAAAACAAAAAGAGAAAAAAAAATCTTGAAGTAAATTTAAAAGTAAAGTAATTAAACAACACCTGATAATTTTGTTATATTTTTATGGTAGTTTATATAAGACATTTCATAAATTTATAGAAATGAAATTTCTTTTCATATGAGCTTAGTCCAGTTCACGTAATCTGCTTTAGATTCACAGTTTTAGTTAACTTGAATTTATTTTCCCGGGTGCTGGAAATGGAAATGTCTGTAAATACTTGAAGGGAGAATGAAAAGAAGACACTGGCAGGCTCTTTTCAGCAGTGTTCAGTGCCAAGATAAGAATCAGTGGGCACAAACTGGAATATAAAAGGCTCAAACTGAACGTAAGGAAGTACTTCTTCACTATGCAACTGCTGAAACATTGCAAAAGCTTGCCCAGAGAGGTGGTGGTATCTTCCTTTTTAGAGATCTTCAAAACCCACCTGAACACGGTCCTCAGCAACTGTTCTTAAGGAGTAGAGCTGGACCAGTTGACTTCTGGAGGTCCTTTCTGATCTCAGTCATACTGTGATTCTGTGATTCCCTCTCTGCATATCTATACCCAAAATTTAAAAAGTAACCTGTGGGTCTTTCTATAGCATGGATATAACTGTGCTAGTTTCAATCTAGTGAGTACAGGCAATTCTGTTATATTTTCTCCTGAAAAAATGTGAACAAAACTGCTCAAAGTCTGCAACTTATTGCAATTTTTGTTATAAATGACTAATTCACTAAGAATTGCATACTTAACGCTACACTATTATTGCAAAATTAGACTCAAGTCTCATTAAATTTTACACAAGCAAAGTATTATATTTTCTAAATTTTCTTCACATTGCAACTTGTCAAAATATTATAAAATTACAATTGCTTAAAATTGCACTAAGAAAAAAAAAAAGTACAGCTCAGAAAATATTTATTTAGAAACAGAAAAAAAAAAAAAACACAGTTTTTTTCTCATTGCTTTAGTAAATCCAATTAACAATTGATTTTTTTTCAATTTTTTCATTCGTGCATGCCACTGAGGCTGGTTATTGTTTACAAACATTCCTAGAGAGAGTGTTCTAAAAATAGGCAAGTTAAGCTTCTAATAAATCATATGTGGCCGTCTGTTCAAACAATTTTTATAGTTTTCTATTTTTTTCTAGCTTAAATATGTCCTTCTTTCTCAATTATCATTCTACTATCAAAATCTCCATGCTACTATGTGTTCCAAACTGTCTTCCTTGATTTTGATTCTGGCCATGATACCTACCTAAGAGGACAGGGTTTTACATTCTGATCATTTGTCCATATAATTAAAGCTTCAACTTGTTTTTTATTTTCAAATTTGTTTAGTGTCATGGAGTTAACTAGATCAATCTCTGCCTGTGACAGGGGGCAGTAGGCCCCTGCCCCCCCACCCGCCCCCGGCCCCACAAAATGGGAAGGAAGGAAGGAAGGGAGGAAAAAACAACAGCGGCAACAATCTATGGAGGAAAACTTATTTTACTAACTATGATATCGGAATGCAAGATAACACAATATAATACAATCTAATTGAAATTGAGACTAATAAATCAAATAAGATAGGAGAGAGAGTTCCCGAGACCAAGCCAAACCTGGAAAGCTTGGAACGGCTAGGAAAGCACCCTCCAACACCCACTGCCAGGCAGTAAGAGACCGCCCCACCCAGAAGGGCAGATCCCATGCCTTCCGTAATGTGTAGGGATAGGTACTTAGAACTGGAGCATTAACACTTTAATTCCAGAACAAGATGTTTTGATGTGGAATACTGAAAACCAAAAAACATAAAACCATGACAGTTTAGTTATCATTGATTATCATGTTTAACTTCTGGCTGTTGATATAGAAGATGCTACTCTTCCACAATCCATGTGTGAGATTTTTGTGGATGACTTGGATACTTAGAAAATTTCATATGGCAACAGATGAGCAGCTGAATATATTCCTTTGAAAACAGAACATTCCATCAATTTTGACACAAATTTTATAATTATATAGAAGCTATTCATGCTTATTTATCAGAAACTGTATAGGTTCATTTTACCTTATTAATTGATTACAATGGGAGATTAGGGTAACTACCTAAAATTTGGACATCGTACTTTATGTACTTAAAATTTTATGTATGAATTCCATTTCTTCAAAATGAATTCTAAGTTAACATAACTACTTTAAAATTCCATTCAAAATAAACTTTGAAATATACTATTCATAGGCTGACAGTTATTAACTCTAATTTATCACACTAAAGACCATGTTCATAATGCTTTACATAATTATAATATTTTACATTCTTCAATATTATGACACAAGCTAAAAAACCTTCAAAAAGAAAAAGCACACTAACTAACTAACAGAACTATCTGAAGAAAAGCTCCAGGAAAAGCTGGCATGGTACAGAATATCTGTTAGTCTGGACTTGCCTTGAATACTGTGCGCATGTTTGGGGGCTACAAGATGAAAAAGACATAAAGCTATCAGAAAGTATCCAAAGGAGGGATTAGAAGGTGGTGAAAGGTCTAGACAGCAAGATGTCTGAGGAGTAGCTGAGGTCTCTTGGTTTGTCCAGCTCAGAACAGAGGAGTCCTCATGGTAGCCTGCAGTTTTGTCATGGGGGGAGTGGAGTGGCAGCACTGATCTCTGCTCTCTGGTGGCAATGACAGAACCTGAGGAAATGACATGAAGCAGTCAGGGGAAGGTCAGGTTAGCAATTAGGAGAAAAATCCTTAACCAAGGGTGTGGCCAGGCACTGGAACAGACTCTCCATGGCAGTGGTTACAGCCCCAGGACTGCAGGACTGCAGGAGTGTTTGAAAAATGATGTCAGAAATACGGTTTGATTTTTGAGTGGTCTTGTATGGAGTCTGGAGTTGGAGTTGATCATCTTTCAGGATCTCTTTCAATTGGGGATATTCTATGATTCCATGATCTTTGCAATTCTTCCTAGCTTTTTATTTGTTGGGTCAAGTTGAAATTTTTTGCAATACTATGATATTATGCATTTTGGATTATCTGTATGTAGGATTTGCTTTCAGCTGTGTGACATGTCGTGATCAGGTTCCCAAAGCTACAAGTACTGCTCCAAAAGTAATGCCTCCTATGCCCACAGTGTTAGAAGTGAATGTTGACAGTATGGCAGTACATGCTTAACCTTCTTACCAACATGCTATTAAATTCTGTTGTCATGAGACAGATGTCAGTAGAGGGGCAATCTGACAAAGCATCATCTGACATGAAAGTGTAGATGAAGCAAAGATGTATCACTGAATTCCTCCATGAGGAAAATATTGCACCCACTGATATTCATCAACATTTGCTGAACATTTATGGAGACCAAACAGTGTATGTGAGCATAGTGAGGTGGTAGATGATGCATTTCAGTAGCAATGACAGCAATGCGAAAGATATACCACGTTCCAGATGGCCATGAAGATTTTATAAGTGCTATATGCAGGTTCTTGTTCATTGCTGGTGATTATGTTGAAAAGTAGTGTTCTGTAGCTGATTTGCTTTATCAAAGTGTTGACCTCTCTGCAGCTGTTGTATTTTCCACAAAAATAAATAGGAGGCATTACTTATGGAGAAACTCGGTTTTTTATATCCACAGGTCTCTCATTGCAAGGGAAAAATTTTCCCTGCTGATACATGCATTTCTGAGACATCATCATTTCCTCAACTAGCTGAAGAACTGTCAGGAGTGTGCTAATTATGCTTTAACTCTTTTATATGGCCTATAAGGATAGCCATTGAAAGTATCTTCTTCATGACGCACCAGACAAATCTTTAGGGTTTATGCCCCAAGAAAAGAGAGGGAGAAAGATGGATGGTAGTCATCTTTCCATGTTAGATTAATGCTGATAACAGAAAAATTGGGATTTAGATATAGGGAATTTATGTTTCCACCCAAAAACAAGCATGTTTTATTGACATTGGCAGATAACTCAAAGCTCGAGATTTGTGTTTGCTGTTTTTTCTCTACATAGTAGATAAAAGTGCCTACTTCATCAATTTTTTTTCAGCCATTACATTTCTTCCTGTTTTTCATTCAGTTATGAACATGACAAGTCTGTATTCCATTTTCACAGAATCGCACAGAATCATAGAATGGCCAGGGTTGGAAGGGACCTCAAGGATCATGAATCTCCAACCCCACTGCCACATGCAGGGCCACCAACCTCCCCATTTAATACTAGACCAGTTAATACTAGACCAGGCTGCCCAGGGTCCCATCCAATCCGGCCTTGAACACATCCAAGGATGGGGCACCCACAACCTCTCTGGGTAGCCTGTTCCAGTACCTCACCACTCTCTCTGTAAAGATCTTCCCCCTGACATCCCCATTTTATTTAACTAACTTCAATTTATTAATAGTGGTTTGTCTAGATTCAAGAGGATTTATGATTACAAATGATTTTGCTTTTCTGAGATCAGCTCTGGTTTAGTAGAATTCTTCTAGATTAAAACGTGTTGCTTTGCTTTCTTTTTTTGTATGTCCATGGCTGTATGTAAACACATTGTGCCTTATATATTTCAGCCAGCATTGTCTGTGAGCAGTCTAGAAGGATTCTGGAGTGCATTGATGACAACTCTCTGACTCAGATGATCAAAGAGACAATGAGAGGAGTCATTCTGCTGGACCTCATATTTATGATGAAGGAAGTACTCGTCACAGACAAAAAGGTCTGAAAGAGCTTTGGTTGCATCTACCATAAGATTATGTTCAGAAGTATTCTGAAAGGGAGAGAGCAAAGCAAATAACAGGATCTCAGTCCTGACTTTCATTAAAGCAGACTTTTCCCTTTTCAAGGAGCAACATGGAATAGTTTCAAGGGCAGTCCTAAAGGTATATGGAGCAGATCACTGATTTTTAGGGATCAAGAATGGTCCAAGGTTTAGATTGGATGTCAGGGGGAAGTTCTTCACAAAGAGAGTGGTGATAGGCTGGAACAGGATGCTCAGAAGAGTCTGTGGATTCTCCATCCCTGGGGGTGTTCAAGACCAGCTTAGATGGGGCCCTGGATAATTTGGTCTAATACCAGATCTAGAAGTTGTTGGCCCTGCCTGTGACTTAATGATCCTTGGGGTCCCTTCCAACCATTCTATGATTCTATGATCTAGATGAGCAAATAATCAGGCAAAGGTAACATGAGGTCTGCATGGGTAAGAGTCTGATTAAGTTAAAACATAAATGTTTTATTGATTCTACAAAAAGGAAGTATACAAGAAATCATAGAGTCATAGAATCACAGAATGATAGAACCATAGAATGGCCTGGATTGAAAAGGAACTCAAAGATCGTCAAGTTTCAATCCCCATACCATGAACAGGGTCGCCAACCACTAGACAAAGACCAGGCTGCTCAGAGCCACATCCAGCCTGGCCTTGAATACCTCCAGGGATGGGGCATCCACAACCTCTCTGGGCAACCTGTTCCAGTATGTCACCACCTTATGTGCGAAAAACTTCCTCCTAATATCTAACCTAAACCTCCCTTAGTTTATAACCATTCCTTCTTGTCCTATACCTATCCACTCATGTAAACAATCATTCTTCCCCTCTCCCCATTAACACACTCCCTTCAAGTACTGAAATAAAAGCAGATCTGACATGATTCTCTAAAATGTACTTCAGTAAATCTATGAGATTGGATGATTTGGCATAACTCCTGTCTTGCACACTTTTTTTAACTACCACTTTGCTTGATTCTTAACTGGCCTTTATTTAAATCTTTTTTTTCTTCTTCTTCTTGTCAGTGTACTTGGGTTTATTTCTACTTTAAAAAGTTGTGCTATTTTACCTAAATGAAGATATGCTGATTGAGTGTAGATACTTTTCCTTTAGTTTTTTGGTTTTTTTTTAAACAGAATTCCAAATATATGCAAATTGTAAATTTATTGATCCCCCCCTCCATTTCATAGTTCAGTGAATTCATTAAAAAAAAAAAAAAAAGAAAGACAGAAAGAAAAAAGATAAATCCTTCTATTACATGTTTTTCCTGTTTCTAAATCTGTATGAATTAAGATTAAAAAAAAGAAAAAAAAAAAAAGAGGTTTTTTCAGAATGACAAAAGCATTGATCAAATGTATTAATATTTTTAGTTTTTTGTAATTTTTATTTTATTTTCTTCCAAATTCAACTCTGGTTTTAGCCATTATGAATACAAATAAATGTTGATAAATAAATAAATAAATAAATACAATAAATTGTAATATTTGTGAGTTTACTCCAGTTAACTGAAAGCTTAGAATACATTGAAGAGGGAACTAGCACATAGTGCCGAAAGGTAGTCATAACAAATAATTTACATGATATTTCTGTCAGTAAATGCTGCTAGCAATGAAAATGATTTAAATGAAAAGCTGTGGATATCCTTGTTCATTGCAGGAGAGTTGGACCGCATGGCCCTCAGAGGTCCCTTTCAACTCTGAGGATTCTATGATTCTATGAAAAGTTATTAAAATATTATAACTGAGAACAAATTTCAGGATTCAGTTTGAAATTTGTGGGTTTTTTTTTTCTGTAAGTTTGCAGATTTAATAAGAATGATTTAGATATGTATCTACAGGGATAATAAAAGCATAAATTATGGCAGTGTTTTACATAATTTGCCATTTACTATCTTTAGTTTTATTTTAGTGATTTTTTTTTTTTCTTTTTTTTTCTTTTTTTTTTTTTTAAAGTAGGGGTATCCCATGATTATTACAATTCTGTAAAATGTTCTTTCAGGTTCAGGTAAGTATGGATTGTGTTTTGAAAATAAAATTGCAGACTGATTAGATACCAATTTATAAAACTGATAACAGAAACACAGCTGCGAGAGTCTGCCTGTAAATCCTTCTCCATTATGATATGCAGTAATTCTGTTTACCTGAAAATCATCACTGCTGACTTTCTTTTCCAGATGGGAGTGAACTGTTGTTTTTAGTTTTAATTTTTTTTTCCCTTCACTTTGTTTTACCGGGGTTATGTCGGGTTGGTTCATATTAAAAAAAAACAAAACAAAACAAAACAAAACAAAACAAAACAAAACAAAACAAAAAACAAGCAAACAAAAAAACCCCACCTTTTAGTGGTTCTTTAAGTTACTGAATTTTTATGGATGTCAGAAGACTTATACTTGTTATAAAAATTGCTGAGGTTGGAAGGGACCTCTGGAGATATTCTAGCCCATTTTGCCTGCTCAGGTAGTATCCTCTATGTTGTATTACCCAGGTTGTGTTCAGATGTCTTTTGAATATCTCCAGGGAAGGAGACTCCACAAGCTCTCTGGGCAGTTTGTTACAGTTCTCTGTCACTTCTACAGTAAAGATTTTTTTTCCTCATTTCAGGCAGAACTTCTTTGTGTTTCAGTTTCTGCCCATTGCTTCTTATCTTGACAGTGGGCTGCATCCTTTCGATCAGACCTTATCAGTGCTGAGAATGGGAGAGCATAGCCTCTCTTAACCTGCTGGCAACAGCTGAGGATACCTTTAGCCTTCTTGGCCACAAGGGAACATGACTGGGTCATGATTGATCCGTTATCCAGCAGTGTGGGGGAAGATATAATTGTGAGTGAGTCACCAAAGAGCCTAGCAGACTCCTTGATAGACCTTATCACTGTGAAGCCTTGGGAGACTGGAATGTAAGACAAAGAGCAAACGCAGTTAAATAATAAACAGTAGCTTCTTTTGTATGCGCTGTTAATCTTATCACAATTGAGAAACCTTTCATCCTCTATCACTGAGGGAAGTTTGAGAGAAGCTAGGGCCAATTAACTGTTACAGGAACTGTTTGTAAGTGGATGGTATGTAAGACGTTTGTTGAACACAATAAAGAGATTTATTCGGATGTTACAAGAAACTGAGAGAGCTTTCTAACTCGACTGAGTGCTGACAATTGGTACCCGAATAGGGACCTGAAATTTAACCTGATTCAAAGACTGACCCATCTTGAGCACATTGAAATAAACGCAGAGTGCATTGAGACAAATATGGCAGGTATTTAGAGAAATGCAGAGTGCATTGAAAGAAGCACAGCAGAAGCTGAGAAAAATGCAGCAGGCATTGAGAGAAACATGGCAGGTGTTGAGAAAAACATGGAGCAACCTGTACAGGAGTGCACTGAGACAAACACAGTGGGCGTTGAGATAAACACGGCAACCTGAGGATTCATCATCCCCAACTGTTCCGATTGCCTTTCATTGGACGAAGGTGTGTGTGGGTGGTGTGTGTGGGTAACACAGGTGACTGTGTTACCATGGGGAACAATATGACCTTGGAACAAAACAATGTAATAGTTACTTTTCAGCTTATTCTTAAAAAATGGGAAAAGATGGCGCCCTCTTCTACTTTACAGCACATGTGTGTATGGGCTACCAAGAGTGACCCTTTGATCACAAATCAGACAATTTATGATCCTGAAGTCTGGGACTGGATCGGGGTGAGGGTATGGGACGCTGCTACTAGGAGTGATAAGACGGTGTTTGGATTGCTCTAGACCTGGAGAAAAAGTTTTGAAGTTCTAAAGAGCCATGTAAGATCACAGTCTCAAACCCCCGGGCTGTCTGAGGGCAAGGAAGTGGCTGGTTGCTCTATGGATCAGCCTGCAATGTCATCAACTCCCCCGCTACCACCATCAGATGGGGTTTTTACTGCCTCCCCTCCTGAGGATCCCAGAGGCCCTTTTGATCCTGTCCTCATAGACCCTGAAGAAGAGATGGAGTTGTCCCCTCCTGATCCATGTGACACATTTGCAATTGTTCGGCTGGATGCTAGGAAAGACGGAGATACAGATATGTTGAAAGGACAGTAGAACTGATAAGTCCCTCTCTGCAGAACTGCTTTGCAGCATATCAACCTCCAACCTGTACTGGTGCATGGGGTTAATCCTCCCCATACGCAGGATCCTGAACTTGCTTTTGTTATATTTCAAGAAGTTAATCTCTACCCATCTCTCTAGCCTGTCAAGATCCTTCAGAATGGCAGCTCATCACTGCAGTATCAAACAATACTCTCAGTTTTGTATCATCAGCAAACTTGCTGAGGAAGCACTCTATTCCTTCATCCAAATCACTGATAAACTAACTAAACAATATTGCACCCAGTTTTGATCTATGGGGGAAACTGCTAGCTAAAGGCCTCTAACTAGTTTCTGTGCCATAATCATAATCATAACCCTCCAAAACCAATCAGTTCTCAATCCAACTCACTATACATTCATACAGCCTGCACTTCCTGACCTTGCCTATGAGGATATCATGGGAGACAGCATCAAGAGCTTTGTTGAAGCCTGGGTAGAAAACTTCCACTACTCTTCCCTCAACTATTCAACTAGTTGTCTCATCATAGAAAGCTATCAGGTTGATTAGGCATGATTTCCCTTTGGTGAACATATGCTGATTACTCCTAATCATCTTCTTGTCTTCCACATGCATAGAGATGGCCTCCAGGATGAGCAATTCCATCACCTTTCCTGGAGTTCAGGTGGACCTTGGTCTTTCTTGTCACATTTCTGTGTGCTCTGACAACATTCCTACATTGACCTCAGGTGGCCTGTCCCTGCTTTCACCTCCTGTGCACTTCCTGCTTATATTTGCATTTGTCAGAATTTGTTCATAAATGCAGATCTCCTGCCCATTTTTCTCTGAATTCTTGCCAGTCTTTGAGCCTTGAATATTAACCAGCTCTTTTGGACCCCTTTTCCCTCTGGAGTCTTTTCCCATGGGACACTTTCAAGATACTTCAAGGGGCCAAAGTTTGATTTCCTGAGGTCCAGGGTTGCAAACTTATTTACTGCCCTGCTCCTTCCTCACAGGATGCTGAACTCCATAATCTCATGGTCTCTGTAGCCAATGCTTCCAAGGCTTCGGTTATTTGAGAGAGTGAGAATGAGAGAAGAGAGAGGTATAGAGAGAGAGAAGGAGAAAGACAGGATACTAGAAATTCCTGATTCTAGAAAGCTTTCATTAGTTGGAGTTATGTTCAGAGCTCTCCCTCTGTCTCCAGCCATTACTGATACCTTGAGAACTTGGATTCACTTTTCACAGCTGCATCCTGGATGATATTTCTTCCCCTTTGGCCAAAGCTGTATGCCTCAGAAGCTCTCTTGATATCCAGCACTTTGAGAAATTAGATTGACTCAGTGTTGACTAGTAACACAGCTTGACTTGACACTGCTGTCACATCTGTTTATTGTAGCATATGGTAAGTAACAGTCACAACAATAAAATGTTGACTATGTAAAATAAAAGGATACTCAGCTGTAAGTAAAGAAGGAAGCAATTAACAAATAACAATGAAAGACACATTCCTGATAGAGTAGTTTAATGGAGTTAATGCTAAGAATCAGAGAGGTGCAGTTATTGTTGATTGGCCATTAAGAAACCCGGACTTTGTCACTGACAGTAAGGGTGAAACAAAAGGTACATGAGGATTGAGGGGGGCTATGAAGAATGTGGTGAAGGAAGTTTAGAGGAAGGGAATGAGGGAGGGACAAAGTGCTCTTATCTGTCTGAACGCTGTACGTGGTCTCTGCAGTCTGGCCTACCTTCCCACCTAATCCCTTCCTAACTCTGTAATCTCACTCTATCACGCAGGATAGTGAGTGTCAGCTCTGCAAGTGCTCAGTGCCAACTTCTGGTGGAACCTATGTGTGCATGAGAGGACAGAGTACTAGCTACTGGAGCCAGGCTAGGATGTGAATGTCCTACAGACATCGAGATCCCAGTGAGAACTTCTAAAGAAGATGGAGATTTTCAGCCCCTAGGGCCTGGTACATGGAGGAAGTGTTGTGTGTCACCAAACCATCTGTTAAGGGATGGGGTGAATGAGATGAGCAAAGACTCCTTGCTAGTGGCTGGAGCAGGGCTAGGAGTAACTTCCTGTGTGCCTGGTGCCCACTTCTTGGGAAGAACTTGTGACTGTCCAAACTGGGTGTGCATGGGATGTGGATGTTCATTTACTAGCAAGCCCCACACTGGAGCAATCAATGAGTAAGGTATCCATGAGATGGGCAGGAGGGCAGGGACGCAGGCAGGATGCCAGGTAGGTAGAGGAGCTGTTCTGAGTGGAAATGTGCTGGTAAGTCTCAAAGTGCACGTGTGTGCCTGCATCAGGGTCCTACTGCCTCTGCCAGTCTTACTAGAGGAGGATATGGGCCATTTCTGCTAGTGGTGTGGTGTGTGAGGCCTGTGGGGGCCTCATCCAACATCTCAGTAAAAAGGGGCATTTACTTTCTTTGAAAATAAAGATGGTTCTGTTTTACCTCTCATGCAACTTTTCACAAACACCTTTGTCTTCTAAACTCAGAATCTTCTAAATTGATTTTTCACATTAATATTGAAGCTACCATCTTCCCCTTGTGAAATGAAAATAAAAATTTTCTTATTTTTGAGAAGACTACAAAACAAAATCGAATACATTGCTTGAAGTTAGTGAGTACTCTTGCCACTTGGTTTTCTTCTTCAAAATTTTACTTCTAGTCAAAGATAGAAACTATCCTATTATCAATTTATCAATTCTAGATTGCCCTGGAATGGCTGCCTGGAAATATATATATATATATATATATATATATATATATATATATATTTTTAAGGATTAAATATTTTATTTCTGAACAAAAAGAAGACTAAACACTGAAGTTTTCAGTTCGTTTAGTGTTCCACCTTAAGTTGTCTTCATTATTGTTCATAAAACAGTACTCTCAAATCTGATTAAAAATATGAAATCATTTGTTTCAGTATATGCCTTTAAAATACAGGTCACCTCATTGCAATAATATTTAACCTAAATTTTATTCTGTTTTCACACTTTGTTTCAATTTGTTTCTATTCCAGAAAGATTTATTTCTCACTGGAACAAATATTAGCTTTCATTTCCTTCTATCAGAGAGCTGCTTATTGTAAAAAATAAAGCTACTTTGAATCAGTAAACCAAATAAATATGAGAAAATTCTTCTCTTTTGGAGGAGAGAAGGCTCTGTGGAGGCGTCACTGTGGCCGTCCAGTACTTGAAGGGAGCGTATCAACAGGAGGGGGAATGGCTGTTTACATGGGTGGATAGTGATAGGACAAGAGGGAATGGTTATAAATTAAGACAGGGGAGGTTTAGGTTGGATATTAGGAGGAAGTTTTTCACACAGAGGGTGGTGATGCACTGGAACAGGTTGCCCAGAGAGGTTGTGGATGCCCCATCCCTGGAAGCATTCAAGGCTAGGCTGGATGTGGTTCTGGGCAGCCTGGTCTTTGTCCAGTGGTTGGTGACCCTGTCCATGGTATGAGGATTGAAACTTGATGATCTTTGAGTTCCTTTTCAACCCAGGCCATCTGGTGATTCTGTAAAAAGGGGAATTTCATCTGAACAGCCAATTTTTTTTCAATATTTGTTTTATTCCTTTTTCCTTCTGGAAAATGAAAAAAAAAAAAAAAAAAAAAAAAAGGAAGTTTTTTTTTTTACCAAACATATAAAGGTGTTTGATAAGCCCTCTAAGTCTCATACACATATGGATGAAGTTCATTTTAACTCCAAATAGGTAAATCCTCTTGCATGTTATTTTTACCATATTTTTTTTCTATAAAATGTACATCTGTCTACCTAACATGTCTCCTTTTGACACAATGTCATTATCAGAGGTCATATCCTCTTGCTTGGAGCAATGTTTTATCTTCCAGAATCAATCACTGAGCAGAGAAGAGTATATTTTCAAGGTGATTTCTTGCATTTCAGAGGTCACAGAATCACAGAATTACAGAATCGCAGGGGTTGGAAGGGACCTCCAGAGATCATCGAGTCCAACCCCCCTGCCAAAGCAGGTTCCCTACACCAGGTTGCACAAGTAGGTGTCCAGGCAGGTCTTGAACATCTCCAGAGAAGGAGACTCCATAACCTCCCTGGGCAGCCTGTTCCAGTGCTCCGTCACCCTCACCGTAAAGAAGTTCTTGTGCACATTTGTGCAAAACTTCCTATGCTATAGTTTCTGGCCGTTTCCCCTTGTCCTGTCTCCACACACTGCTGAAAAGTGTCTGGCCTCACCACTCTGCCCCCCACACCTTAGATATTTATAGACCTGGATCAGGTCCCCTCTCAGTCTTCTCTTCTCAAGGCTAAACAGACCCAGTTCACTTAGCCTTTCTTCATAGGGAAGATGCTCCAGGCCCTTCACCATCTTTGTGGCCCTCTGCTGGATTCTTTCCAAGAGATCCCTGTCCTTTTTGTACTGGGGAGCCCAGAACTGGACACAGTACTCCAGATGAGGCCTTACCAGGGCAAAGTAGAGGGGGAGGATCACCTCCCTCGACCTGCTGGCCATGCTCTTTTTAATGCACCCCAGAATGCCATTGGCCTTTTTGGCCACAAGGGCACACTGCTGGCTCATGGCCAACCTGTCGTCCACCAGGACACCCAGGTTCCTCTCTGCAGAGCTCCTCTCCAGCAGATCATCCCCCAACCTGTACTGGTGCATGCAATTATTCCTCCCTAGATGCAAGACTCTACACTTGCTTTTGTTAAACCTCATCTGGTTTCTTATTGTCCAGCTCTCCAGCCTGTTCAGGTCTCGCTGAATGGCAGCACAGCCTTCAGGTGTGTCAGTCAGTCCTCCCAACTTCACACCATTAGCAAACTAGCTGAGGGTGGCCACTATCCCCTCATCAAGGTCACTGATAAAAATGTTGAACAAAATCGGACCCAGTACCGACCCCTGAGGAATACCGCTAGTTACCAGTCTCCAACCAGACTCTGCACCACCAATGATGACCTTCTGTGCTCTGCCAGTCTGCCAGTTCTCAACCCACCTCATTGTCCGCTCATCTATCCCACACTTGCTCAGCTTTGTTATAAGGATGTCGTGGGAGACAGTGTCAAATGCCTTGCTGAAATCAAGGTAGACTACATCCACTGCTCTCCCCCCATCCACCCAGCCAAGTCGTCATGGTTCTATGGCATTAGATTTTTCATTTCATGGAGCTCTTTGAAATATCTCAGGAAACAAGTAGAAAATATCACTGTGTTACTTTTTGTTTGTTTGTTTGTTAGTTTCCTAACAAAAATTGTTAGAAAAGGCAGCCTTGACTTTGCCTGACGTGACAAAAATTCCAGACACTTGAAAGAATTCACCCAGATGTTTTCAATAATAAAACTTCTGTAAATGCCTATGAAATTTCACTTAGTACAGTTTGCATAGTAACAGAGATTTCATTTCTCAGATGCTATGCAATTTGGAATGTAGAAAGGGAAAAAGTAACAAATCATAATGTCTTATATTTGTTCTTTCATTAACTGTCTTTGTATCTATCTACATCAGTTGAGACTTCATTACAGTATGTTCAATGGGACAATGAAATTTTTAAAATTAATTAAAACAAGCTTAGACTTTTTAAAGTTTTACACCTTAAAAATGTACTTCGGCCCTTCATTTGTTAATACAAATGTAAATTAAAAAAAAAAAAAAATCTCCGTATATTACATATATAATATACTATATTATATAAATATGAGTATAACGTGAAAACAATATCCAAAGATATTTCTGATAAGACAACTATTTTATACAATCATAGAATCACCATGGTTGGAAAAGATATACAAGATCATCCAGTCCAACCATCCATTAATCACCAATAGTTCTCGCTAAATCATGTCCCTCAACACAGAATCTAAACATTCCTTGAACACCTCCAGGATCAGTGACTCCACCACCTCCCTGGACAGCCCATTCCAGCGCCTGACAACTCTTGAAAAAGTAGTATTTTCTAACACTCAGGTTATATCTCCCCTGGCATAGCTTGAGGCCATTCTTTCTAGTCCTATCACTAGTTAAATGAGAGAAGAGGCCAACCCCAAGCTCACTACAACCTCTCTTCAGGTAGCTATAGAGAGCGGTAATGTCACCCTGAACTTCCTCTTCTCCAGACTGAACAATCCCAGCTCCCTCAGCCACTCATCATAAGGCTTCTGCTCCAGACCCCTCACCGGCTTTGATGCCCTTCTCGAACATGCTTCAGGGACTCAATGTCCTTCTTGTAGTGAGGGGCCCAAAATGGAACACAATACTCGATGTGTGACCTCACCAGAGTAGAGTACATAGGGATGATCACTTCCCTGCTCCTCCTGGCAACACTATTTCTGATACAAGAGAGGATGCCATTGGCCTTCTTGGCCACCTGAGCACACTGCTGGCTCATATTCAGCCAAGCAATGACAAATACCCCCACATCCGTTTCCTCTACACTCCCTTCCAGCCATTCTGCCCCAAGTCTGTAGCATTGCATGGAGTTGTTGTGGCCTAAGTGCAGGACCCGGCACATGGTCTTGTGAGAGGTAGATTGTGTTTTTACAGAGGAAATTTCCAGTATTTCTGTATGTGGTGTACGATAAGTTGTTTTTCACAAGGAGTAAAGTTGAGACTGAGGCATTCCAACCTGGTTAGAATTGGCACAGGCACAAAGTAAGGTAAATATGCAGGGTGGGAAGAGCCTAGCACAGGACAGAATGAATGTGCTAACTTTTAGAAGTACCGTCCTCCTATTTCCATAGAAAAGTACAGACCATATCTAAAAACAATAAGTTGGTAACATACCTTACATTGTAGCAACAGTGTTCGGGAAGATTGTGAGCCTGAGACGCTCAACCAGTGAGTGCAAGGAGAGGCATTACCTGTGTTGGACCCAGGGTATACATATTTCACTGACAAGGTGCACAATTTCTCCCTTGTCAGTAGGTGGTGTGCACCTGTTATTGCAATAATGAACAAACTGCTGCTTCATGAAGATCTTTGCCTGATTAGAAATTCTTGATTTTGAGCATATTTCCCACAGTCTTGTTGAGCCTCATCCCATTGTTTTCAGGAGGGATGCCTCCTTCATATGGTTTTGTTGCTTCTTCACCTGTAGTGTGAATTAATGTAAGCAACAATTAGAAGAACAACAACATGAGATGGAAAATATCTGTAATAGCATAAGATACAGTTCGGAGATAATCATAGTTTCAACAAACTTCTTACTAATTCTATGACAACGAAAATAGTTCTTGATTACAAGCTTATCAGTACTGTTCTAGTAACTTTTGTCCAGATTGTCCAGGAACAAACTTTCTTTGGTCATTTAGGTATATTACCTAGAGGTATATAAATCAAGCTGCAGATAAATTAGATAAAATTTGAATGTATAATTATGGCTAGGACCCATTCATATCAAAACTATCCTTTGAATGATATGTCATCATCAAAGGTCTTTGCTAGAAATTAAGGTCTTTGAATAAATTAATCTGCAAAGTCACCTGTGTGACAGTGATAATGATATATTAGTGTGATTCATCCTTAGTGATCGTCAACATCTGATGATCAATTAGTATGTTGCCCTAATGATGGCACCATTGAGAAAGAATGAACCTCCATAATTAACTTAAGGCAGAAAAGTCAGTGACAAGATGACAGTCTAACCAAGTCAACAGCAGGTAAGAACACAGGCACTAAATCAATTTCTGTAGAATTTTGTATATTGGCTTGCTAGTGGCAGCTTTACAACTTTGTTAATCAGATCTCATTACCCTTGTGGAAAATTATGTTTGCTCTACTTACTTCTGCAGCAGCATTTGGCAACACTTTAACTATTAGGCTCTCCAGTACTTAGAGAGGAGTACATTTTTCAGATGGTATACAAAAAAAAAAAAAAAAAAATTGGAAACCTCTTACAAATAACATGTTCATGTTCAATAACATGAGTGTGGAAATCTAGGCATCTATGAGAAATTTTAACAATACTACATAATTGAACAGGTACTTCCCAGGTGTGTTACTTTTTGCCTTTGCAGTGGTCAACAAAAATTAGAGAGCTGTATTGGGTATTATACTGTAAAGTTTTGGTAGTAAGGGTGTTGCAGAGATGGCCTCTCCAAGAAGAATCCAGACGCTGTTCCTCGGATAAGGGACAGTTCCAACAGCTTCCAGGAGGGACTTGCCACTGGCCAAAGTTGAGCCAATGAGTAACGTTTGTTGTGCCTCTGTGAGAGCATATTTAAGAAAGGATAAACTATTCAAAAAAAGAAGCTGGAGGAGAGGAGTGAGAAAATGTAAAGAAGAACAGGTCTGCAAGGCCAGTGAAGAAGTATCAGGGAGAGGTGCTCTAAGCACCAGAGCAGAAGTTCCTCTGCTGTTCAAGGAGAGATCCATGATGGAGCAGGCTTTTTTTCCTGCAGCTTCTAGGGTACAACACGGAGAATATATCTACATGCAGTCAGTGGAGGAGCCATGGTGGAGAAAGGTGGATGTGGTCAGAGGGAGGATGCATCCCATGGAGAGTCCCCACAAGAGCAGGTTTTGGGGATGGAGGTGCAGCCAGTGGAAAAGATCCCAAGGTAGAGGAGGAGGTCTGGGGGATCTGCTGCCTGTGCTGCTCTTGAAGGATGATGGGACCTGAGATATGGACCCACTCTGGATCAGCTCTTGAAGAGCTGTAGTCTGTGAAAGTCCAAGTTGGATCTGTTTGGGAAAGACAGCATCCCATTCTTCTTAACTTGTTTCTCTCTGTGAAGTTATGTGAACTACCATAATGATCTATTTAGTGTCCCTGATGGCCTTTTTGTAACTCTGACCTCATCTTCACAGAATCACAGAATCACAGAATTGCCAGGGTTGGAAGGGACCTCAAGGATCATGAATCTCCAACCCCCCTGCCACATGCAGGGCCACCAACCTTCCCACCTAATGCTAGACCAGGCTGCCCAGGGCCCCATCCAATCTGGCCTTGAACACCTCCAGGGATGGGGCATCCACAGCCTCTCCTGGCAGCCTGTTCCAGTACCTCACCACTCTCTCTGTAAAGAACTTCCCCCTGACGTCCAACCTAAATCTCCCTTCCTTCAACTTAAAACCATTTCCCCTTGTCCTGCTGTCACTCACCCTTTCAAAGAGTTGATTCCCCTCCTGTTTGCAGGCTCCCTTTAGGTACTGAAAGGCTGCAATGAGGTCACCCCGCAGCCTTCTTTTCTCCAAGCTGAATAAGCCCAGCTCCTTCAGCCTGTCCTCATAGGGGAGAATCTTGATCTTTGTTGGGTTTTTTGTTTGTTTGTTTGTTTGCTTTTGTTTGTTTTATGTGTATGTTTAATTAATTTATTTTTTTATTTTATTTATTATGCTTGGATTTACATGGATCTCACTTATATCTGGGGAAAGTATGTGTTTGACAATATCTTTGGATGAAACATTGTCCTGAGAGATTGGGTAGAAACAGTGGTCAGAAAAAAATTAAAGTTAAAACAGGGCAAGTGTAATTGAAAAATCCCTTAGCTTTAACAAACTACTGCACAGGGTTTTTCCGAGTGACAAGTTATGTTCACATATCTAAGAATATATGATAAAATTTTCTTCTGTGAATTCATCTAATCTTTTTTAATTCATTCATAGTTTTGGCCTCTACAATACTCTGTGGAAACAAATCTGACAGTTTAATTATGTGTTGGGTGAAAAAGTACTTCTTTTTCTTAGATTTATTATTGCTTCTGTTTTAAAGTTAACTGAACATCACCTTGAAGCTGGACCATATCATAGTCAGAGTTGAAATAAATGTAAGATTCATGGAGATGGAAAAACATGCAGCAGGAAGGTGGCTGATCCCATTCTTCATAATTAACAGTCATTTTGGGCAAAGAAAGGCGTGAGTTTCCCATTTTTATTCCTGGAATTTCTGCTACAATTTATGAATTATTTTCAGTAAGGAAATAACTCAAGAGCCATAGCACTCCAAAATGGAAATGCTTATTGATTGTAAACACCTTTGAGAGTCAAATGACATTTGACTGAACAAAAACAAAATCACTTTCTCAAATGTATACTGTCTCCACTACTGCAAATTTAATTGACTAAATGTGGATGTATACAAGACAGACATCTACATCTGAACTAGTCATCTTCAGTCAATGAGAGGAGGAATAACTTTTAGATAGCAGTTGATTTCATCCTAGATAAGACATCCATATTTTATCAAAGTAATCATGTTCTGAAACTGTCTTTTCTCTTACATCTTGGAGTCCTAGACAGGACAAAAGCCAAAGTACTAAAGCTTTCTTAAAACCAAGACTTCTGTCACTGACAATGAAAGGTCTCAAGTAGAGAATGTGAATTTAAAGCTTTGATAAATTCTGTGATGAAAAGTGACACAAACTGTGAGGATCAGATTGATTTTGATATAGTACTTTCCCAACTGCAGTAAACTGAAGTAGAAAAGTCTTTGGCTACACAAGTTGGCTCATACGTGTCTTGTGAAACACCTAACAAACAGAAAGGAGAATGAGGGATGACATAAACCCAACTTTCAGATTGAGAAGGTCTTAAATCAGAATCTACTAATAGGACATTACGATTTTGAAAAAAAGTCAATCTGATTTAGATAGAGTACAACTGTAATACAGCCTCAAGTCACAGCATTTTTTTTCTACAATCTTATAATTCATGTTGTGAAATGTGACACTTCTTTGTGGAGAAATCTTTCCCTTTTCTAGAAAAGAAAACATGGTGTGGGTGGATCACAGAAAAGAAGACACAAACTCAGCAAAGATGATAAAAAATAAGGGTGCTTATGTGATGAAAGAAACAAATGAGAGGGAATAATGGTGTGAGCAAATGTACCTGACTGAGTCACAGAATCACAAAATGGCCAAGGTTGGAAGGGACCTCAAGAATCATGAATCTTCAACCCCCCTGCCTCAGGCAGGGCCAAGAACCTCCCCGTTTAATACTAGACCAGGCTGCCCAGGGCCCCATCCAATCTGGCCTTAAACACCTTCAGGGACGGGGCATCACAACCTCTCCTGGCAGCCTGTTCCAGCACCTCACCACTCTCTCTGTGAAGAATTTCCCCCTGACATCCAACCTAAATCTTCCCTCCCACAAATTAAAACCATTTCCACTTGTTCTTCTCTTATCTACCCTCTCAAAGAGTCGATTCCTCTCCTGTTTGTAGGCTGGCTGTAGGTACTGAAAGGCTGCAATGAGGTCACCCTGCAGCCTTCTTTTCTCCAAGCTGAACAAGCCCAGTTCCCTCAGCCCGTCTTCATAGGGGAGGTGCTCCAGTCCCCTGTTCATCTTTGTGGCTCTCCTCTGGACCCTCTCCAACAGCTCCCTGTCTTTCTTGTACTGGGGGCTCCAAACTTGGACACAGTAATCCAGATGGGGCCTCACAAGAGCAGAGTAGAGGGGAACAATCACCTCCCTGTCCCTGCTGGCCACCCCTCTTCTGATGGAGCCCGGGATACCATTTGCTTTCTGAGCTTCAAGGACACACTGCTGGCTCATGTTAAGTTTTTCATCTATCAAGACCTCCAGATCCTTCTCCATAGGGCTGCTCTCAAGGACTGCTCCTTCCAGTCTGTATTCCAGTCTGGGATTCCTCTGGCCCGAGTGCAAAACCTTGCACTTTGCTGTGTTGAACCTCATTAGGTTCATCTGGGCCCAGCTTTCAAGCCTGTTGAAGTCCCTCTGAATGGCATCCCTTCCTTCCACCATGTCAACCGCACCACTCAGCTTGGTGTCATCAGCAAACTTGCTGAGAGTGCAGTCGATTCTGTCATCACTGTAATTCATAAAGATGTTAAAGAGCACAGGTCCCAAGACTGTACTATTTTTCTGCCAGTGGGAAAGAACTAAGTTGTTACAAAGGACACTGAGAAGATGGAGTTACTGAACGCTTTCTCTGCTTCAAACTTTGTTGCTAAGTACACCTCTTAGGAATTCCAGACCTTGGGAAATGAGAATCTAGAGAAAGGAAGACTTCACCTTGATTGAAGAGGATCTGGCTGGAGATCATCTAGGCAAAATCAATGCACATAGATCCTTGGGCCCCAACAGGGTGCGCTCGTGAGTACTGAGGGAGCTGGCAGAAGTAATCGCCAAGCTGCTCTCTGTCATCTTTGAAAGGTTCTAAAAAATGGGAAAGGTGTTTGAGAACTGGAGGATAGCCAATGTCTTTAGAGTCTTCAAAAACTACAAGAAAGAGGAGATGGGAAACTACAGGCCAGTCAGCCCTACTTCTTTCCCCAGGAAGAATGACATTTCTCAGTAAAGAGTATACTGAGAGTACACTAAGAGAATAAAGAGTGTACATCCCCAAGCCATGAGCTGACAGCTTCTCCAGGAGAATATTGTGGGAAACAATGTCAAAGACTTTGCTGAAGTCTAAGTAGACTACATCAACAGCCTTTTCCTCATCCAGGTGGACCATCTTTTCATAGAAGATCATTCAGGACCTGCCTTTCATGAATCCATGCTGTCTTGGCCTGATTCCCTGACTGTCCTGCACATGCCACGTGATCTCACTCACGATGATCTCTAACTGATGTAACAAATCATTCCGGATGTTATATATTAGCAAGTGGAAGAAGTAGCCAACATGGATTAATCAAGGGAAAATCATACTTGACCCACTTCGTAGCCTTCTATAATGTCATGACCAGCAAGGTAGAAGAGCAGTTGAGTACCTTGACTTCAGCAAGTCATTTGACATTGCCTCCCACAACATCTTTATCCAACTCTGGACTCTTCAGTTCAGGAAAGACTGGGAACTTCTAGAGGAGAGTCCAGTGGAGGGCCACAAAGATTATCAGGGGGATGGAGCAGCTGAGAGACCTAGAGCTGGAAAAGAGCAGTGGGGGGGATTTTATCAATGTTTAGAACTAACTAATGGATAGCGGTCAAGTGGATGGAGCCTGGCTCTTTTCAGTGGTACCCAGCAACATAATAAGGGACAACGTGCACTAACTGGAGTCCCCTAAGATGCTAGGATTCTATGAGTTGTGCTCTAATACTCTCAGAAGGCAGGAGAAAGATGGACACAGAATCAAAGGACAGAGAAAACAGCACATCTCTGTCTTCTGATAAAGTTATCTCCTAAGTTAATTATGTATCAGTTTTTTGATTATAAGAGGACATAAGGAGGCTTTCTATACTTCTTTCAGGGACAGCTCCAATATTTCTACTGTACATCAGATGTGGATAAAGGCAGATGGCCTATGTGGTTTTGAGGCATACTTTTGTAACACTGGAGTACTCTTTTCCTTTTAAATGATGCATGATTAGATCAGCTGAACAGATTCTGTTGCAATCTGCAAGATCCTGAACAGGCAAATAATAGAATTGGGCACTTAGAAATGGAAACTCTTGGAAAGGATACATATTGTTAAGCCATGGGGCCATCTGTGGCAAATGAGATTTGGAGTTTGAGGATCTAAACAACAAACTTCTACATATAAAAGGATAACAGCGACATAATTTAAGGGGAAGACAGAACTGAGGTCCATTCTGCTAATAAATAAATAAATAAGAGGGAAAAAAAAAAAAAAAAAAAAAAAAAAAAAAAACAACGGATATTTAGCACTTGAGAGATCTTAAATAAAACAGATTTTTGGATGTCCAGTGACTCTCCTTGTTTTTACAAACTTCAGTGTAATTGTTAATCTTATGCTAAGAAATTTGACTATTTTTTCTTTTATACTTTTGCGTCTTCAAAGACTTTGTACTATGTAAGAACAAAAAAATTGTTTTCCTTGTTTAAACACTGTGAACCTGAAAACTATTTTTGTCTTGAGTCAAAGAATTTTAATCTCCTTTACAACTCTATACTAAATTTTGTCCATGCTTTGTTCTTACATCAGTAGATCAGTTTTAGTATGACAGAGGATGTCAAATATATGAACTGAAAATGTGGCAGATCTGAAATTTATGTTTAAGTGTAACAACATTTCCAGCCAAAGTACATTCAAATCTGCAATATGCTTATTTATACTTCTATGTCTGTTAAAAAGACATACGAGCTGTATAATGTCAAGGAAGGTGAAGAACGCTCTGGATATTTATGTTTGTTTTTTTTTTTTCAGTACACACATGGTAATGCAATTTTTACGATAAATTTATAGTCTTCCTCAGTTTTGAAGATTTCAATATCTCAAAGTTAGAAAAGGTTTGAAGAGATTAATATACAAACATATTGCATATTTTCAAGTATTTCATTCAATATTTTGAATGTTATCCTTAAGCGTTCATCAAAATGTACGTCCCAGAAGCAACTTTTATCAGTGTTCAATTCTTATCAAGTATTTTCATATTTAGGTAGATGCATGAATATTATAAGAAGGAGGGGTAGGGGGGAAAAGGCTTATTTTTGTATCAATGTGGTGTTAATATAGATCTGGAAAAAATAATAGCTTCCTTTTGGGTATGTGAAAATAAGCAGAGTCAGTAAGTTTTAATTTGTAGAGTAACTATGGACTCTCTTTTCCTTTCAATCCACTCACAATTGCACCAAAGACAGTATAGTTTTTGGCTTCACAGTTCCTAAAATTATGCATCTGAAAAATTCTTCAAAGTCAATTATGTTATTTGTCTATAATGTATGGTAGACACTATTGCTTATCATTGGTCTGGATGGCATCCTTAAATTTAGACCTCGAAATTTCAACCTCACTGATTTTAGAAACCAGTCTTTCTGAATCTGTTCCACAATTTACAGGTCTTCTAGCAAGTCATCTTTAATTGTGTTTGTATGTATGTATCACACTTGCTCAAAGAAGATGCTGATTTACATTTATTTTGAATTTTACATCAAATTCCCAGCAATAAGTGACCCCAATCACCTCCAAATATTTTTGCTGCTAACAGAATATAGAACTGATATTTTTTTTCCAATTGTCAATTGCAACTAATTACTCCAGTTTCTGTGAATTTGTACTCATAAGGCTTTTCAGAACAAGTCAGACAGATTCTTGTCAGAGAAAATATCAGTTCACTTGATTCTGTTTTAATACTGAACTAGAATGAAAAGTGATTCCACGTGTCTTTCCAAGCCCTACATTTCTCTGATTCCAAACTTTAGAGCTGACTAGAAATTCTTAGAAATACCTTAGATAAAGCCATCTCTATCAAAGGTATAATAATATAAAAATGCATAATGTAACTAGCCTTCAAATCTTTCAAAAGGTAAGAGCCTGAAATGAAGTATAGTTGCTGAGGCTTTCAAGCAGTTTTTTACAGGTACGTCACCGTTGATCTTTGCCCCACACATAGTGCTGATGTAGAGTAAAGTGTAAATAAATTGACCATAGTCACTACATTCTATAGACCATTCACTACATAGTCACTTTTTCTCTTGAGCTGTAATTGCACTTTCTTTCTGCAGTACTTCCTTAACTTTATCTAAACACCAGGCAAAATAGGAAATGCTGTACCAGAGCATCAGCCCTCAGGAATAAAGATGATGCTGCCAACAACAACCATAATTCTCATTTAAAATACAGAGGGTTTTTACAAAAAGAGATAACATCTATACAGATCTGTAACTTATATAATCATGTAGCTTTCAACATTAATATTTCTTAAGCAAACAAAAGCAGTCATTCAGATGCTTGAGATAAATTCTATGTGAATAATGTTGGTCAATAAAATGCAATTTTTCCTTCAAATTGAAGGAAGAAAAAGTAGTATAACAGAAATTGTAATTTGTACAGGAAATGTTCCCAAACAAAAATTTACTTTTGAGATTAATACTTCTTTTGCCAGCCTAAACAGCAGCATTTATGTGACTTCAGACTGTGCGGCATTAGTTCATTTACTTAATATTGTTCTTAAATATAACAAAGATTATTCAGATACCAAAAAAAAAAAAAATTACGTACAAGAAAATACTTGGAGTGAGATCTAAAACATACATAAATCAAAACTGTTTTATAAAACTACCTTAGAAGTTGCAAAATTCTTCACTGGTGCGAAAAACTTCTGTTTCATGAAAATGAACTTAATCAACCTGTGGAAATACTGGGAGGAGTTTATTCACTAGCTGCTGTGTTTCAAAGTACTCACCTGGGTATAATGACAATGACTTAAAAGCTCATAATAAAGTTTCAAACTTTTCCTTTAATATTTTGACAGGTAGCAAAGGTGAATAAAACATAAAGAACTGTGAGAAAGCAAGATTTACTCCCCCTCCCCCCCAAAAAAAGAAAATAATAAAAAAATTCTACTAGTGCAAGTGAAAGAACACTGCATATGCCCATAAACAGTCATAATATCTGAGTTTTTTCAGAGGTGTTTCAGAGGAGTTTTGCTAATGTTTGTTTGTCTTATGGAGAATTAGACATCCAGAAAAATTTAGTAAGAAAAAACATATTAAAAAACAAACAAACAAAAAAAAGAATATCAGAGGAAACGAGTAAAACACTATCACAGACTAACTTTAACAGTTACATTTGTCTTGGTAGGAAAGAATAAATTACTTTGTGACCTTAATGTCCAGTGAAAATTGACTAATGCCTCTCAAGTCTATACATTCAAAATCTGTAGAGTATATACAAAAAAAAATAAGGAATGATTCATAAATTCCTCTTAAAAATAAATTTAGAAATAAATAAATAAATAAAAGACCACAAAAGAAACAAAGGTGAAGCTAAATGAATGCATTTCCTATCAGAAATTATTCACTGAGCTGTATAGACGTTTAGTCTTCTGGCAGCTGACAGCAAATAAGGGTGGGATTAATCTACCTCAGCTTTTTATCTAATCATGTATATTTAAGCTAATAATTCCAGGCTTTTATATAGTCTGTGCAGAATAATCACTATTTATGGAGACAAATTATCCCCTCTTAATCTTTTACAACAGGCCAGTGAATCATCCATAGCTTATTTTGATCTAGTACCTCAAAAAGTGTTAAATACTTCAATTTAGAGCAGAAAGGTGTCAAAACTAGTTGAGGAGGCTGAAAGAACTGGTGACTTACATTAAACCCTGAGAGAACTGGAGCTTTTTACTGTCTTGAAAGACATTAGAATTACTATTGAGCCTTCAACAACAAACTTTAAAGCTAGAGCTAACTCCAGTTTAAGAACAGACCTTTGTTTTTAAAAATAGATGAAGTTTGAAAAGGGGCTTTAGGAATATCTTCAACCTCTTTCTAAGTGAGAGCAAGGGCCAACATCACAGACTCAAAATGAGACAAAAAAATTTAGAGAACAGTATAGCCATAATAACAATATCTAATTCTCATGCCAGAAGTCTGCTTACAGCATAACATTTCCTGGGACAAGATTTTAATAGGAAATGGGCATGTAGCCAACCTTGGATAAATTACAAGAGTAAGAAAAAAGACTAACTTAATTATGGATATGGTTGACATTTGGAATTTGCTGTAATAGCAAGCATGGGCACTATCAGAAATAAAAGGCTTGTTCATCATCTCCTACCTTCTTATTTTTGTACTTGGGCTATAGTCTGTCAGATTTTCTTCTAGTATGATCCAAATGAAACATATCTGAAAATTTCAGTTTTATACTTTTGGCAGAAATTCAAGTTGAAGTGGATTTGATATATTCTTCATTTTAGATGCTTCATTAAGCTTTGATTATATGTCAAATCCTCCAGCTCTTACTCAGTCCATATTCAGATAATATTTGCTTTTCAAGTCAAGCATTTGGAAAAACCTATAGATCCTGAAGAACCATGGTGAATATTCCCAGACATTTTTTATTTTTTCTTAAATAAATAGGACAATGGGATCTGTGCTCTCTCATCATTTCAAAAAGCATCATCAGTAACATCAGTAAAAGCTCTAAAGAGTTTGGTTCTCATATAACATTAGGATTTCAACTAAATAGGAAAAGATAATTTTTTGGGGAAAAAAACAACAACAAAATACACAAAAAAAGAATGAAATGTCAATGTGGCATTCTCAGAAGCTGCAATTTGAATCCCTCTAACTCAGATTTCTGTGGAGAGAGTTATGGAAGTTCTCTGTTCTTTACTACTAGTGGGAGCTTGGAAGAATTGTGATATATTTGCCACTTCATCTAAGTTACATTTTCATTTTTAATTATTCTGGCTATAGATGTGACTTTCTGGTGATGGATGTTTATTCTAGAGAAATATACAGAACTGATAGAGAATTAAAAGTTAGTAATTTATTAGTTTTGGGGGAAAAATGATTTTAAAATGTGCTGTTTATATTACTTTGGGATTTTCCCCAGAAACTCACAGTCTTAAGAAGGGCACTGACTCATTTTTAGAATTTACCTCTGGAAAAGATAGAATTGCCTTTTTACTTTACATGTACCTGGAATACTGTCTATACGTCCTTTAGAAATGTTTGGCTCATCTTATTAAGCTTTTAAATGTTACAGTACTATAAGTTTTCTATTGTTGTTTTGTCCATGTAATATCTTCCATTTAATCAGCAATCCCCAAATGTACAGCTTTACATCTTTTCTTAATCACTTGCTAACACTACAAGTTTACTTCAAAAAAAAAAAAGGATTACTTTAAAAATCCTTTCTTCACACTCCTCAAATGCTTGGTCCACTCTTCTTGCCTTATTTACTTTGTCTCTCATTCTGAAAGATGTTTGGTGTTATTTTTGTTATATGAGCTTGCTAAAGCTTGACTGCAAATTGTTCCCCAGGTGTACTCAGACATGTCATATTACTACGATCTTTGAGAAGGAATTTTCTCTGATGTAGAGCGAACAAAAAAGGGGCAGTGATTCTGTAACATTCGCAAGAATTGTTTTACAGCCTGTGTTAATCTAGAATAATTAGTACAGCAGAGCTGGATTAAATTTCTTGGACTTTTTTTTCTGTGTTTTTATTTGTTTGTTTGCTTGTTTTGGTGGTGGTGGGTTTTTTAAGTGTTTTCTTTTGCCTAAAAGAGTTACATTGCACTGATTGATGAAGTGATTTCTAACCAAAAGCTTGTGTATTTTTTTAGTTAATAAAGATCTAATGGAAGATATTTCTTCTTCTGCCGTCCTCTGCCCCTAATATCCCATAAATGTCTTTGAAACCTGTCTTTTTTATTTTTTAAAATAATTATTTTGATCATGTTCTCAAACTAAACAAGAAAGTACAACATCTTTTTAATATATTCTGATCTCTCAGGTTATCTCCTTCCTTTTATCTTCTTCCTTACTGGTCTGTCTTCTTTGATAGATGAAGAAATTTTTGAGTACTGTAATTAGTTCATTTAAACAATTAAACTTTAATTGGCTATTTTTCCTGAAGATAAAGAAATTAGAAACTACTATAGAACAGTCAAAAGAAACCTATCTAACTGAGCTATCATTTCATTTTTAGTGATGTGGTTCAAGAAACACAATTTACTCCTTGAAGTATTAATTATTTGTAGAAGAATTTTGCAAAATGCTACCATAACTTTTTTCTTTTTATTTAGCCATGTTCCTTTTGCACACAATTTTAAGGAAATTATTCTTTCAAATTATAACAAGATCTGTGCTTTCTTTTGTGCAAACTGCACTGTCTTGTCATGGCACTTCAAAGCACAAAACATTCTGAATTCTTTTCTTCCTATTTTTCATCTATTCAATGAATGATAAAGCATTTAAATCAGATTAATCTTCTAAATGAACCAGTTAATAACCTAAATGAGTTATTGTTCATTTAATATGTATACTCTGTAGATTGAATTAAATTTGAACTCATTGCTGTTACCATGAGTTGTTACCACTCTCTCTGAATTGTTACCTGATCAAATATGACTATGGCAAAAATGCAGGTATACATATATAGTTCTGTTTCTTAATTTACTATAATTATTTGAGATGAATAAAATTATTTTGATAGAATTCTGGAGATTAATAAAAATGCATAAAACTTCTCACATAACTTAAAGATATTTACAACTATTCAGCACTGTTTGCTTTGTCAAAAGGTAATCTGTAGGTTTTATATGATATTTTGAAAAAGCTCTAGTGTCAAGGACAACTGGAAAAAAGTGTTTTACCATAAGACAGAAAAGAAAAAAAGATAGAAAATCAACTCTGTCCCAGCTGAAAGCATGTTAACCATCTGTTTTGATGGCTAGGAATTACTTCAAAATTAGTTTAGATATATAATAGTTAACTATCATCCTAAGAAAATTAATTTTAAAACACATGCAGTAGTATGTTCTAAAAGGTGTATATGCTGGTCACGTCGAAAGTAATGCCTCCTATTTATTTCCATGGAAACAATAACAGATACTAGGAGCATGAATACAGTATTTGGTAGATAAAATTCTCAGCTGCAAAACTGCATTTTTCAACATTGTTGCCACCATTAGCTGTGAATTTTCACCAGCAGTGAACAAGAGTCTGCATGCCCAATTCATGCAAATCTGCACCAACAGAGCTGACCAACTATCACTGTCTTCACTGCTGAAATACATCACTCATCTCATCCACTGCTTGGCTTGTGTTCAGCAAGTGTCGATTAACGTCTGTTGATGTAATTTTTAATTTTTATTTTTTATGGAAAAATTCAACAACACACATTTTCTTCATATGCACTTCTGCATCAGATGAAGTATTGTCAGGCTGTCCCTCTGCTGCCATCTGTTGCATCACATCAACATGTAACAGAATATAGGCAGGAAACGTACCACCAGCATTCACTCCTAATTTTGTGGACCAACATAATAGAAAAGGAGGCATTAGTTTTGGAGCAGTCCTCATTTTTGATACACTATAGATTTTAATGAAATTAGGTTTTTTTTCATTCCTATGTCAAATTTCTTGCAATATGCAGAAATAACAGCAAATCATTACATTATAGTCATCTATGTGTGCAAAACATTTTTATATTTGCTGTATTCTGATAAAATGACATATGCTTAGAATTGATTCAGTGCTTGAAACAACATTTTGTTTCTGTGTCAAACAAAAAAGTTGGGTGTTCTGTGCCTTTCAAGGCTGTTGCTGTCATTCACCTGAACTATTTAAAAAATATATATTTACCAGCTTACCCTGTAATTCAAATGGTCTAAGTTTGAATTTTCTAATTTTCAAAACTGTATATATGTGTATGCATATTTGCAATAAAATAAAAGCAATTTATCAACAAAAGTATTCTGTAGCAAAATACTTGTTCTATTGCTTTCAGGGCTAGTAATGTGAATGCTAAGGGTCTCCACGATTAGTCTTTGAAATGATATCATGTTATTTCTTACACTTAGTGTATAATATTTTGCCATAAAAACAAAACCTATATGTCATAAGCTTACAAGCCTTTACAATTTTAACTGGTCTATAGATAACTCACTTAGATTATACTGATGTCATTTTCAACAGCACCTGATCTTATCCAAAACAATATATATTTCTCAGACTCTAATTTACACATAGACACATATTTCAGGGAAATAAAGTTGTTTCCTTAATGAAAATACATTTGATCTCAGTAAAAGCACAGTCACATTTGAAAAATGTTACTACTCTTCTGAAATGCAAACATTACATGCTCATCTCAAGGTGGTCCTAAAGGTTTTACTTTGGGTACAACTTAAAAGAGTAAAGACATACAAGGTGTAATCATCTTCAAGAAAACTACAAAGTCCTTTCTGCTGGACACACCTACAGAGTAAGTAAAGTTGGAGTTTTCTGAATTAAAAGAACAGGAAAGACTGAGTATTAAAAATCTCCTCAGACTGGGAGTTTGCAGTCACTGTTATTTGAACACAGGCAAGGAGAAGGTCAAGCTCTTGCTAGAGAGTCTTCATGAATCAGAATTGTGTACAGAACCCAATGAGAGACTGGAATTAGTGGTTGTTAACAAGTTGCATGTAGGTTGGCATGACAACAAAGAAAGAAAAATGTTACCATGTGCAGTTTCAGAAAAGTAGAAATTAGATTATTAGGCATGGGCTTTAGTTCACTGAAGATGATTGGGAACTAGCTGAAATTATGTTGAAGCAGATCTGGCTGTGATTGAAAACTGCAGAAAGCCAAAAGAGTAATAACAGAAGAAAGGTTTTTGGTCATCAAAATTACGGTATCATATTTTAGGGCAGATGGATCTTTCCCAACTTGAGAGTTGATACAGCTATTAAATTATATGTTAGTAAGATAATTGTAATTTACATAGGCATACGTGCAAGGTAAACAAATGAAACTAGTCACTAGTGTTAACTTGTGGCAGATGCATTCCTTTTAAGTGCTAGGAATACCAGTGAAAGGAATATTATTTCCTCACCAGATAATCCAACAATTTAGTGTTAATGTTTAATACAGCAAAGTGCCTATTTACTTCAATGAACTTTTAACCCTGACAGGAGAAAAATGCAGTGAGGTGTGAACAAAGCCAGGTACATGCTGTGATGGGTCACAAAATGTACTAACAGCCATTTGGTAGGTAGAAGGAATAACCTGCAGAATATTTTTTGCCAAGTGGCTTCCAGGTAATTAGATAAGGTTGTTTCCTAGTGCGTGGCCTCTTGAGGAAAAATCAACCACTGGAAATTACAGTTATCTCACTTTACAATTTCTCACTTACAGATTCATTTCAAAAGTATATTTTTCTGAAATTATAAATGTAGTGTATCTTTACACTAAATTATTCTCATTTTTAGCAGCATTTAATACTTTGTCAGTGTTTTCAAGCTCACATTATTTGTAGTTTATTGTGTTAGAAAAATAAAATTCAGGAAATAAATGTGTTTTTGTTTGTTTTTTCATCTCTGAATAGTCATTTGAATTTTTTGTCACAAAAACAGGAAATCAAGCTCATATTCACCTCTTAATCCTTTCCATTCTCCAGAAATAGTAGTGTTAAAAAAAAAAAAAAAAAAAAAAAAAAAGTCTAGCCAGGAATGAGTTTGTAGAATCAGAAAAAAGAAGTGAGTGGGGGACTGAAAGAGGAGAAAAAAGAGAGGATGTGAAAAAAATCAGAAGAAAGAGAAGAGAGGAATTGCAATAACTCATACAATGTTCATATAATTTTTGTTTCTTGCACATCAAATACAAACCAATTATGTGGATAACTGGCATTCCAAAATACTTTTACTGCTTTTCCAATATTTTTTCCATTTGTTTTCTCTTTATCCAAAGCCAAATAAAACTGTTTCTAATTTGGCAAAGAAATTTCAGTTATATCTACGAAAGTGTGTGGACTAGATACTTGACCCAATATGGACAGTATTATTAATCACAACAGCAGGAATTAATACCACTGAATTATTCAAAATTTTAGTCAATGGCTTTTCTGCTCTGACTGAAGTTCCATTCAACACAGCATATTCTGGAACTGTCCTATGATATTAAGTATAGTTACGGTCTAAACCCCTAAGACCCAGTATTGCTATTCCAATAGGTTGTTTTGATTACAAAGTCAGAAGAGCAAGCACCAAGTACTAAGCATGGTCCATGTGATTTCATTTGATTTCAGTGTGAAAAACTAGTGGACATTAGGAATTGAAGCAGAAAGGAAGCATGAGCATGAGCCAAAGCAGAAGGGGTAAAAACCCTTTCTGAATTGTTTCCTCAGTCTCCACTTCAGTACTTCCCAAAGAATAAAAGCAAAGCAGCAGGAAACTTCTCTTTCATATGCTTTTACAACACATAAAAGAGTACCTATGCCTCAGAGATGTTATCTCAGTAGGAGTAATGAGTGATAAGAAAGGCAATGAATCTGGGACAGTGTACTCAAGAGTCAAGAAAACTAAGCATTATGTGATTTATTTAACATCATGTCCTTCATCTAATGAAATTTCTTCAGAAGATGTCTCAGTATATGACTCACAAACTGTGCACAAAATGACCTAAAAGCTAACAAAATGCTGAGGGAAATTACAGTTTCTAATCTATTTCATCCATTATGATCAGTATTGAAGTGTTTTAAGAAACTTCATCATTTCAGTAGATATTACTCCTGATTACTATTACCCAGTAGATATTATTTCATTTGTAAATGTGGTAGTGACGCCATCTGCAGCTTAAAAGGGGATGAACCAAAATACCCCAGTATCCTGCAAGCTTATCATTCTATGTTATACAAACCAAAGGTTGTGTTAAAAACATAAAAATAAAAACTTAAAATATACCAAGCTCACTAAAACAAGAAAACAAAATTAGAAGCTTTCTTTCTCCATTGAAACTATTTTTCTGACAAGCATTTTGCCTTCACTCCAAGACAAAAAGAACTTCTGAGTATGTGTATCTCAGCCTTAGGTGTTTACACTTCACACATTTTAATGAATTTCTTGTAATTCTTGTTTGCTGTAATTATAATAATAATAATTTATTTTATTCTTTTTATAGTAAACCTCTGATTTTTGTCCACAGAGTTGAATTTTTAGTGAGGCTTTAGATGGAACAGGAATTAAATCATATCACATATCATATCATAAATTTGCACAGTGCAGAGGAAATGCATGTATATCTTCAATGACTTTATTTTTATAGTACATAGGAAAACATGATTAAATGTCATACCCAGATATCAAATCTATAAAAGTAATGTGAGAAAGACAGTAATGAAAGGAAGATGTGTGTAAACTGCATAAATATGTTGCCAAGGTAAATACAAATAACTCACATCTAGTTGTGAAAATTAAGTAGCTTTCAGTAGGGTTATTCTAAGGAGTCATTATATAATTCTGTGAAAGAGTGAATATGTAATTTTGTCCTCATTTAACCAATTTTTCCATTGTATTCCTTTCATATCAATTTAAAATTTCTCAGAATCTTTCACCAACAGTCATAGGGAATATGCATTTCCTGTTAAAATATGAAAAAAAATAATTATGTACTAATATTCAAATACTCTTTTACTTTATCTGAATTCCTACAACTATGTAGCTTCCAGTGCAAGTTAATAAAATATAGAATAGAATATGGCCAATAGCAGCTATATGCAGCTAAATACTTTACTACTGTTGCTTGGATAAAGGGTAGAGGAAAGAAAGGAAGGTGAAAGAAAGACAAGCTTTCCTTACAGAAGATCTGGCTTTGGTGGGAAAAAAAGCTTCAAAGCTGTTTTTAAATCTGAATTGACAGAAGGAGGTTTCTCTAGAGTGTTTCCAAACCTTTATATTGAAATGGGTTGTTAGGCAGCGTCTGAATATCGCTATTCTGGAACAGCATTTGCAAAACATTTTCCTTGCAAAACATTTCCCAGACCAAACAACTTTCTGTATCAAAATGATCCTTTTTAATGAAGAGTATAGATGTTTTTACATACTTTTATAGCACCTTGATCATATCTTGGCATAATCAGCCTTGATGTAAATCTAGTCTACCTCTCAAAGGATAGTGTTCTACTGAATAAAAAATTGCGTAGACCCTGGTTTCCCATGCACAATTTTAAAAATAATGGTTAAAAAAAAATGGTACAAAACTGTGTTGTTTAGGCAGACTTTAAATGAATCTAAGTGATCGATAGGATTTTCTATAAACAAACAGCCATACAGAAACAGTAAAACAAAAAGTAGAATAGCATTATGTTAATCCCAGGAAACTAATTCTAGTGATATACTACAATAGCCACTTTATGCCTTCCATTCACCCCAAACAAGAAAATATACAGCAGAGACCACACCAAAGTTTAGTGTTACCTTGTGTGTTTTACAGCAATTCAACATAATACACGTTTCTAGTGCCAATATTAGGAATTTCTGAGCACCTATATAAGCTTGCCTCTTCTGAAATAGGAGGGACAAGCAGTTTCTTTTAATCCATGGAGGGTAATAGTATTTCTAATCCTAACCTAACTCTCTCTCAATAAGTTACGTAACAATCCATACTGGTACTCCATATGTGAACACAGTCACTTTTGTCCTTCTCTATTTGTCTGAACCAGATTATTTTTCCTCTTTTCACTTCATCATTTTACTAACAGCTGTGGAGTTTCAGAAATTTTTCCATGTTCCAATTTCAAAATTTACCATAAAAGAATAGGCGGTTTTTTTTGTGATCCTCCTCTCCCCTCCTTCCATGTACTCGAACACACACACACACACACACAATCTTTATTTCCTGTAACTGTTTTGAAGTAATCATACCTAGTGTGATGGCCACATGTGACATAAACAAATAACTATCAGGAGCAGTCATGATGGCTGCATTCTTGAACTCTGAAAATACAGATAACAAGCTAATAGTGAAGGCTTACATTGCACAATAACCTATGTTATCTCACTCAACACCTGAGGACTAATCAAGCATGTGCCAGCAAGGTACAGCTGATATTGTATTTATACAATACAAAATAAAGGATTATACAATTATGAGTCAACCATGTTACCACACAAATATTGAGGATTCCAGGAGTAATACAGTTCATTGGTAAGTACTAGTAATTTGTTAAGTTTTTTTTTTAGCTTTGCTAGGATTATATCTTACACTGTATATATATAATCCTTCAGACATTCAGCCACACCTAGGCTCTTTATGTCATTGAATCAAGGATTTTAGAAATAAAGGGTGTTGACTCTGAACCTTGTCACCTAATGGGAAAGTTGCTTGGATGAGTGTGTTTATCCTCTCTGCAGTAAATAATCAAGTGTACTTTGTCATCTCAAATCTTTCCTTTCTTATTTATAATTGTTTTGTTAAATCATTACTTGCTATCAATAAAAGTATTTCTGCTTCTCTCTTACAAGTGAAGTATATGATTTCCTTCCATAGCACCTTCCTAAAATCCTTCAGAATATTTGCCATTCATATAAATTTCCAGCATGCCTGCCCAGATATCCCCCTGCCTCCCCAGCTGCCCCTGTGGAACAGGAGGACAACTGGACAATGGTGGTGATGATGGTTCTTTCCTCTTGGTGGTGTCACGAAAGTCTAACCAGACCTCACTTAGCATCAAAACCGTGTCAGCAATGAAAAAAACGACAGGTCATTGTCATTGGTGACTCTCTGTTGAAGGGAACAGAAGTGCCAATATGTACACCAGACCCTCTGCACAGGAAGGTCTGTTGCCTCCTGGGAGCCCAGATTAAAGACGTAGGGAAGAAACTTCCTTCCCTAGTTTGGCCCTCAGATTACTATCCCCTATTGTTGTTTCAGGTAGGCAGCGATGATATAGGAAGAACTTCCCTAAAGACGATGAAAAAGACTTCAGAGCCCCAAGGGCAACAGGTAAAGGGTTTGGGAGCACAAGTAGTGTTCTCCTCTATCCCTCCAGTTGTAGGGAATGATGAGGGACTAAATATGATGGGCCAGTGGATTAATAACTGGTGCAGAGCCTGGTGTGCCCGGCAGGGTTTTGGGTTTTTTGGCCTCTGCACGAGACCAGCCGTTCCCCCTCCTGTTGATACACTCCCTTCAAATATTGGAAGGCCACAATGAGGTCTCCCTGGAGCTTTCTCCAAACTAAACAAGCCCACTTCCCTCAACCTTTCTTCATAGGAGAGGTGCTCCAGACCTCTGATTATCATTATAGTGTGTTATCTTGCATTCCAATATTATATTTGGTAGATTAGTTTGTTTCTCCTCAGACCATTGTCACTTTTTTTGTTTTTGGACCCATCTCTCTACTGTTTTCCCTGTTTCTATTTTCTGGGGTGAGGATCTGTGGCTCCCTCCGACCCGCTAGTCACCGAACAGGGCCAAACCAGCCTGTAAACTGTTGACAATATATATAGCTATTTTGTTTTCATTGAAGTTTTGTATTGTCATTCTGTTCCATATACTTGTCATTGCATGTTGAGAACAGTAAAAGCCTTCCTGTCAGACAAGATCTTTAGGAGATCTAGATAAATGAAATATCTGCTCCAAGATCCACTTTGCCTTTAGACTACAAAATAGCACTGAGCTATACAGGCTTTTCAAGACTATTCTTAAACAGACAACTTGAGGCACCTAATGTATTCTACTAGGAGATTTTGTTATAAGCTTTTGAATGAGCTAGGATCTACATTCAATTTAACTTTTACTTTTGGAGGTTTCTTTTTGTGGTATAAATATATGCTTATCTACCTCCCAGAAGATTTTGAGAACTAGAACAATAATTGTTCAAAAAGAATCATGATCTTTCTGTAACTTATATAATGTTAATGTTCAACGAGTGTGAATCAAGCATACTTTTATTTCTAGCTCCTCAAAAAGTGGATAGACAAAATGTCCTAATTTCTAATCTCTAATTCCTTCTGTTAAACTTAATTGTATTAGCAAAACCTTCATATCAAAACTCTTGTGGTAATGGAAAATTTCATCCAAGCTTTTACTTTTTATAGCCTAATTTTCAAATTACAAAGAATGTGCAATTTACTTTTGAATCAGTTAAAGCATGAAAGACAACTCCACATTCTTAACATTCAAAATGTTATAATGATGCCTTTCATTTTATCAAAATGTACCATAAATATTTGTGATTCTTTCAAAATAAGTCATGCAATAAAATTGTAGATAAAAAGTAACTAAATTGAGATATACATTATCCGATATCTCAGCATGAATGTAGATCTAATGATGTAAATGAAGTTGTCCTGTTTTTCAAAAGAAGCTTGTAGGAAATTCTTCATAATGGCACTGATATAATTGGGATCACAGCAATACACATTTGCTATTTCTTAAGATGACCACAGAAAAAAAAGCTTACAAATAGGAGTATGAAAGTTTAGCAAAAGGTCTAAAACATGGGCTGCATGTTTTTGTTTTGATTAGTGAAGTTATGTATCAGGAATTGGTTTTGTTTTTCTGTTTTCTTTGCAAAAAAAGAGTTCAGCAACAAAAACAGTCAATGAAATATGTACTTCATATCTTGGTATGCAACCTCACTAGCTGAAGTGGAAAAAAAAATAGCTAATGATTCCAGAAATCTTCAGTTACTGTCATTCCACAGTCTTCTTGTTCTCTGAGAAATGGGAATTTAATCAAAGCTCTAATGACAACTTCCAGACACAGTAATAAAAGTAGTCTGACTCATAGAGGCAATGTGTTGTCTTCAATCTAAAATTTTCAAATCCATTCTGCACAGCTCTTCTCATGGAAATCCCCTGCTGTAATTAGAAGAAATATGCAGAGCCAGCGGTTAAGACACAGGGTACTCATTTCTTAATTACATTTTTTTTCTATAGTTGCATATATAGCATTATTCCAGTAGACTGAAAAATTCTCATAATATACTTAGGTATTTGCAAAGTAACTGCACATAAACTTAAGAGAATACATTTTCTAATACTTAAAGTGTAACAGAATATAACTATTCATACATTGCATCTTTTTTTTTGTCATTTGATATTTTATACTGAAAAAAAAACAAAAACAAACAAACAAACAAAAAAAAACAGTACCTAGAAGTAAGTTCTGTAGGGTTAGAGAGTTATTTTATTTTTCTAAAAGATAGCCTTTTTTTTTTTTTTTTTTCAGATTTATTTTTTCTCAATCCAGATATATTCTTGTCTCAGGTTGTAAATGCTAGCCTTCAACTAATCCTTGTCAGAATAACCAGTCAATTTCCACTACCACAAGGCAACAAGAGCAACATGCATTTATTAGAAAAAAACAAGAAATATAATAACAAAAATAATTCCTGCAGTTTCTTTTTTTCCCCCCAAACTCATGTACTTTATGGACTTCAAGTACAGTTTAAGAGGCAGATGATCAGAAGCCTGCTATTTACAGGATAAACAAGTGTCAAATATTGTATTCCTGCTCTTTGTTGAATATATACATATTTATTTATTTTTCAAATCAATTTCCAACAGATAATTTTACCATTCAGATATAACTTGCATATATAAACAGTAAATCTATGCTACCTTAATTTACTGAAAAAGTTAGCTTTCAGACCTAATGGGCTCTATTAAATAGAGTTTCTTAGGGAGACTAGTGGGATGAATTACTCTTTAAACTGCCTGCTTTCTCCATTTTATTACACCTGTGGTTTAGTTACAGGTAGATGAATAGTCTCCAAATACCTTAGCGGTGATCAGTTATATCCAGAACTATCCAAGATTTTTTTTTTTTTGTTTCTTTGTTATAGTACTTCCTTAAGCAGTTTTGTGGATTTGTTTTACTTTTGAGGAAGAAAATTAAAATTATTTTTTGTTGTTGTTGTTGAATTATAATATTAGATTTTCCCCAATGTACTGGGAACATAAGTCTTTAGTACTGTCTACACAAATAAATAGTAAGAGTGTGCCATGAGCCACTATCTGACCTTTGATGAAGAACCTCATTTCTTTTCCATATGATTAAGCTGTCTCCAACTCCCTGAGAAGCTTGGCCTTACACAGAACACTACTGAGATTTCTCACCTGTTCTGCTCCCCAAATCATCTCTGTGGAAGTATTGTCTTTCAAAGTGTAAAACCAATCATCACAGACTGGTTCTCCTTGGTCATGTCTTTACTATGTTTACCTGGAAACTAAGTGAATATTCATGATGACAGTTCTTTAATAGGATTGCTTATTTTTCTTATATTTTTTGGAAATGTGTCAGTCTGCAGAAGTTCAGTGGCATAAAACAATTCTTACTAACTTGCCATAATTTTTTGTATTATGGTTTTTAAAAGGAACTGGTGTTATAACATTTTCTAGTTAGAGTATGCTCAAAGATACTAGTAATATGCAGTTACAATTGACCTCAGTAATTAAAAAAAAAAAAAAAAAGTGCATATTTAATTTTTCATTTCTGATAGCATGAATAATACTCAAAGATTCTAGTATTTTAACTTTTGCAATGTGATGTATTTACTTGCAAGTGTAACCTGAATTTTTTCTTTTATCTGGAGTCTGTACGTAATATTAAAAGAAATATGTTTTGTAGTACAGTGTTTGCTAACATTGTAAAAACTGTATTTTTAACTCTAATGCACATTGATTACTGCTTGACTTGATGAAGAGCACTGACAAAAATGCCTAAAAATAGAAATTTTGGAAAAAAGGAAAAGATACAAGTTTCTGTGAAGTAATTTTCTCATTTTTATGTCTAGCTGCATGGCATTTATTTCTTAATTAAATGTAAAAAAAAAAAAAAAAAAAAAGAATGTGTGGGACAAATAATCAAATTTTAAAATTCAACGTTCGTATTCCTTAGTGCAGGCTTAAAATTTTCTTTCACAGACAGCTTGTCAATAAGCTTATTCACTGAAATATTTACAGACATTTTGCAAAAGAAGATGTAAAACTCAGCTTAAGCACACTTCCATATCTCATTCAAGCAAGTACATAGACAGTCTTTTAGGTATTAACAAAGCTGTACAAGTCACTGACCTATATAATTCACAGAACAGTACCAAAGCAGCCTTCTGTCAGTGGCAGATACACTTGTCATTACACAGTCCATCACATCCTTAGTGAGAAGATCAGGCTCAGCCTATAGTAGGAATATCTGACAACAACAACCCTGTCATGCTAATTGCTAGAGCAAATTTTATGTTAGCTTTATGTGGAGATAAAATATTTAAAGCAAATAACTTGGATAACCATGAGCTGGCAGTTTAGAGTACTTTATGGAAGATAGATATTGAAATTAATTTATGCTTTAAGAATATGAACAGCCTATCAGGAAATGTTCATGGTATAAGCTGTCTTAAAAAAATTTAAATTTAACTGTTAGACTGCCATAAGATTTTTTTTTCTTTTGCTAGGCCTATAAATAAGAAAACTATGGTAATGTGCAAGAAATAGATAATTAATTGATTAAAAAATAGACATTTTTTTTATTCTAGATAAATTCATGTGCTTGTATGGGAGTATATAAATAAAAGGTATTGATAATGCAGACCAAATAAATAAACTGATAAATGGTCACCCTTATAACATTTCCCTTTTAGGAATATCTGTTAGTTGTAACAAAGAAATTGTGATTTCTCAGGAGCGTTTTCAATATAATCTCTCTGTCATTAGGGACACAAAAGATAGACAACCTTAATCTGGATGACTATCATGCCTGAAGGGTTCTATGGAAACTGCAGTTTTTCTTGCTTTGTCCTTTATAATATCATTTTCCGTAGTTGGATTCGTGGCACTGGAGGAGATCATCTCTTTTCTTCCTTCACGATAAAATTTTTGCTTTAATCTTTTTCATGCAAAAATTTTAAATAAAACATTGTTGCAGTATTTCTGCAGACACACTTGTATATGTTATTCAACTTTACTGTAAGAAATATTACACAGTCTCTGTATAAGATTTAAGTGATGCACTTTAACCACCGTATAAGGAATTCAAGTGTTACCACAGATAGCAAAACTGGGAAAGCAAAAGTTCTTTTCATATTCCAGCATAGCCTTTGGAACAGAGGGTGTGTGAAACAATGGCGTGTGACTATTATTGGTGCAACTATTTCTAAAAAATTCTCAATAGAAAAACTCATGTATATATAACTGAGTTTTTATATCATGTCTTCTCAGTATTTCACATTTCACTATGTGTTGGTGCAGTTTAGGTTAGCTAATGATAATCTCAACATAACTGAACCGTTTTTCTTCAGATTTGTTACAAGTTTGAAATAAATTGTTATTATATTCATGAAAAATATTTTACACATTTCAGATGAACATCTATAATTCCATTGCGTAATGGTCTACACAGTATTTTTGACTGAACTGAAACTGCTTGCTTATCTTGTATTTCTCAAAGCCTAGGTAAAGTGTGGATTGCTAGGATTCCTTCAGTCCTTTATTGGACATTCATGTTATTTTTATCAGCTAGTTAACTTATTTTCTATTGCTGCTGGGTTTTCAAGTAATTATACCTAAGATTACTAGTCAACCTTCTTTCCTTCATCATCAAGTTGGTTCTTAGCTCTACAAGGTCTGCTCTAGGAGTCCTAACACTGTAGGAAAGCAAGGTTTTGATTTAACTTTAGAAAGGATAGCACATATGCAGATTCCTAACTACAGTTCCAGAACAGGTCTATCAAGTCCATATCTCAATTAAAACTTTCCTTAAAATATTCAGTCAAATGTAAGTACATTAAGTAGATGTTACTTTTGTTGTTGTTGTTGTTGTTAGAAGTTTCTACATGATAAGGAGGTATTTGTTTGGCCAGTGGTCTTAATGTGGTGTTTTGAAAAACAAATCATTATGGAATACGTTTTAATTTAGAAAAATAAATATTGGAACAAAATTAGCATATTTCGTCTGCAAATAATTAGTTTGATTTAACTTCATTTAACATTATTATAAAAATAATTTGTTTTGTTAAAATAACTTTTTTTATATATTTATTTCTGATAGAACACTGTTTTTCATATTTATTGTGTTATAATTAATGACAGGAATGCAAATACTAGGAAAAAGAAATTAGACACATTTTTTCCTTCAGCAAAAAAACCCTACAATATAGTACTCTGATATATAAGAAATACTGGATACTGGAAGAAAAAATAAAAAATCAGATCTTTTCAAATTATTACTTTTATTCAATTTCTGTGTGACTTTATATCATTATTTTCTTCTTAAAATGTTGGCATTGATAAGAAATTGAGCCTAGAATAACAGCTTAGGGGCCCAGTTAAGGTGAATGAACTACGCAGAATGATATAAAAGACATAGGGAAAGCAGAACAAAGCATATGACAAGGAAGCATGATAATTGGACTAATAAATGAAGCAAGGAAATCCTTAATTCTGATTTCTGCTTCGACAACTGCTTGCTTGTTTTCCATTTCATAATATAAAAATAATTTTTAAAACATAATCTTTCCTAAATGAAAATTTTCACCAGTGGCATAATAGTAAGGGAACATTTTGTACATTTTCTTTCTTATCCCATCTATCTTAAATTCTTAGCTGCAGTGTCAAAGGTCTGTCAGAAGAGCTGGAGAGAGAGAGAGAGCTCCCTTTTCATTGCTTAACTCACTCTCCTGAGTGTTTGAACTGCCTCAGACTGACGAATTCACAGAATTAAGATGTTACATCTTGAACGTGTGCTCGAGGCTATTCTGTACAAGGTGGACAACACTGGCACTTCCAGATATGCTTAAAAGGGGGCAGAGGATGAAAAGATCCAAATCTCTACACAGAGAAAGGCTGTCAGCCTAAATGGGAGAATTTTTCACTCTATGAATCCCCATCTGAAAGAACTGGTGAATTTTGGGCAATGAAGGAAATACATGAGTCCCCCTACTGTTTCTGCTGGCTAATTTGTGTGTCTCCCTGCTTATTATGCTGCCTACTAAAAATCTTACTAAAAGTATTGAATTCTTTCCCTGAACTGCAGATAGAAGATTGGAATCTAATGAGAAATTAAATATTTTGTTTTGGGAGCCAATGCCTCTGACTGCTTCAGAGAGTAATTCACCTCACTAATAGATTTTTATATTTTTAATGAAAGTCGCTGTTTACATACAGCTCTCTTCAGGGACGATAGAGAAAATTCATTACATCACTACAGTAATGACAAGGCATGATTTGTTAGAAACATCATTGTACTAAACATTTCTGAACACAACATACAAAGGAAATTCTGAAATTCTCATTTTACTACAAGTTAATAATAATAATAATAAAAAAGACTAAATATTACTTTCATAGCAAAGTCATGTCTGTTTTATAATATCAATTAAAACATTATCTCTGAATTTTAGGAAAAAATATATGGAAAGCCACATCTCATATGTTTAAGCATTAAGATCTCCTTTATTCTCCAGTTGTTGATTTAGAATTTGCTTGCTATTACTAATGTTAAAATTCTTTTCATAGTTCTGTGCTCAAGTAAAGCAAATACATTAACATAAACAAAATAAAATCAGTCTTCAGTACAAACGGCAGTAACAATGCTGTGTCAGTACCAAGTATAAAAGTGTTTCAGATATTAATTTTTAATTTTATATTGTATGGGAACTGCTGAGTCATGGCCTGAACCTCTGATTAATTACCTGAGGTGAGCAATGAGTCAGCCATGGCAGCACAGGTGAAAGAAATTCACCTGTGCTGCAGGAAGAGGTGGAGCCTGGCTCCACCTCTCCTAGGCCCATTTAAGAGCTGACTACCAGTGAGGAAGGATTTCTCTTTTGGAGATCTGCTCTGCTGGAGTTTCCTAAGTGAGCCTATGATACAAGTAAGCATCCTATCTATTCTCCTTGCCTTGCTTTGCCTAACTCTCTTGCTTATTTCATTATTATAACATCTTAATATTCTTTGATTATACATATATGTAATCAATTTCATTTTAAAATAAAAAGAAAAATGTTTAAGTACAATTTTTGATGATTAAATGTACAAATTGTGGTAAAAACAACTTCAGATCCGGATTTTTTTTAATATGCTTGTTCTGTTGTAGAAATCATTCTGTAGGTAACACTCTCAGATAACTTCTTGCTATCTGCTTTTGGCTATCTGCTTTTGAAAACCTTTATTCAGGATGGCTATCTACAAATTGCTGAAATTAAGAGTTTATGGAATAGAATAAAGAGTAAAGGCACCCTTCTATTCGTGATAATTAAAAAAAAAAAAAAAAAAAAAAAAAAAACAACTAAGGGGGAGGGAAGCAAAAGGCTGTAATTTCTATATTACCTGTAAGTATGGAGGTACACTCATAAAATGAGAAAGGAAAACACTAGTTTTGCAGGTTTGTTGGTTAGCTTCAATTGATCAGTGACTGGAGGTTGAGTATTTGTAGACATGGTCAGCCAGAATGTCAGAGGAAACAGAATAGTTCATGTCTGGCATGGTACCGTCTCCTGGTCAGAAACTATCAAACAATACCAGTGGCAATCATGAGAGCAGCAGGAGCTTAAATCAAACCCTAACATCAACACGTAGATGGTGATCACCCCTGTGGATTTTTCCATAGATAAATATCTGGTAAATTATCAAAGATACCCTTCTTCTGAGGCCACGAACACCACTTAGCCTTTCACCTATTTTGAAAAATTTCAACTGAACAGCAAGAATTTGCGGATATATAAAGAAATCAAGAACAGTGGCTGAAAAAATGGTAGAGCAACCATCCTGACACATGATCAACAGGTTCACAGGCATATATGCATCCTAAATTTTCTGTTTCAAAAGAATTTCATACCATATTCTTTTAGCAAAGTTTTGTTTTTTTAAAAAAAAAGTTTTGATTCTGTATCTTTGTCCAGTTCTGTACATGCATATTTCCAGTGGAATCAGTGAAGTATATTCCATAAAGTAAATGAAGTTTGAAACTGGAATCAGTTCTTACCTTCAAATAATTTTACTGATCCCAGCAACAGAGCTGAATCACTTCTGTTATTTCAAAGGAGTAATATGAATTAGGAAAGGTGTATGCCTTGTGCTCAGGCAATTAGTCTACAGATACTCAGGCAATTAGTCTACAGATAATATCTCTATTTAATGCATGCTTTTGGGCTCATTGTCTAGACTTGTGGTTAGTAAAGGAAAGGCCCAGCAAGAGGTACCATCATATTTAATTTTAAATCTGGGTCTAAAATCCAAAGACACTGACCACTGTAGAATTCTACTTCTCTTCACAAATAATAAAGAGAGCTCAGTTTATTTGCATTAATGACATTATCTATATACAACATTTATAAAATAATTTGAGATGAGCCACATTCTAAATTCCATCAGAAGAGGGGTGGCCAGCAGGAACAGGGAGGTGATTGTACCCATCTACCCTTGTGAGGCCCCATCTGGAGTATTGTGTCCAGGTCTGGAGCCCCCAGTACAAGGAAGACAGCTGTTGGAGAGGGTCCAGAGGAGAGCCACAAAGATGATCAGAGGGCTGCAGCACCACCCCTACAAAGACAGGCTGAGGAAGCTGGGCTTCTTCAGCCTGGAGAAGAGAAGGCTGCAGGGTGAGCTCGTTGCAAACTTTCAGTAACTAAAGGGAGCTTACAAACAGGAGGGGAGTGAACTCTTTGAAAGGGTAGTCAACAGCAGGATAAGCAGAAATGGATTTTAGTTGAGGAAGGGAAGATTCAGGTTGGATGTCAGGGAAAAGTTCTTCACAGAGAGAGAGGTGAGGTGCTGGAACAGGCTGCTTAGAGAGGTTGTGGATGTCCCGTCCCTGGAGATGTTCAAGGCCAGATTGGATGGGGCCCTGGGCAGCATGGTCTATTATTAAATGTGGAGGTTGTTGGCCCTGCCTGAGGTAGGGAGTTGGAGATTCATGATCCTTAAGGTCCCTTCCAACCCTGGGCATTCTTTGATTCTCTGTTTCTGTGAAATTGCAATTGTTCTACTCCATTAGGAAAAATATAAGTTGTCCTTCACTGGAAAACAGATGCTGCTCTCCACTCTTAGCTCAAAATTCTCCTAATGTTAGTGGGTTTCTTTGTTTGCTTTTTTGTTTTTTTGTTTGATGCTTTTTTGGTTGTTTTTTGTTTATTTTTTATAAAATACTACCCATTCCAAAGGCGCTGTCACATTTCAAGTTTCTTTCCTGTCTTCACTGTCCATACATAATTTTGTGGTGCTTTAATCAATTTGAGGATCTCTTCTGCTCTTTTTTATTATGACATTTACTCAAATTTACTATTTCTTCAAGTTCAAACTGACTTAAAGATGGCTTTGCAATTAAATGATTATTTACCCAAATGCGGAAACTTATAATAAGCTGGTATGTGTCAACTAAACAGCCAAATAGAACAACTTAAATTTATTTACACTGCTTCTATATCTTTTGCGTATTTACTACTCTTTACCACAAAGAGCAGCCTAGGAATAAATTATTTCAAACTGAATGCTAATCTGTGCTTTCATGCAGAAAGAAATATCTTAGGATTTCCTAACTATTATCTCCTTTTTTTGTTGTCTGTATAAAATAGCAGTGTTACAGGGAAAGTAAAAGATTATTTCTGTCGTCTTTTCTGTGTACTTCTTTCAAGAAAATGGGAAAGAAATCTATCACAAAGCATTACTTGGCTGAAGATATGACTCTTGTTGTCCATTTTGGTTCAGAGGAATCCGAAGTTTTAGATCTTTAAAAAGTTTGTCAAGTTAGAAACATGTCACCATTTTGAAACTATTTATATCAGTTCTCTTTTCCTTGTAAGAAACAAGAACACTTCGAATAACACAATTGTCCACATGTAGATCATTAGACAAACACATGTAGAACATAAGACAAATAATTAGTTCTTCATTAAATGCTTAAGTTTACTATAATTAATGGGGAAAAAACAAAGTGCTAGAGAAATCCTCATTTAACTTGATTTCTTTATGCAGTACCTGATTAAGTGTTGGCAACACTGCCTATGGAGAGAGAGTTGGAACTAGATTATCTTCAAGGTCCTTTAAAATCCAAGCTGTTCTATGATGTGATAAATGAATTGCAATCTAATATATACTTAATCTGTGATAATGCTTGACTTAAATGATTGTGCCACTGTCCTTAAAATGATGCACAAAATTAATGCACTGTATTTTAAATTGATTAAAATGTCCAAACTAAATTTTCCTAAATTTTCTTTTGTGAAGACGTAGCTAATTAGAAAATTTTCATCAAATCAGAAATTAGTGTTTCAATCACATAGTAGTTTCTGTTTTTCCCAGTGTTAGCTCAGTTTTTTTAAATTTTACTGAGAAAATACGCAGTTTTTGCAAGAGACGTGTAATTGAGAGAAGATCCATTAGGGTGGAAGTCCAAAAACTATAAGACATCTACGCAATTGAATACTGTCAATCTTTTGGATTGGATAATAATGTTTCCAAATCATCACATTGAATTATTAATCATTGGATTGCCCAAGTCACTGTTTTATGTTGTGTAGTCACTCTTGAATAATCTCCTACTGACTACTAGAACAAAGAATACAATATATTTATGATTATCTCTTTTGAACTGTCTGTATTATTTGACTGGTGATATGTTATTTTCTGATCACTATAAGAATTATTAATGTTCCATTTCATTAGCTATAAGCCTTCATGTGATTGTTTTCTTAAGTCTTCACATAAGATGCATAGAAAAAAGACACAATATATACATCTTCAGTGGTTTGACTGCTGAGTTCAGTAAATTTTAAATATTTTAGACATTATACATATATAATATTTAATTAAATACTATATGTTTATATATACATTTTTATAAAAATAAAAATATGTTCTTTTTTTGTACTAGGTAACAACCATGCCAGATGTATCCTGCTCATGAGTTCCTGAGATCAACCACTATGTAGTATAATAAACAATTAAATAAACATTTTCCATTTTTAAGCCATTCATGTTGTACTCTTTGCTAGCACCCGCTTCAATGACTCCTCTTGGAGAAAGATTTTACGGTTTCAGCTGGGATGGAATTTTTTTCTGTAGAGTGTTTGGTATGGTATGTTTTTCCTTCCAGGAGAAAAAAAAATGTTGATAACTCATACTGATTATTGTTTCTGCCAAGGCCATTCTCAGCAAAAGGCCCAAGGAGCAGGGAGGGGACAGAATTAGGACATTTGACTTAAACTGATCAAAGGAATATTCCATATCATATGGCATCATGTGGAAGGAGTTTTGAAAGTGGTAGGAGTTTACCCTGTTCTTCTGCTACTGCGTGGGAGCATATGTTGGAAGGTGGTGAACAATTGTTGGCACACCATTTGTTAGATACATTCATATAGGTATATATATACATGTAAGTATATATATAGACTATTATATAGAACTATGTATAATCTGTATAACTATTATCCTTTTCCTTTGCCTTAGTAAATAGTTTTGTCTCAACACATGAATTCTACTTTGTTTTTTTTTTTTCCCTATTCTATCCCCCATCCCACTGGGAAGGGGAGAAGCAAGCAAACAACTGTGTGGTGCCGAACCATCTTCTGGGTTAAGCCCCAGCATCTGTGCATGACAGTGAGTCTGAATCATTTACTGATCCAATGAAAAATATCAATGGGGTTCTCCAACATTGAGTTTTGTTTGGCTTACTACTGCATTTTTGCTACCAGACTTTCTGCTGCACTCTTTCAAGGTAGACAAACTTTGAATGTAAAATAAATTTTGGATATAAACAAACTGAATAGCCAGTCATTGTCTTGAATCAATAATTTGCTCAATATACAGAAGAATAACAACAAATACAAAATCTGTAGAGTTCACAATTATTACCATAATTACTGGTGTTGGAAACAGATTTGTTTTTACACTGTGGCCATATAGTATGCCAGTTCTGCAGTAAAAGACTGAATTCCCATTTTTTGAAAAGGGAGAAAAGCAGGAGTATTGAGAGTCTAATAGAAGGATAACACATCCATCTAGCTTTAAAAAAAAAAAAAAAAAAATGGGATGCATATTCCCAATCTATAATACAAAACAATAATTTCAAAAAGTCAGAAGAGATTATAGAAAATACCTCAGGAACAACCATACAATAGTAAACATGCATGTTTTAAATTTAGAATACACTCTTTGTTCATTTGAACCTCCATCAATATTTATTATTAATTTTACATAGCTTTTAATTAGGGCAAAACAATGGAAGATTAAGCAAAATTGTAAACCTCTAAATATTAAGTACTTTTTAATATATGATCAGATAAATAATTTCTTGTAATAATTTTAATTTCCTTTTCATAAAAAAAGTTATATTCTATTCTTGGATCATTCAACAAATCATCATAAACCTATATATAATTTTCAAGTGCATTAGATGTAGATAATGGTTTATTCCACTAATTCATATTAGAATTTTAGAAAAGGCTGCATGGCTGCAACATAAATAGAAAAAAAAAAAAGTGACATTCCATATTTTTAGGTATTTCAGTTATCCATGTTTTTTTAAGATGAAGTCTGAGTGATTATGTAAATAAAACTTTTTCAGAAAATGGTCTTAATGTAATGCAAAATAACAGACTTAGTTATTTTTTACAACTCTGATTGAAATTATCAGCAACTCTAAATTACTGAAAGGCAATACATAAATTTGTCTGCAATACTGTAAGTAATTTTGCATATCAATTATGCTACACTCCATAGGAAAAAAAAATGTTGGAAATAAGTTGATAATATTCCTCTAAAATTACAGATTCTTCTCGCATCTCCCAAGGGTAAAAATATATAAACTATGTTTTGCTGTGGTTGTTGCTCTTGTTGTTTCAGGTTTTGTAATTTAATGTATTAGTTATCAATGAAATATGTTTTTCATCATATTGAAAACTTATATCTGTTATGAACAAATAAATGGAGTTTTGACAAATAAGGCTTTATATATTTAAAAAACGTATTCTTAAAAGTTTTTTTTCCACACATCTTTATGAAACTTTGAAAATGAGAAAGGAAAAAAAAAAGGTTTTATGAAAAATTCAATCAAAAATAATAGTGATAAAAATGCCTTTAAAAAGGTGTTTCAAAATACTGTGACAGTTTTCTCTATGTATGACTTTTCAAACAATTAGCAGGTATTAAGTGGTCTTTTTGTGTTAAATCTGGTATTTGAGCAAAGCCTTTAATTCTTCTTTTAATGCTGAGGACATTAAAATGGAGAGGTCTGAGTATCTGCAAACTACTGGCTTAATTTCATCCACTTTATATTACAGGTTTTTTTTTGTTGTTCTTTCATTGTCATTTTCATTTAAATAATCTGACCTTCAAACTCACGCATTTCTGTATGTATTTTTACCAAGCAAGGTTTTATGCTTTTGGTGACTGTGTAAGAAGATTGCATAGATTACCTGTTCCCACATCCAAATTAATGTCACATCTATAACAAAATGGTATGCCCTTCTATCATCAAACACAATAAGGGCAAGATCAGGAAATTAGTTAATATTAGCATATAGACATTCTGGCAAGAAAATGAAGCTTCCTACTTGGAGCTGGGCACTCAGCTGGGTTTGTCAACTCAAAGCTGCCACTGGCCTCATTATCTCATTTGTCTTAGTTAGTCTAAATTGGCAGTTATTTCCTCATTGCAAATGTTTGTTTTTACAAATGACCGTAACACAAGGACTTTTTTTCCTGAAATTTAATGGGGAACACTACAGCTTTAAGTGACTTCCAAGGATTTACTTCTCAGAGGATTTAGAAAACTATCCTTTTCTCAGCTGACATAGTTAAATGTAGTATAATGTTATGGAAAGTGAGGTTAGGAAACTAATGTGAAATACGTTTCTCTTTTCTCTGTTGGAATTTTTTTTTAAAGTAATGTCAACATGTCTTGCAATGAAATATTTTGGAAAGCATAACGAGATCAAAAAAAAAACATTGGCACAGTCATGATGATGCATGTATGTCCATTTAACAATGCCAACAAGAATAGGCAGGCAAGAAGGTTATACCTCTTCTTAAATAACATCATATTGTACTCTGGGCCACAAAATGACAATGACAGAATTTTTCAGTTAACCATCAAAGAAAGTACACAAAACAGATCTATTAATGTTACATAATATGCTTTTATGCATAGTGATATCTGGCATTGCAATCTGATTCCAACTCATGTTCTGAAAATGACATTTCTAAACCCTATTTTAAGTCCTAAGAACAATTTTCTGGCATAAGATAATTTCTTTTTCCCTTTTTCATATTTGCACATTCTTCAGAAGGATGGAGTTAAAATAAAAATAAAAATTAAAAATAAAAATAAAAAAGGACTTTTGGCTCATCTTTCAGAGCAATTATACAAGAATAAATGAAAATGATTAAGCAGAATAGAACATAGTAACTAATTATTTTCTGAAATATTTTCAGTGGTAAAAACTGTTATGCAGAAATAAGCTTATTTATCTCTTATACTTTTGTAGCTTTATTGTCTTTCATTTAAATACTTTGCTGCCTAAGAACTAAATTGTAGAACTGTGAATGAGATTTTATTTTCTTTTTTCATCCAGTGAGTGTATAACATAGCATGCATAAAAAAGACTGTAATGTACAGTTGCCCTTTCCAAGCAGAGTAGCCTAATTAACTTGTGGAGTCAGGCAATAGCTTGCATGTTCCCATCACATGTCTACTAGATTTGTGGATGCATAACTGGAAGATCTAGAGGCAGGGAGGATCCTAGCCATTTTTCCTTAATGTCAGTTGACAATATAACTTTTTTTTTAAGCTGAAAAGGTCTTTTTGTTTATTTTTTCCTGCTTATTATGCATTTCTTACATTTTGTCATGTTCTTAGCTGGTGTCTTCAAATGCAACTGGTCATGAAAGACTCAATCATATTAAGGTGCGTTAGGCATGCTGTCTGGTTTTCTATACACACAATTCCTCCTTCAATATAGATATTGAAGCCTAGCTTATAAATAAACTGAGATTTGGTCTAAGAGATCCTTGACTATTCACAAAGAAATTTGGTAAGTATGCAAAAGCAGAAAAACGAGTGACCAGAGAACACCTAAGTCTGGAAGGAGGAAACACATGATGGGAAGGAAGAAAATATATTTCAGATTCCCCCATTGTCCTTTTAAATATTTTGGATGTTATGGAAGCTACTAACAAACTGAGTTTCTGGTCAACTTAATTACTTTTAATGTTGTTTTAATAGTAATAATTCTTTAATATTGTTTAGATATTACTTATTTCATGGGTTAATTCTGTTACTAATTAACACTAGAACACAGGATTACATAGTGCATGGTGTTAGAAAGGTATGCATATTGTATTGCTACTGTTATACAGCTCTGTATTCTGTTTCTTCTCTAATCATTGAATAACTAAGACGAATGACATAAAACTGAAGACATATCAACATTTTTGTTTTTAGGAAAAGCTAAGCTGAAGTGTTTAACTTTTTAATATGTTTTATGAAGTTAGTATTTAAAAATTAGTTCATTATAATTGGCACTGTCTGATTTCTTCACTAACTTTTCAGGAATGACATAGGTCTTGTAAAAGTCAACTTTTCCTCGTGGTCAAACAAGCATGTTCAGACTCATTATGAAGCCTGCTCTGAGAGTAATGTCTCCTATACTTATTACATTGGCCTTTAACATCAGAAGCAGACATTTGTTGTGTAGCAGTGCCATGTGACAGGAGGCATCAGAAGGGCAGCCTGCCCAAATGGTGTTTGACATGGAAGTGCATATGAAGCAAAGGCGTGTCACTGAATTCACCCATGCAGAAAAATGACACACACTGACAATCACTGACATTTGCTGAAAGCTTATGGAGACCAAACAGTGGATGTGAGCACAGTAAGGTGGTGAGTGCTGCATTCCAGTAGTGGTGACAAAAACATGAAAGACAAATCACATTCTGGACAGGCATGCACAACTGTCACAAAACAGAATGAACAGCATCTCAACCAGATCACCTGTGCAAATTGGCAGATTATGACCAGGGAGTTGTGTATGGAGCTGGATACTGGCTTCAATGCATTAGAATCAGTAGTGACAGTGTTGAAAGAATGAAAAAAGTTTGTGTCAAACGAGTTCCATAGATGTTCACACAGGAACAAATAAGAGCATGTAGGTGGTGGTGTCCTGGATCACTTTGTTACCAGTGATGAGACATGGTGTCACCCCTATGATTTGCAGTCAAAATGTCAGTCCATGCAGTGGCAACATGTGAATTGCCCACTGAAGAAAAAGTTTGTAATGCAAGTCTCAGTAGCTAAAGGATATGAACTGGATAGGAAAGGGTTGGTTCTTGTGGATTTCCTGAAACCCAGACAAACCATCAGCTCTAACTGCTACATCATGATGTTGACTAAGAAGAAGGCTCAAACTTCCGTAGTCAGATCAGAGAAGACAACCTTTCTTTTGCAGTGTGATTACACCAGGCCCCATACCAGTTTGAAGACCATGGAGCACGTTGCCAATCTTGTTTGGACTGTTCTACTACATCCGCCCTATATTCTGAATTTCATCATCATAGAATCATGATAGAGTTGGAGTTGGAAGGGACCCTGAAAGATCATCTAATCCAAATCCTTCACAGTGAACAGGAATATCTACAGCCAGACACCTTCTGACTTCCATCTGTTCGAGATGCTGAAGGATTGACTGTATGGGTAACACTTTTGTAGCACAATGCGTCCTAGAAGTATAAAACAGTGGGTCACCTCTGTTGGTGTAGATTTGTATGATCACAGTATCCAGGATCTTGTTCGTTGCTGGTGAAAATGCATAGATAATGATAGTGGCTATGTTGAAAAACAATGTTTTGTAGCTGTTTTTGTTCTATCTAATATTCTCTTTGTATCTGTTGTAGATTCCATGGAAATAAATAGGAAGCATTACTTTTGAAGTGGCGTATGTATATTATTTATTTATTAAAATATTCCTCTAACTTAATGAGGAAAGCTAGAAATTTGTGACAGTTTGGGGGTGTTTGTGATAGATCTTCCAGGTATAAAAACTTGATTCTTTTTAACATCATTTTCACTGATCCAGAAGTCTCTCAATTTGAATTTATACTTTATCCTATCTTTCACGACATTAAAAAAAAAAAAAAAAAAAAAAAGCTGAAATCTTCTAAATGCTAAGATGAAATCACAAAAATAAGAACTAGTGTTATGCCAGCAAATAAATTCTATAATCAAGGAAAATTGGTTGCAAAAAAAGCACAAGAGAGCCTCATAACAGGAGAAGGCTTATGGAGAGACCGTAAGTTGATTAGGTAGACATACAGAACTGATCTTGAATAGAACTAGTAGAGCTAGCTCTTCAAACTTCCTGAATTCTTCTCTCCATATATTCCGGGTTGAAGTTTCAGTGAAAGTTTTCTTCCTATCACCAAAGTTTTTAAACTCAGTAAATCCATGGTCTTTGTGGCAAAGACGACAGCCAATCATCATGTCACCCCCAACACTCTCTGTGTTTGCAAACAACAATTGTTAAATTTGTTTCCCTTAGTACCTGTACCAGGAAGCTATCTTCAACATGCCTACAGAACTCCTTGGACTTGTTTGTATTGTCTAGTATGATATTCTCTGGGATGTTAAAGTCACTTGTAAAGACAAGGACAGCTAATGTAGAGATACATCTCAATTCCTTACAGAGTTGGTGGTCAGTAGTAGACTCTCACATTTGTTTGTCACTTAATCCTTAACCAGGAGGTCTCAACTGTGCCATCAACAACTTCAAGAAAAAGCCCCTCCCACACACAGCTCCACTTCTCCCCCTCACCTGTCCTGAGAGAGAGTTTCAAGGATTGCCTCCTTCCCAGAATCATAAAATCATTAAGGTTGGAAAAGAACATTAAGATCATCTAGTCCAACTATCAACCCATCACCATCATATCAGCTTAACTATGTCCCACTAAACCATAATGAAGACGGGTCCATGCCAACAAGGAGGAAGGGATGGAAAGGAACAAGAACCTGCATGAATGGACAAGTGCTTGATTAAGCTCAAATGAAAGAAGGAATAGTTCAAGAGGTATAAGCAGATATGTGAGGAATGTGTCATTGTTCAAATTTTTAAGAGGCTGCTATATACAGCTTGGAATCCATGAGCACCCAAAGTTAAGTCAATGGAACACCTTCCTTTAGAAGCTTTTGAAAAAGTTCTGAGAGAATAGAATATGAGCTCAGAAAATGATCAAGTTAGCCCATCACTTCATTGAACACAGTGAGCACTTCAGTATACCAAGGCCCTAACAAGTACTAACACAAACAGAATATGTCTCTGAAAAATAGGGAGGAACTGAATGAATAAGTACACTTCTTAAGCAACTGTTGAACTGAACTCAGAGGGTCTATGTCTGCCCTCAGGTACCCATTAAACCTCCACTAAGTCTGTACCTGCACTAGATGCTAAAGACAAAACAGTAGCGGTAGCACTGCAATTTCCACATTGATCGTATGTCTTATCACTGCCTAAAGGAAACACATTTAAGGATGACAATTATGCTTAATGAATCTTTGTCCTCTCTGAAAGTACTGCCAAAATTTAATGTTCCTTGTGATATAAACATCTATAAAGAACCTGATACTGAAATAGTGTCACCACTTTGTTTCATATAAAATAGGGAAATAGCTATCCAATGACAAAGACTTGTAGTCAACAGCAACTCCTTTAAACACAGACTAGAAAGTTTAAATTTCCAATATCTCAATTTCCAATATCTTGAGCTATAATTTCTCCAGGTCTTTCTTTTCCCATATTCAGCTCAGAATTCTGTTTTCCTAGTAAAAAGTGAGCATGGATTTTGTAGACTAAAGTAGAAAAGCTAGCAGGAACAAAGGTTCAGACTGTAAATTTCCAAATTCAGATTCTGTTACTTTTAGTACCCTTCCAGAGTCATTGTAATGGTTTTTGGTTTAAACATTGCCTACAATTTTTAATTCTTTCACATTTTAATCATTTCAGAAATCTTCAGAATTTTGAGACTTTTTTCCTCCTCCATTAAACTTTGAAATGTTTCTATCTCTGCTTTTGCTTTTTTTTCCATTTATTTATTGAGTGAATTTCCCACTGATCACAGTGCTTTAAGAAGAATTCTAAATACTAACATTATGTCAAGCCTTTTCAACAGACACCTGTGTATGAGCTTTTAGCTCCTAAAAGACTGCAGGAGCTGCTTTATTTTCAAAGAAGTTTGAAGATTCTCTTTTACTATGATCACTACTCCATCACTTCTCTTTCTCAGTCCTTTTTTTTTTTTTTTTTTTTTTTGTGGGTGTGTGGGTGTGCAGGTGTTATAGAAACCTATAAAATAATCACATTTGAACTGCTACATAACTTGCCTTCTCATATGAAGTTATTATTCCTGTTCTCAATTTAGTTTCATAGAATCATAGAATCATACAGTACGTTAGACTAGAAGGGATCTTAAAGATCATGTAGTTCCAAATTCCTGCTGCTGCAAGGTTGCAAACTACTGAATCAGGCTGACCAGGACCTCATACAACCTGGCCTTGAACATTGCCAGGGATGGGGCATCCAAAAAACTCTGGGCAACTTGTTTCAGTTTTTGTTAGTGTCTGTAAAGGCCAATTTTATGTGCTCTATATCTTTTTTTGTTGTTGTTGTTACTAATATTTGTGACATGGGAGTGGGTGTTTACTTTGTCTTTATAATACTCTACCTTCACTGGTATGAATCAAGGAAACATGAAAAAAGCCTTCTTAGTTATTAATATGCTACTGTCTTTCAAACTATTTTATTTATTCCCATTTTAATCATCTCAGCTTGATTATCTCAGCTAAGAAAAGCTTCCACTCTCTACTGTCAAACAAATTGAAATACTATGTAAAAAGTGTTATTCCTATTTTGTTCACCTTTTGGAATATTTGAATCTCAAGAGATTACCGTATTCCCAGACTATAAGCAAATCTTCAAGTCCTTTAAAAAGATTTCCTTACCATCACTGAGATAGCACCAGACAGTTCTGAGTATCTTGGCACTGAGGTACTCTATGTGGCAAATATTCACTTTTCAAGTATGTTTATTCTTTTTAAACTTTACTTTTTCTACTTTTTTTTTTTTTTTTTTTGTTAATAAATGACTCTCTGAATGCTATTTGTGTTCATACAGTCATTTTGATACTAGTTACTTATTATTTTCTACTAATTTGTTTCTGCCTCTGTAGTTATCTGTAGAACAGAGTGATTGTCTTGAACCTAGAACTTAAGTAAACAGTAAGCATTCTCACTCTTAAACACAACTGGACATGTTTCAATTTCAGTATTTCATGTAGTCTGTTAGTTATGAAGTATAACATACGCAAGTATCATAGTTGTAACATGTGATACACTTATGCATTTAAAACTGTTTTGGAAGAATTATTCTACTAATTCTAATTAGAAAATGCTTATGATTCTAAACTCTGAGTATTTTAATGGAAATTGAAAAATATTCTATATCAACACTGAGAATTTTCACATTAGCAAACTTAAGCTTATGACACTTTAAAATTGCCACTTTTTCCTACTTGAAATGACCAGATACCCAGAGGTGTCTGCAAACATTTATCCTTGAATATCTGAACAATTTCTTCAAAAAAGGTAGGCCTGAATATCTGATCCAGTGGTATCAGAGAATCTTTGATATTCATTTCTAGTGCTAGACAACAATTGACCTTTCTGCCATTTAACTCTTTCATGTTTGCTTCTGTTCTAGTTTTCCCTAAATTTCATCTTTTGATTGACATATCTTTATGACTGCTGAGCTCTCTTGATATATTCTCAGAACACTTCATCAAGATGGAATCAGCCTGTTATTGTGTTATTTCTAAAAAACATCGTAATCAATATAGCAACTTAATTTAACTATGTATGGTACCAATATTCTATTTTTTTCATGAACTTTGCCTTTAGAACAAGTTATTCAAGTTCTCTTTTTCACAAGCTTCTGGCTGCATGAAATCTTAACAGAAACCAGGCACTCAAAAGCAAAGAATGATCAATTTTAGATCAGGAGTAACTTTTCTGTGCCTTCTGTGTTGGGGAAAAAAATAATAATAATAGTAATAATAATAATAAAGTTTTCTTTTTATGACACCTTATCTACATGAGAACATTTGTTAAAAATCTTTTAAAACCTAGTCATTTTACAATGATCTTCACTGTTTGCTAAATTTCATTCACTAGTCATTACTAGATCATTTCATTCACTAGTCATTACTAGATCCTCATTAACTTTAATGGTAACATAAATACCTTGATAAACATAGATTTGCACGCAGAGAAAACTAAATTTAACTGTCTGCAATCAGCATCTGCAGTCAGCATCTGCAGTCTATGACTGGGGGGCTGAATCCTGTTTCAGATTGAGAAAAAAAAAAAACACTCGAGAATGAAATTCAATTCAAGTAATGCATCTTGTCAATAACTTGCAGTAAAGTTTAAACTCTAGAATTTGAAGAGAAATCCAAGATTCAGCACTGTTGGCCCAATTAGTGCAAAAGAACAGAGAGAAGGGTAGAAAGTGGAGGCTACAAATGCTAATTAAGTAGTGCTACAGAAAATCATAAAAATTGTAATGTAAAACTGCTCAGAGCTAATGCAGTTCACAACTTAAAATCATCTTATACTTTGAAAAGTTTATAACATCCTATTTTGATCACAGTTTAATTCTTTATCCTGGATATTTTATGTCTAGCACATCTTACACAGGCTTTGCCCTAATTACCTAAAATAGTTCTTCCATAGTAATGCAAGGATTTCAATTTTACACCTACTGGATTAAAAAGCTACAACAGCAAGCTGTGTATGTGTGATTATTTCCTGAAACTCAATTTAAAATCATTTTTATAAAACCTTTGTCACTTACTGGAAAACTGCTTTATTATTACTATATTTCATACTCCTCAGTAATACAAATAGTAATTTTCTATATTTTTGTGTATTGCTGAGACTGTCTTCTTTTTGAATTTATCTGACAAATATTCTACAAAAAATATTCTGTACAATTAGAAGCTTTAAAAAAAAGTATTTCACGTTAATATGTTGTAAAATTATTTAAAGCTTTATCATTTCCTGCTGTGAACTGAGGAAACTGAAGCATTAACATCTAAAGGAGGAATATCTTCCAAGCACAAAATTAGTGGCAGAGACAAAATGAGGACTCTGTTGACTTCAGTATGTGAATAAAGTTTCCTTTGTGAGTGGCAAAATTTCTTAACTTGTGAGATTGAGATGTCTGTCTTTGTTTTTTTATCCTTTGATTCTTTGCTGCCTCCTCAGATTCTATCCTTTCCAGCTCTGCTGGAAATGCCAAATTCATGCCAAATTCCTCACTTTAGACCCCTAACCTGATATGCCAACCCCTTCCTTATGGCCTGTGCAGAAGTTCATACACCACCTTGAACATGATGCTTCAGATGAATCCTGACTTCATTAGTGTTGATGTCTGTCTCTCATTCTATTTTTGCTTTATAAACAGTGGAGGAAAATAGTCACTTATAAGACCTACTCATCTCATCTCATCTCAACGCATCTCATCTCATCTTGCACTGCACTTTTCTCTGTAAATATCTCAAATAATATCAAATATCTCTGCAAAACTCTCAAACACCTGGACTCTGCAGACATCTGAAATGAATACAGTCAATCTCCTCTTCCACAACCCCACTTTCATAAATGTGATACAAACTGGTGAATATGCAAATTTCCTTCTCCAACTCCCCCAGCTACAGCTTTCACTATTCAGCCAGTAAAAAGGTAGAATAACAAAATACTACAGATATACATTTACAAACCTGTAACATACATCATGTATTCACACATCTTTTATGTTTGAAAACTCTATAGTCCCAAATTCTCCATCTTGCCTATCATTACCTCTTACTCTTCACCTTGCATCAGATTATCCCAGATCATCGAGGATTTTGTTAGTTAAAGTTCTTAGCATTCAAACACATCGGATAAATATGATACTAAGATAAAAACACTGCCAAAAACAAGATTAATGACTTTTTGCTTTGCAAAAAGTGCATAGGGTCTTAAACCATCAGACTATATGAGTCATGCACTAGATTAAAGATAGGCACTCAAGTTAATTGTTCATATTATGCGTGTTCCTTCAGTTGTAAGAAAACAAATAGCAGCCAATAAACAGCAGAAGTACAGATCTCTATAGTAACACTTTTAATATTAGTCACTTAGTCACTTACATAGCATTCAGAATTGTTTGTCTCTTGAGGATTCTCCCGACATGCTCAAAAGAGAGACTACAGCAAAACACTAAAAATATATATATATTGTTTCTTGAGGCAAGCATGCGTTGGCTTGTTGTTAATTCAATTCCTTGCAAAGATACAGCTAAAAATCTTAAAACATTGTTCTGATGAAACAACACATTTTGACCTCAAAAATATTGAATTACTGCCTATAGTTCCTTTAAGCTTTTTATTTTTTTTTTTCCCCTCTCTTTTTAGAATTTCTGTTTAGAAGTGGCTTATCAATGAGAAGAAAGGCTAATACATAATACTTTCATTTCTCTGGGCCAATTTTTTATCCTATTGTTGTCAATGGCAAAATTCTAAATATGAAATTAAAATCTGACCATATTTTCTTTGATTTCGGGAAGCATTAGGCATATATGGTCTCTTCTACATCACCTTCATTTAGAAAGATGACTTAAAGGATCTTCCAAAATCTTTGTCCCACTCACAATACACCAGATCTATACTGTATTCAACTTGTTGCTTCATAATTACTATTAGTTATTTTAGTTGCTTCAAATGTGTTACTAGATAAATGAAGGGTGATGGAAATATAGAAAGTTATTAATGCATCTCCTCAGGACTAGAATCCCCTACTCACACTCAGCTGCTCTGTATACTGATTCAAGGCACTTTAATATTACTCAGGATACCCAAGACAGCTAAACAAGGTTCTAGCAGATATAAAGCACAGCTTGAAAAAGATCAATACCTTTCTGTAGAGGTAGAGTACTCAAGGGTATGTCCAGCAGCTCTAGAAGTGTATGTATGGAGTAAAGACCAATCCACTGGGAACTTCAGATATTATTCAATATTGTTTTTTTGTTTTGTTTTGGTTTGGTTTGGTTTGGTTTTTTGACAAACTATAGACATTTAATGTTGTGCATCACATTCATCTGATACTGGTAGATTTCACAAGTGACTTACAGAAACTATTCATTTTATAGTAGCAGCATCTGTAGGTTCAGTAGGATGCTCAGCAGTACCTAAAATGACACTAGACACCCATAGTAGGCAGCCAGTATCTTCAGTTTATTTATTTATTATTATTATTATTTTTTTTTACCAGTGGGGACACATTCACACAGAACTGTCCAAATGAAAATGCCTAATATCAATTTGTGTTTAACAAATATACTATATTTACTGGCAACAACTGCAAGTGAAGCTACCATAGAACATCTTCAGACACTTCTACATAGATTTGGATTTCCATAGCTGTGAACTGTATTTTGTACAACTGAATCCTGCTCCTGTACATAGAAACCTCTATTTATTTCTAACTGAAAGGTCACATTCCTGTCATCACTTTGATGAAAATTGATTTCCTCTGTTTAATACTTGACTTCAGAATGAGGCTATGTAAAATTGATCTCAGGTTACGCAGCTATCTAGTGATTTATTTTGGCCCCAGTCAAGAAAGCTGTATACCTGTCACGGAATTAACTAGATCAGTTTATGCCTGTGACAGGGGGCAGTAGGCCCCTGCCCTCCCACCCCCCGCCTGGGCCCACAAAATGGGAAGGTAGGGGGAAAAGGAAAAAAACAGCGGCAACAATCTATGGAGGTAAACTTATTTTACTAACTATGATATCGGAATGCAAAATAATACAATATAATACAATCTAATTGGAATTGAGACTAATAAATCAAATAAGATATGAGAGAGAGTTCCTGAGACCGAGTCAAACCTGAAAAAGCTTGGAACGGCTAGGAAAGCACCCTCCAGCACCCACTGCCAGGCAGTAAGAGACCGCCCCACCCGGAAGGGTCAGATCCCGTGACTTCCGTAATGTATAGGGATAGGTACGTAGAGTTAGAGCATTAACACTTTAATTCCAGTACATGATGTTTTGATGTGGAATATTGAAAATCAAATAAAAAAAAAAAACAAAACCATGACAATACCTAATTTAGGCAGACTAAATTTTCACTCATTAATACAGATTCTAGGCATTTTCAACTTATTTTTCCCAGTCAGTAGAGTAAGAAGTTTATTTTATTTGGGTGATTTATATAATAGGCTCCTAGAGATATCTAGCCAATGTAAATAATTTTTTTCTGGAGAGTTAGATATATATGTTAAAACATTTTAAATGTACACTGTCCTATGTGGTGTGTATCCTCTGTATGTACAATTCCTTCAAAACAAAACCTAGAATAGTCTCATATCATCATAAGCAACAGATATCGCAATATTAGAATCTCTTATAGTTTCTAGTGGAGTATATATAAAAATATTTTCTTTTAAAACAGTTTTGGAGTGCATTGCATCTATGTTGAGGTGTTTGTAATGTAACTATCTACAGCTGACTAGTTGATTAATCTTACCATTATAAAAGAAAGTTAGCTCACTGTCAGCGGTTTACGGGCTGGTTCGGCCCAGTTCCGTGACTAGCGGGGCGGAGGGATCCGCAGATCCGCGCCTCCGGAAAAAGGGAACAGGGGACCCCAAAATAATTAAAAACAGCGGCAACGATCTGAGGAGAAACAAACTAATTTACTAAATATATTATCGGAATGCAAGATAACACACTATATATAATACAATATAATTAAATTTGAAGCTAATAAATCAAATATAATGAGAGAGAGAATGTCCGAAAGGTGGGTAGGCCTCACCACAATGCGGAGAGCTGAGGTGAGATGCGCAGTCCAGTTGAGCAGCAGGGAGAAAAAAGGGAGGAGAGCTGATGAAGAGCAGGCAAAGAAGAGCGCATCAGGTGACCTTGCCAGGAGTTGTATCTCGAGACTCTCTGTGACCGCAAAGCCCCCTTGGGAACATAGTTCTTCTCTTCTGAGCAGGTATCCGGAACTTGAGCATTAACAGTTAAACTCCCACTGCCCCACATGATGTTATGATGTGGAATACCGAAAACCAAAAATCACAAAACCATGACAGTGACATACAACCTGCTTAGGGTTCCTCTTTTTTTTCTCACTCCTCTCTTCACAGTGAATAGTATTACATATTCACTATATTTTTGACATTGCTCCTTCTTCTTTGATAAAAGCTAAACAGCAATGAAACAGGAACTCTTTTGAGTTCCTTTTATGATTTTTTTAATATTATTTTGCTTCTGAATCATATTCATAATTTATTTTGTAAATTTTACAAAACAAAACCAGCAACTTTCCAATTAAAATATCTTTGCACAAAGAACCCAATGTTTTAAAAAGTGAATATTATACTTTCTTCTATTTATTTGATCAATCTTACAATATGTGATGTTTGTCCCAATTTGATCAGCAATTCTTGTATCTGCTAAAGAAGAATTTTTCTCATTTCTATAATCTTGGGTTTTGTTTCATACCAAAGTACTCATTACTTAGAGATCTGCAAGCTTGATGGAAGTGATTTAACTCACATAACTTATATGTATTTGATTGTTCTATTAATTTAGCACACATTTGAGTTACAAGAAAGAGAGAGAACTATTTCAAGTAATACAATTTCACAACAGAATGATTTTTCATCTGTTAGAGGACAAAAAAGGATGCAAGGGGTGTCTTCATGGGAAGAAGTTATTTGGCTCTGAATTTCATTCTGAAAGACTACAAATCTCTTTGATATGCTGGTTATCTTTTCAGCTGTCTATATGAGCTCTCTACAGTGTTTGTTATGTATTGTATTGTTATGTATTGTATTTTCTCTCCAAACTGGAGGGATGTGGATTTGATGGGTGGACCACTCGATGGATAAGAAACTGGTTGAAAGGCCGCAGACAGAGGGTGATCATCAATGGCTCTATGTCCAGGTGGAGGCTGGTAACGAGCGGCGTCCCCCAGGGATCTGTCTTGGGACCGGTGCTCTTTAACATCTTTATCAATGACATTGATGACGGAATTGAGTGCACCCTCAGCAAGTTTGCTGACGACACCAAGCTGAGTGGTGTGGTTGACACAGTTGAAGGACGGGATGCCATTCAGAGGGACCTCGAGAGGCTAGAAAGGTGGGCCCGGGTGAACCTGATGAGGTTCAACACTGCAAAGTGCAGAGTTTTGCACTTGGGCCGGAGGAATCCCAGGCATCCCTACAGACTGGAAGGAGAGGTCCTTGAGAGCAGCCCTGTGGAGAAGGACCTGGGGGTCTTGGTAGACGAAAAACTTAACATGAGCCAGCAGTGTGCCCTTGCGGCTCGGAAGGCAAATGGGATCCTGGGCTCCATCAGAAGAGGGGTGGCCAGCAGGGACAGAGAGGTGATTGTTCCCCTCTACTCTGCTCTTGTGAGGCCCCATCTGGAATACTGCGTCCAGGTCTGGAGCCCCCAAAAAAAGACAGGGAGCTGTTGGAGACGGTCCAGAGGAGGGCCACAAAGATGATCAGGGGACTGGAGCACCTCCCCTATGAGGACAGGCTGAGGGAGCTGGGCTTGTTCAGCCTGGAGAAAAGAAGGCTGCGGGGTGACCTCATTGCAGCCTTTCAGTACCTAAAGGGAGCCTACAAACAGGAGGGGAATCAACTCTTTGAAAGGGTGAGTGACAGCAGGACAAGGGGAAATGGTTTTAAGCTGAGGGAAGGGAGATATAGGTTGGATATCAGGGGGAAATTCTTTACGGAGAGAGTGGTGAGGTACTGGAACAGGCTGCCCAGGGAGGTTGTGGATGCCCCGTCCCTGGAGGTGTTCAAAGCCAGATTGGATGGGGCCCTGGGCAGTCTGGTCTAGCATTAGGTGGAATGGTGGTGGCCCTGCATGTGGCAGGGGGGTTGGAGATTCATGATCCTTGAGGTCCCTTCCAACCCTGGCAATTCTGTGATTCTGTGATTCTGTGATTCTGTATTCTTCAATGAGAGAAGGACATCAACCTGTAATCAGCCTCTTTAATGAAAGTTCTTGCAATCTGTAAGATTTGGGGGAAAATTTACCAAAGAAGAAAACCCTCTCCAATGAAAAACAGCTGAAGGCTGTAATGGAGCTATCTTAAGATCTTTTTGCCACCCTTTTTGGCCAAATTACTTTTGTTAGATCTACCTTGGATGTACACTAATTCATACAACTAACTAGAGCTGAGTAAATATCTAAATAAATGAATAGATATAGCTTTAGCTTATTGCTGATATTAGCAATTACCACCAATACTGTATTTATATTCCAGTGGACAATATATATTCCATTGAACTTCTAGAATATTAGCCCCCTTACATACTAAAATTCTGCTAGCATGTCTGATCAGATTGCATGCGTGAGGTTAGATGATAATTATCAATAAAGTATTATATAACAGGAAGATTCCACTGTAGTGTATTCCCCTGATGGATCCTCCATAAATTTCACAACTGTCATAGAAAGAAATCTTAGTGATGTTGTGTATGTTAATGATTCAGTTCTTCATTTCAAACTCTGTGTAATCTCACTCGTATTTAAGTAATACAGAAAAGGAGTAGCAATGAATCTAGCAATGTTTATCTCACACTTAAATGCAATACTTCCCATTATAGTCAGGAATGGTACTTGATGTTTTTCAAAATAGCAAGTGAAATTAGTCTCAAAGTAGAAAAGAATCAAGCATAGAATATATGCATTATATATGTTCTTGAAAGGAAAAGTGAACATTTCACACTATACTGCGTGATTCTCCACGTCAGTTATAAGAAACGTGAAGTATTCCATTGTGATTTTATGGTAGGAAAAGCTAAAAAAAAAAAAAAAAAAAAAAAAGAAAATGTAACATTTTATCTGTGTTCTTTTTCTCTGTTAAGATTGTGGTAGAGAAACAAAATAAACAACAAAATATCTTAGCACAGTAGACAACTTCCCTTAAAGGTAGCAGAGGTAGGGAAACTCTAGCTCAACTGACAAGAATAAACAGTGGTATTGTGCCAGCCTAATTTATTGCAAGTATCTGCTTTTTCTCTCCTTTAATTTTATAAAGTAAGCATTTTTTTCTATTTCTAAATATGTAAATTATTTCACCAATATGCTGGGCCTGTCAAACAGATACTCTGGTTCCTTATAAAGGGCTCTACTGTATGTAAAGGACCAGTTTGTACTTCTATATAAAGTGCAACAATTAGAAAACTAGAATTCAGGGAAAAAAGTTTTCAACAAGGCCAAATGTCAGGTCCTGCACTTTGGCCACAACAACCTCAGGAAACGCTACAGGCTTGAGACTTGGGACGGGGTGGCTGGAAGACTGCATAGAGAAAATGGACCTGGGGGTATTGATTGATGCTCAGATTAACGTGAGCCAGCAGTGTGCCTGGGTGGCTAAGAAGGCCAATGGCATCCTGGCTTGCATCAGATACGGTATTGCCAGCAGGAACAGGGAGGTGATTGTCCTTTTGTACTCAGCTCTGGTGAGGCTGCACCTCAAGTGCTGTGTCCAATTTTGGGCCTCTCACAGCAAGAAAGACATTGAGGCCCTGGAGCGAGTTCAAAGAAAGGCAACAAAGCTGGTGAGGGGTCTGGAACACTGGCCTTATGAGGAGTGGCTGAAGGAGCTGGGATTGTTCAGTCTGGAGAAGAGGAGGCTCACAGGAGTCCTTATTAATCTCTATAACTACCTGAAGGGAGGTTGTAGTGAGCTGGGTGTCAGCCTCTTCTCTCATGTAGTCTTATCATCTAGTGATAGGACTAGAGGGAATGACTTCAAGCTGCGCCAGGGGAGATTTAGACTGGATGTTAGGAAATACTACTTTTCTGAAAGAGTGGTCAGGCACTGGAATGGGCTGTCCAGGGAGGTGGTGGAGTCACCGACCCTGGAGATGTTCAAGGACCGTTTGGATTTTGTGAGTACTATTGGTGACAGGTGGATGGTTGGACTGGATGATCTTGTACGTCTTTTCCAACCTTGGTGATTCTGTGATAAGAAAAAAAAGATTCTTTCAATGTCAAAAAATTTTCAACTATTCAGGATTCTTGACATGTAGAAAAGTTGTAAGTATCATGTTGGAATGTAGGAAGTGTAGCATTTATGTTATCTGCTTATAAATAGAGTTTCTTTTCATAAAAATAATATGAAGAAATGTCAAAGATATTTGTGATTTATTTCATAGTGTCTGCAAAATAAGAGCACTTCTGAAGGCTAACAGATCTAGTTATTTAAAAACATGAAATCAAACACCATGGATTCACTAAAAAAAAAAATCTTTGTACCATGCTCCGAATTTAAGACCAAAGTCATCTACATTATGCAACAAACATTTTATAATTACATTGCAGTCAAATAATATAGAACAAACCATATGTGTTCAGGAAATGGAAGTTTCACTATGATGGTATTAATCCTCAGCATGTACAGTTTTCAATTTCAGCTTTATTTATTTATTTATTTGTCTAAAAAGCTAAATAAAGACTCTAATTGTCTTTTTTTTCTGATTTATAGTGCTGCCCAGAGACCCTCTCATCCAGGATGAAAAAGGAGCATGAAGAATGTCTGTTGTTGCAATTGATCCCCTAAACAAACCACTATAGAAAGAGAATTTTTTTTTTGCTTTCTAAAAATTCAGATGGGAGTCACTTTGTCAAGATAACCAAGAATGTAATAAATAGGTATACTATGTGTAATATTTGTATGACATTAAAACTTATAGTATTAGGAGGTATTAATTTACACTGAATTGCAGATTACTTGAAAGAGGATGTAGGAACACTGTATGCAGTATCACCACAATTAAGGCAATAGGAACCATATTCATGTCTGAGAAAGTCAGGTGACATACTTTGTGTCCTACTTAAGTTGGTGTTACACATGTTCTTTAGAACCTAACTGGCTTTGTGATAAAATCATAGGGAGCTTACTCTAGAGAAAGCACCACTGGTAAGGTGGGATTACTACCAGAATTGGAGTAAAGGAATATTGTGTATAATTCACTCTCACTTATTCAGCATTCACAGGATAGTCCTCTGAAACATTCCATGTATAATTAGTTTCAAACTCTTAATTATTCCTTCTATTTGCATTTAGAATATTGTAAATTATTACCGTCTTGTTTCATTGCAATAAAGAGCAAAAATCCCTGAAGAAATGCAATGTTATATATGAGTTTCTTTCAGATCTGAGTGTCACTTACTGAGTTAACAGTAATATTTCTTGTCAACATGATAGATGCTTTTTTTTTTCTTTGAGTTTTCCAAAAGCTTTCCAGCAGTCAGCAGTTTTAATTTTGGCAAATCTGCATAATTGGCTATAATGAAACATGATAGAAGTATTAAATGTGGGAATGGAATGATCACTATCCTGGACCTGCTGATTACACTTCTATGATTACAGCCCAGAATGTTTATAAGATTCTTTGATACAAGGGGACATTGCTGGATCATGGATTTCATTTTTGAAATTACAGTGAACGTCTTGTTTTAAATAGGCTGTCTGAACATAGTTTTTCAGAAAACTCTTTATTTTCAGTAAATAAGTTCTCTGTTTTCTCCTCAACTGAAAATTAATAAATTTCACCCAACTTTCAAGCTTGTTAGCATTTCAGTACTAGAAAGCTCAGCAATATAATATATTTAAATGAATAATGATATCACCAGGGGCATCGCCAATCTGTCTTTGAATAAATATAACCGAATCTTTTGTTCTGAACAGGGAGAAACAGGGAAATTTTGGACTCAACAGTCTTATCTATTGATGATAAATATAAGACAGATACTTAGTCAGGTTAGATGAGCTACAGTCTAAGGAATGTCATGAGTGAGGACATACCAAGTGGTAAATCACAGTGGATATAGACTCTAGAGTTTATTTAGGAACCAAGCAGATTAGAGCTTCTGTTCTACTTTTATTCACTCACTCCTCTCCAGCATTATGTATACTAGGTCTTGACATTTCTTCTCTGCAGAAACATCTCTATTGGTTCAGGAGAACTGTGTAGAAAATCATATTGGCTCTCGCCATACTGCTTCCACATTCACCATTATCAGGTATTAATAGAGAAAGGCTTGGTTCTTACCCTAGCATTTGCCTCCACACAGCTATCTTATCTCTGGGATCTTCCCCTACTCCTGATATATTTCCTTTACCTTCTTCCTTCAGAGATAATCTCTTCTAAAATCTAAATATTCAATATGCAGAGGCACAATATATTATCAGACTCTTCACTGGTATTTTGGTATCATGTTTCAAGACGTGTCACTTTTGTTCAGTCCAAGCTTTATCAATGTTACTACACACATTCAAGATCACATGATAGCATTCATGTTTTAAGCTTTTTTTTTTTTTTTTTTTTTTTTTTTCCCCACTTCTGATGGGATCATGCAAGAAATATTAGGATTTTCATGGTATCAGTTCTTAATACAATATAAAGAGCTTTGGAACAGATGTCAATACTCAGAAATTATTTTTTATGTTCATAATAAGTCTTCTAAATTTTTGCTTTGTTTCTGAAATTCTCTGGCAGAATAGATATTACTTTCCACAATCTGAATATCACAAAACAAGTATTTTTTGACTACTCATATTGCTCACCATCACTTTGTGGCTATTCCAGATGATGTGACTATATACTCATAATGAGATTAATTCATCAAAGTGAAAACCATTACTTCATTTCAATATTTAATTATCATAAAAAAATTGACTAATCAAAACAGCAGTAAAAATAAAAAAAAGTCTCTTAGTTTTAATAAAATGCTTATAACTAGAAGTCAAGACTGAGGTATAACTTGTGCTGAAGTGCTTAACGTATTCAGAAGAGATCTGCAAGGTACTGTACTGACAACAGTAATGAAGGATTCTATATACTGAAAGCTATAATCCAACCAGTGTTCTCAGATTAGGAATTATATGGAAATTATACATGGTAAAATAAATACCAAATAAAGCTTTATTTATAAAATTGAATGTCATTATGAAAAATTCACAAGGCATTGCAATTTATTGCGTAACAGAACAGATAATTTTACAAAATTCTATGCTACTAAAACTAGAATACTCCATATTCTAGGCAGAATACAGTATTATTTGGTCTCATAAGGAATTCATAGTATTTTTATTGCATAACTTCTGAGCACCCCTAATTTTCTGAATGACTAAAGCTCTGAAAACACAAGTCATCACATAGCTGATTTCTAAAATACATAGGTATTCCATGAAAACAAGGGTCAGAGAAGGATGACAAATGAATGGTTAATTTGTTTGATAATGCTCATTGCAGGTCAAATAGATCTGTGTATATTCTGTGATCATACTTTCTCTGAAGCAGACAGGCATCTCTTTCTTTTTATCTGCCTAAAGGGGGCTGCTGGAGAATTTGTATTGATCAGTTTAGAAAAAAGTTCTGTCTGTATCTCATAATCATCATTTATTGGAAATGAGTAGGATTAATTTAATTACAAACCATCAAGACAACACTAAGGAAGTTCAGGGAAAGGACTTTGCTTCTATGTGTTCTACCTTGCATAATCACAGAATACAGTATTCCTGCTTTATTAGTCATATTTAATTTATTAGACAATCACGTTTCTTCTGTAACACTGCCATACCATTTCAACTTTCAGAATTGTAAATACTTAGCTTGACTTCCAGATACACCAGTAGCTGTATTTAAAACATCCTTCTCTTCTTCCAAAGTTTTTGAAAATGTTGAGCCTGGCTCATCAAAAATGACAGATATGCTTTTGAATAGTATGCTATGTATTCCTTTTTATATTGACCATTAAGTTTGTCACTAACAACGCAAAAAATGCCATCACGTTAGATGAGTGGAGGAAAGCACATTTTAGGTACTTGCAATGTCTCTTCTCATAGAAAAATATATATAAGCATTGTACTATTGCAGCATTTGTTTTCAATTCAAATTGCACTTTTCAACAAGTAGTTTACCTGACACTGATATTTCAACTGAAATAAATTAACACTGTAAAGCAAATTGATTTTGGCTTGCTAAACATATGCCACAAATATTCACACTTTCAAATGATGGCATTTTCGGTGGATTGCTATAATGAATATTGATTATTGATAGTATAAGTCAGAAAAAAATATTTTAGAAATGTTTCATACTTGGTAGTCAGAATTGCTAGTTCTTATACTGTTATATTTTTATCTAGAAATTTATGATTAATATTAGCTGAATACATAGGCTAGTGGCATAATAGTTTACACCTCCTTTGCAAAATATTCTTTCTTTCTCAAAGTTTTATATCAGCCTACAGGGAAATTAAAGTCTACAATGAAAGCCAGTAGTGAGATAAAAAAGACTTAGAAATAGATCTTTGTGTTGGAGTGTTGTTACTCAATACTATGGGGACAAATATATTTTTGGGGGGATACTGGGCACAGTGAAGATAGCACTATATTGTATAGAATCATAGAATCATAGAAGTGCCTAAGTTGAAAAGGACCATAATGATCATCCAGTTTCAATTTGCCTGCCATGTGCAGTGTCACCAACCACTAGACGAGGATGCCCTGGTCTTGGTAGATTGTACTTACAATCTTTTTTTAACATAATTTTTTGGTCAGTGTAACACAGATTTTTATAATTAGAATGGGATGATATTTTCATAATCAGAATATATTTAACAAAATTTTAACAGTAATGTAGCACAAAATTTTTAGTACAGTTTACTTATTGTTTCTAATCACACTGGACTCTGCAAATCAAGTCAATTCTAAATACTTGTATAAGTATCATATAATAATCAGTCTAAACTTGAGACATATAAAGGAATACAAATCAATTACTTAGATCTCACAGGAAGCAAACAACAGTTGGGGTGTCTCATACCACCAAGGAATCACAGATTTTTCCATTCAGCAGCAGTTCGTCTACAAGCACCATTTAGATTTGTAGGTGCTTGATTTTATAGACAGGCCTCCATGTGATGTAATGTTTCATTGTTTCATGATGGGGTCATCACAAGGCTGGATGCCTTGAATCTTCAAGGTCAGCAAAGAGGAAAGAAGTCAGCCTGGTGTCCAGGAACACTGGGACTGATAGAGAAGAAGAGAGGAAGTTTACCTAGAGTATAGTACTTTCAGTGCCTGATGAGGAGGAGAAAGGGGACTGATAAGTGACCAGCCAGCTTGATTACAGAGAATGGCTGTTTACGTAATAGAAAGCATGATCTTTGTTAAATATATTTTCCAAGGGTCAGAAGCAGGAAATACTAGTCACGTGTTCATTTATTTGACTGAATATATAACTCATTCACATCTCATTCTTTCTACTCTTTTACTCTGCAGTTTTCAAGATCTATTTGTTGACAAAATATGTAAAAATGAATACTTTCCTGAGGGGTTGATCATCTCTCTAGTTCTTGATTGTTCTGCTATTGAATTTTAAGATCTATAAGGTAAAATTTATTGGATGATACAATCAGCCTTGTCAAATCCTGTCAGTTTTGAAGACAAAACACAACACTGCGGATTTGAATAGATTTCAACTCAAATAGAGTTTTAGTAGATAAGTGAGTGCATCAAAGAAAGTAAGAGGGTCACAGCTGAATCAAACCAAAACAATAAAACGATTGAATAAAATTAGGTCATAATTTTATACATATAATTTTATATTGTTTTATGATTGCTTGTTTTCTGAGTATGTTTGTTTGGCCCTTGTGGAAGGAATGTTCTTTTTTACGCTTCTCTTCACTTTCTGTTGAAAGGATATTGCATGAGAAGAAAAAAAGCAGAAAACACCAACAAAAGCTTTATTAATTTAATTTCGGAACAATAATATTCATATTACAAATAACAATATCAACTGAAAACATTAGGTAGGCCTGTACTGACAACAGTGGTCAAAAAGTAGAATCACAAACTTAAATACCATAGAAAAACTTTCACAATTCAAAAATTGTGTTTCCAGGGAACAACAACAACAACAATAATAATAATAAAAATAAAACACGAAGAGAGCAGTTTCATAGTTCCGTTTAGCAACATGATGATGAATGATTGATATTTATATTAAGAACATACTTCAAAATCTTATTTAGACCTGATCTTGAAACCTTAACTTCTTTTAAGTTTGAGTTCCTAAATGACATAAATTATCTCATGTAGGAATTCTGAGTAAAAATCAGAGTAGAGTTGTTTACAAGCAAGCATATTTAATGTCCAAAAATGAACAAGAAGAGTAAATTAAAAACTCTTCACCTTTTATGTAGAATTAATTTCACACTAGACTTCCATTCAACACATAATTTGAACTGATAATTTCACATTTTTTTCAGTGTGTTATCAAAATCAGCTGTCTAAGAGGTTCAAATTATAAAAGATCTGTATGAAAGAAAAAGGTTGCAATGAACTCCTTATAAATAATAAATCATTGGAAAACACAGCCCAATTTTGCCATTTATTGTTAATGGATTTTTCAATATTTAGAGTTCTATAAATATTATTTTTTACCTGCTCTATGGGCAATGAATGAACAATCGTAGCATGTGAATTGCTTCCCTTAAGTACTCAAAATTTTCTATACAAGATTACTCATCAACATCACATGGTACTGTTTCTGTTTCTGGTGTAGTTGGCTGAAAACAGCAGAGGATAGCAAAGAGCAAGTAATAAATACATATGTCAATATGTAAATATCTTTTTTTAAGTGAGGAAGTATCTACATTTAAAAAAAAAATTGTATTTCCCCAGGCATCCTTACAAGCAAGAACTTGCTTCTGTAAATATTTGCCATTTGAAAGTAAAAGCAGTTCAATTGCAATTAAAGCAGAATAGAGTTCTGAGAGTTCATCCAGTTAGAGTTTAAAAAAGAAATTATAAAAGTTATTTCAATATATTTCTCCATATCTATTTACATATTTTCCCTTATGCTTCTTAAATGCAGAGAAAATAAAACACACAATTTTTAAACCAAACTTTACATTATAATTTTTACTTTTGTGTGACTGAGTTTATGAAATCACAGATAATGCTTTCTGTTAGGGATCCTTGCTTGGCTTTGTTTGTTTGTTTTTTTCTTCATTTATTATTCTTATGTTTTTACAACCCATAGTAAATACATCATATCTTTGTGAGTGTTATCATTATATTCCCTCTTGTCTTATGCTATATTGAAAGTAATCAAGTATCAATTTTTGCTGAAGATCAGAAAAAAAGACTGTCATATAAACCATAAGAAAGTAATTTCCTGAATTCATTGACCTTTCAGTTGATATCATAACATGGCACAATTACTAGGCATTCAAATTAGCAATGTATCTCAACGTGGATAACAGTTAAATCTCAGAGGTTTGTTGCCTAAACAATGATATAACACTGTAACTAAAAAAGTAAATGTACTTCATATTTAGGGATGACCTTTAAGTGTCACAGCTGCCTATCATATGTCTTCTTGATCTGCTCTCTTGATGACTTTATATTCTTATTTTATTCTTTTTTTGTTGAAAAGCTTAGTTTTTCAGCACGTCTGATGCTTCTGCCATAGAGGTATCTGCCATCTTAAGCTAGGTTCATCAGTCTGAGGAAAATGTCCAAACACTGGAAAAATAAAAAATAAAAAATGCACTCCTTAAAAGCTTTGTCATTTATAAGCAATGTAAAATATGATGAGAGTTTCATAATGCTCATTCTTTGATCCACGTGTTTGATTAATAGTAGAATTCATCTGATCTGATTTTAACTGCCTCCAGGTTAAACATCTAATCTATCTATTCAGAGTTTGAACAGTTAAGAGAGAAGAACTTGCACTTCCAAGTTACTCAGCTATCTCAGAATGCAACCAGATATGAGGTGAATGAATGCCCACATAGATGTGTCACTCCCTTTCTGTACTGGTGACAGAGAGCAGCAGTGTCTCTCTCTGACTTCAGGAAAAACTGTAACTCCAGGACAAGCTTTTAAAGAAGCTCACCTTTGGGAAAATAATTCAATTTTACATCATCTATGCCCACAGAATCAGAGCTTTTCAGGATATGTTCACGTGCTTCTGTGTCTTTGAAATTATATATACATTTGTACAGATACTGAATAAAAGTGGTGGGATCACAGTTCACTGTTAATAGTGCACCATGAAATGAGGGGGTATTTTTTAATGACTAGTTAAAAATATACTTTTATACTGATTAACTTGACCATTATTTACATCTGTCAGGCCAGATTCCATAGCCCCAGACTAAAAATAATGCAAACAAACAAACAAACAAAAAAGGGAAGAAGCCTAAGGAGGTTTTTTTGATGAAGGACTGGAAAATTTGATTCACTGGAGTCTGATCGTTGTTTGAAATGGTTTTGGGAAATGTATTGCGTTAATTTAAATAAAACCAGTTTACCCATTATTATTTATAGATTAGTTGACAATTCCAGCAAATCTGGAAATTACATACCACTTGAACTGAATACAAGACGATTGGTAACTAGAATAGCAACACTAGGATGTTTCTTTTTGTAAAGGATCATAAGTTCTGACAAAATTTGAGTGAGTTTTTCTTTTAATTGAGGTAAGAACTACAGTTTCACGTACACAAATTACTTTGTTCTTTTAATATACTATTTTCCCCTCAAGCATACAAACTTCTCTAAAATAAGCAGTAATTTTCAGGGTTTATAACATTCATTATCCCTTCTCTTATCTTGTGTACCAGACTTGTTCTTTTTAAAAGGACATTTTTCTTCTTGGTATTCCTGTTTACTTCTCACATAGTGCTTTTAAAGAGAGAAAATGTCACATTGTGATGTCTCCAGGTAACCTCCATGTAATGGTTTTTACCACATCTTCAGTTTACTAAGGGCTTTTCAACAGAAAATCCACTTCAAAGTACTGCCAAGTCTGGAAATGAAATAAAAGTTCCGCAGTAAAGAAAAATCAATGATCTTTCAAATAAACTAAGATTAAATCAAATCAAGCCAGTTTTAACAGAGAATTTTAAAGCCAAGCAGTGACTTAACTTACCAGGTAGTAAACCATAGATACATCGAATAGGATGAATATAAAGCCAGCAAGAAATGGTTTTATCCTTTCCAGTCAGATATTAAAAACTAATAAAAAGACATTGAGTTGCTTTCTGACATCTTTATTTATGATTACCAGTTACTTATTTCATAGGACATCTTTCTGATTTCAGTGTGATGAGAATCACTAGAATAAAAATAAGTCTAGTGGCAGTAATTGGCTTTTTTCGTCAATCAGATATATCAATTTGATTAACTGTCAAGTATTGAAAATCAATAAATATTTTTAACATCTCAATTAAATGTTAAAATGTCTAAATTAAAATTCAGTAAGTTGTTTCAAAATATGCAGGCCTTAACTGTCTTAACTATTTTCTTTTGCACAAAATACAAGCTAATAATTCTTTAAAATAGCATGACTCACTAAAGACTATATCCATTCATCAGTCCCAGCATGGGGAAAGGTTTATAGCATATAGTCAGCAGCAGGAAGAGAACTATTTGACTTGAAGTTGCACATTCATTCCTTTTGGCATTTATAAACTGACTCTTGTTCTCTGCTCTCTAAATCTCAGCTAAAATGCCAAGCTAGTAATTAGCCATTCATTTCTCTTTCATCCAAGTGTACTGTCTAGTGTAGAGCTTGAAACATTAGATAATGTGCCAACATTCTATATATATGCACAGTCTTTGTCTTAGTTACCAGATAGGCCTGGCTAGTTCTGTACAACCATAGCACCTCCATATCATAAATTCAGTGATTAAATAAAAGTAATCATTATAGCTGAAAGACAAAAAACATTCTGTCTAAGCCACCTCCAACAACATTAGTGGATAACTAACTACATTACAAAGTATTAAGTTCCAACTTTCTTATGATAGTTCACAGTTTACTATCTGATATAAGTAGTCTGATTTTTTAAATGATCATGATCAGAGTTTAATTTGGGGGATAAAAATGAGATAAGACCACATTTCAGTTACATTTACTTACTATTACAGCATTACCATTGAATTTACTGGCCTTCCTAGATGTTATCAAACAACAAAACTAATCCAAACACCTTTATTCATATAAATGTTTAATAAGGAAGGGAAGATTTACCTCACTTATCTTTAATAGCCTAGAGGATACGCATCTAATTTTGAGCTAGTCATCCACTATAGGCTTGGTAATCTTCTTTGACAGTAAAGAAAGAGGGCTTAGATTTAAACATCTGATTTTCATTTAACATAAGGTAGGTAAGAAGAATACTGTTCCTCTTTCTGCAATATGTTCTTTGCTCAGTTTGAAAAGATAAAATTTTTCATCTTCTACTGATTTCTGCCAATTTAGAGAGCTTTTACCTCCAGTTTACTGGAAGACCTCATCTTCAGTCACCTCTCAAAGAGTTGCTTTAGATTCTCCTCTTAGTGTATTACAAGTCTAGTATAAACACAAGATCTTTGTGATATACACATTTTTATTTATCAGGTAGATATTGATTTCTACAATATAAACTATTAATTTCATTTCCACCCCATTCATATTCATTTATCTATACAAATATTCATTTGCAATTTCATTTGATCTGGTTATTGCCTTAAAATAACTGAAGAATATTTGTGTCTTTACTGAGTATCAGGCTGTATGGTTTCTCCCTTCCTGTACTCTTGATTTAATAGTTGAAATCCTCACAAATTCCTACATGTTGTTATTGACTCTCATGCTTCCTTTTTGATGATTTGCTATGGAATTAGTAGTTTCTTCAGGAAAAAAAAAAATATTATAAAACTTTTGCCAAAAATACTGCTAAATGTCAGTTATTTTCCCAAAACTTCTGCTCACTGGTGGCTTTTTTCAGTTCAATTTTCCAATGCAGACCATCTTCACAACAGCTGCACTAATAGCCAATACTCCATGCCAGGTCTTATTTTCTGATCCATAGAACACATTAAATCACTTTTACTCACTAGTTTGCCAATTATGTTTTTCCACTGGATGAGTTTTCTCCATCAATTAAAATTATTGGTGATCATCTAAAATCATTTTCCTAGTTCATTGCCACTATTTCTATGCAACTATTAAAGCTGGCACATTATGCCTTTACCAGCTGCCCTTAATCGGTCTGTTGATCTAAAAAGACCAACGCTGATATCTAAGTTACAGTATAGGATCTCAGAAACAAGTATTAACAATTTGAGATCCACTTAGGATTTACCTTGTTTGTTCTTTTTGTTTCTTCTGCTTACAGAGCCTTTGCATTCCCACACATTGGATTCTGCCCAGATTCTGTCACATAAATTAGATTGATCTCTTATTCCTTCTTGATTTTCACTGGCAGGTTTACTGTGTAATAAAGAGACAAATCTAAAACTTCAACCATATAAATCTTATCTAGAAATTTCATGGTAAGCATTACAATAAACAACCAAAAATCGCTATTTCCCCTCATTTTTCTTTTTAATGAAGACAGTCATCAAAACAAGTAAAGATTGAGGCATAATCATAATGCTACTTCAATACATCTGAGATATATGTGACTAACATATAATAGATCTCTATTAATGAATCATAGAATATTATTACATGGAAAGTGTTGCTCCATCTACATTCATGGGCATAATTCTGATATGATTGCTTTAGTTTGTTTGTTTTCCCTGATACACTTTCAGTATTTCTATTTTTACTTTTTTTCTTTTTTTTTTAATCTTTTTTTTAGAGACTGCTGTAATTTCTTGACTCCTTAGGAATATGCTAAATCTTGCTCAGTGCTGGAATTAAGAGGAAATATGAGAGAAGAAAATCATCACTAAGCTGTTTAGCACTGAAAAATAAATCAAGCAGTGACCTTCATTATCCACTGCATCTGAAATTCATAAAAATATTCAAGAGTAAAAATCAAATGAGAGTTAAACTCTAACCTGATCCAAACTGCTTTAAATGAATAAATAAATAGTGGCCACATCAAGACAACAGGGCAGGTGTACTCCGCAGTCTTGGATCCACAAGTATGTAATTTCAAAGCATCCCAGACACATGCCAGAAAGAAACCTGGATATACATTGCATCCCTGCACACTAAGGCTTCCTTTGGAAGGACACAGGAACACAGATGAAAAATTACAATGCATTCCAGTCTGGATGATTCGAAAAGCAGGTGCAAAACAGTATATTTGTTCAGCAATATCTTACCATTCCTGAACTCCTAATTTTTCCAAAATCAAAGACAGCTGGCTTTGTGGTTAACCAAGACCTTTGGTTTAACAAAATTTCTGCATGCTTATATATGTAATTACAATGGTTTATTTTCATATTCTCATATGTGGAAATAAATTTTATTACCACTTAAATAAAAGTTCTTCTCACATGATGTGCAATATCTTCTTTACTAAGTTTTCTTTACTGATGTCTAAGTAGGTTACACAGGCACTGAATAGAAGGCTATATGAGCACTAAAACTCAAGCAATATAACAGTTAAAATATTAGATGTCGATCTGGTAACGAAATTCCCAATTGAATTACACTCTCTTTTCATTTATATTGAATGAGAATTCACAGCAGCAACCTAGTGGTATAGATACCCTGAAGACAATGGAAAGGGCACAAGAAAGGATTTATCAGGCCTCCCTGATGCCAACTTTCAAAGAATTATTTTTGCCTATCAAAGGATCCTTCAGGAGCTTTGACACTTAACTTTGGCATTTTTAGAAATAGGCAAATGGATCACTAATACAGTTCAGGATGTGTCTATATGTTTGCGTTCTTCTCTTTGTCATATCTGTATATTATAGCATTAGCATTAGTTCAGTTAAATATTTTGTGACCTCATGTTCAAATTACATAGGTTTATTGTTAGTTTTTAGAATCTTAGGTTCTGTTTCTCCCTTCATCTTTGGGTTAAATATAGTACAAATTATGCAAAGATAGGAATAAGTCTCACTTTCAGTTTTCAACATAAAAATAGGATATAATTTTTCAACGATGATGGAAATCAGCCCAAGACTTTCAATAATCATAAAGGAGTAGAGAAAGAACTACAAGATTTTCACACCATAGAAAACTATTTTGTATATCAGAGGCATTCTAAGAATACTATCTTCTTATGCTGCAAATTCCAAAACACAAGCATCAGCAGTTTTCTATTTCTGTTTCCTGTAAAAATATGAAATTTAACTAGTTCATAATTTAGACTAATCTATTTTCAAACTTTTTTTTTTTTTTTTTTTTTAAATGAAGACTGGATTTGACATGGTGTCTGAGAATATGTCCCTCGGGAGTCTTGGGGGGGTCTCTCTTGGAACTGTGGTCTTCAGAATCTTTACCAATTACCTAGAAAGTGGGATTGAGTGCTCCCTCAGTGAGTTGCTGATGACACCAAGTTGAGTGGGGCAGCTGATATGATAGAAGGAAGGGATGCAAAGAAGTCTAGACAAGCTTGAAAAGGGGACCCATGAGAACATAATGAGATTCAACAAGGCCAAGTACAAGGTGTTTCATTTTGGTTGGGGCAGTCCCAGACACGAGAACAGACTAGAAGAAAAACTCACTGAGAACAGCTCTGCAGGGAAGGATTGGGTATCCTGGTGAATGAAAAGCTGAACATTAGCCAGCACTGTATGCTCATGGCCCACAAGGTCAACTTTACTCTGGGCTGCATCAAAAGAGGGGCAGCTAGCAGGGCAAGGGAGGTGATTGTCTCCCTCTACATTGCCCTCATGAGGCCCCATCTGGAGTATATCTAGACCTGAGACCCCCAGCACAACAAAGATATGGAACTTCTGGGAGATTTAGATTAGATGTTAAAAAGAAATTTTTTTACTCAGAGGGTGGTGAGGGACTGGAACAGGTTGCGCAAAAAAAGCTGTTTGATCCCTGGAGGTGTACAAGGCCAAGCCAGATGGGGCCCTGTGCAGTCTGATCCAGCAGGTGGCAACCCTGCCCATGGCAGAAGGTTTCAAATTAGATGGTCTTTAAGGTCTCTTATAACCCAAGTTGTTCTATAGTTCTATCATATGATTATTTTAATACATTAAGCACTTTCTAGCTTCATTCCTCTTTGCTAATAATCTGAATGAAAGTCACTGTAAAAAGTACCTTGTTTCTTTGAAAGCTTTATTTGGCTTTATTTTCTTGTTTGTTGCTTATATTTTCTGGTTGGAGTGTTTTATTATTTTGCTGTTGTTATTTTTGTTGTGTTCATTTTTTATCCCAAAATTAATAGCTTAAGAAAAACTAAGATGAGGAATAGAATATGGCATTGGAATTCAGTTTTTGATTTTTCATTAATGCATTAATAATTTTTCACTGAAAACATTTGTAAGAAATTATTATAGTTTACATTATATTTTCTATATTGTTCTTCTAACAAATTAAATTTGATTATTACTCCCGATTCCTATTTCTATATGCTTCATTAAATGGATTTCAACGCATGCAAATATCTGCCTATAGCTCTTTTATGCATCATGAAACTAATATCCCATCATGAATATTAATTTAATTGAACTTACTTCAAAGTGGATGCTGAGCTGTCATTCCAAGCAAAGTTTCACTAATTCTTGCATAAATCTGCAAGCTCATAAACCTCTTCAGTAAATTATTTTGATGGGTTTAGTCATTACAAGAGAACTCTTTGTATCAAACATTTATTCTTGTTCAAACATAAGTTGTCATGCTAGGGAAAAAAAAAAAAAGCTATTATGCTCTTTAGTTTGGTGTTACCAGGAATAGGAGCATTATGTAAGGTCAGTGTTTATCAGGTATTGAGCTAGTTGGATGAAGAAAAGGTTTGCACTGTGAAATTAAAAATAAAAATAATAAAAAGAAATAAACATATATTAGACTAATTTAGAAGATATTGACAGAAGCATGATTTCTTTACTGAAATTCACATTTCTAACAATAAGGCTTAAAAACTCCCTGGAAAGATTTTGCGTGATTTTGTCCCATAAAGTTTCAGGTCTGCTGTCCAGATATTTTCAAACTGACTAGCTTTATCATGAACGTGTAACTGACTGACAACACCAACTATTCATGAGTCTCAGAAAGGCCAACAAGAGACATCTGGAATATAGATTTGTAATTGCTCTTCTTGAGAGGAAAATTAAAATAGTGGATCTGTAAATAATGGAGTGCAACTGAATATGAATGAGAAAGTAACACCAAAGGACTTTGGACAAGTTTCTTCAGTAGAATCAGAAAAGGCCTTGTCTCTAATACGTGTACATGAGGATCCATTTTCAATTTTTACAGATTAAAACAAATCTCTTAAGCAACATGTCTATCTTTTCAGCTTTTCTGCTGTAACAACCATGAAATATCACTTCTGTAAGGCATCTATAATGTGAAGATTTTCCAAGTTCAATGCTGTGGCCAAAAATCAATAAAATTCTATGAGTGAATTAATTCTTAGTCAATAAGAAAGAATTTTGAGGAACACATACGCTTCATTAATGAAACTCAATGTTGAAATTTAAGGTTCCCACTTTAAACTGCAGTACTTTGCACAGCATCCAGAAAAGAGTATGATCTGAGAGACAGCGGAAGTGTACAGATACTGTCTCAATGAATAGCCTTATTGTACACAAAGTGATCCTCTCGCAACTAGATCAGCATCCAATAATATTAATAAACCCGGGGAGCTGTTTGGGTTTGTCCCAAAAGAAATATGGAACAGAGAATTTGGAAGGAGTAGCTAGAGAAAGAAGAAACAAACAAACCAGTTAGTTAGTTTGTTTAGTTAACAAACGAACAAACATTAGTATCATAATCACATAAAAATCAGTCTAGCATTTTCTAGGTTTCAGTACTGGAGTTATACATAAGTGAAAATTTCATGATAACTGGAATAGAACCTTGATGCCAAGGCAAGATGAACAGGATTTCCAATACCTCCTACAAAATATTAGTAACAAGTTGTTTATCCACAGTTCATCTGCTATATAGGTCAACCCTTACAGGGCTTGAATCTGTGATCAAACAGGGCATATAAACCAAGGTTATTAATGGTAAAACTGAAGTAAGTACAAGCAAAACAAGGAATTTGATGTGGGGGGCGAGGTAGGGGAAAAGAGGGAAGGAACAGAACAAACAACAAAAATACAAAAATAAATAAATAAATAAATATTAATCAACAAACACATAACAGCAACAACAAACAGAATATGAAGTAATACTTTCCAAATGTATATATTACAAAACTCTACGAAGACTATCACACATACAAAAGATTTATTGTTGGAGCATTATAGTGTTGGTGACTTCCCTGATCCTTGTTTTGTTCATTATGATTGTACCTTTCTACAAATGTTTAAGGGTGATTATTTCATTAAATACGTTTGGATTTTTGAATCTCATTATATTTGGAATAATAGATATGAAAGATTTTGCTCCTCTCTGTTGCAACGAATTCATAGAATCCCAAGTATTTATATTGTTTTGAAGCTTTGACCACCAAATACTGACAAAGTTACATTTAATTTTTATTAGGTTCTCATTAAACGTCTGTAATTAAATGCAACTCCACTCAAGTCAGACATGCTTCAAGGGAACAGAGATTCAGATCATTTGAATAGTATCTAGATTTCATATACTGATATATTTCTTAGCAGATTTCTTTACAGCACACTTAATACTGACATTATCTACTGAAGAGTGTTGAACTATTCTAGGACACATACACAGCTGACAACTACATGTTACCAAAACCCACAAGTTTCCAGCTATGCCTAAACTGCATTGAAAATACATACCTCATGTACTTGGTGCTTTCATTTTACAGGTGATCATTCTGTTTTTGTTACAGTTTTTACTTTCTTTCTGTAATTTACTTTTTTTAATTTACTTTTTTTCTGTAATTTTTGTGCTGTGTTTGTGAAAGTAAAATTAAAAATTATTATTTAATCAAAGAAACTATTAATGATTTTTGCTTCAAGTAAAATTGCAGTTATTCATTGCCGCAATATATTGCTGTCTGATAATGCAGATAATTCTTTTTTTTTTTTTTTTTTTAATTAAATACATTTCTGAAATCTTTTGCATTCTTGAAAATTTTCGGCAAACCCATAATTACGGAATCACAAAATCACAGAATCACTAAGGTTGGAAAAGACCTATAAGATCATCCAGTCCAACCATCCACCTATCACCAATGGTTCTCGCTAAACCATATCCCTCAACACAACATCCAAACGTTCCTTGAACACCTCCAGGGAAGGGGATTCCACCACCACCCTGGGCAGCCCATTCCAGCGCCTGACCACCCTTTCAGAGAAGTAGTATTTCCTAATATCCAGCCTGAATCTTCCTGGGCGCAGCTTGAAACCATTCCCTCTAGTCCTATCACCGGTTATACGGGAGAAGAGGCCGACCCCCAGCTCGCTACAACTTCCCTTCAGGTAGTTATAGAGAGCAATAAGGTCTCCCCTGAGCCTGCTCTTCTCCAGACTGAACAATCCCAGCTCCCTCAGCCGCTCCTCATAAGGCCTGTGCTCCAGACCCCTCACCAGCTTTGTTGCCCTTCTTTGGACACGCTCCAGGGCCTCAACGTCTTTCTTGCAGTGAGGGGCCCAGAACTGGACACAGTACTCAAGGTGCGGCCTCACCAGAGCTGAGTACAGGGGAACAATTACTTCCCTACTCCTGCTGGTCACACTACTTCTGATACAAGCCAGGATGCCATTGGCCTTCTTGGCCACCCAGGCACACTGCTGGCTCATGTTTAGCCGAGCGTCAACCAACACCCCCAGGTCCATTTCCTCTACACAGTCTTCTAGCCACTCCGCCCCAAGCCTGTAGCGTTGCTTGGGGTTGCTGTGGCCAAAGTGCAGGACCCGGCATTTGGTCTTATTAAACCTCATCCCATTGGCTTCAGCCCAGCTATCCAGCCTGTCCAGATCCCTCTGTAGGGCCTCGCTACCCCCAGGCAGATCGACACTTCCAGCAATCTTGGTGTCATCTGCAAACTTACTGAGGGTGCACTCAATGCCCTCATCCAGGTCATCAATAAAGATACATATCTCTATTGCTACTTTTTCTTTTCAGCAAAAACTACTAGGCATTTTTCTAGCATTTTACTGTTCTCTAGATTGACTACATCTGGTACATAATATTCTAGATCTATAGTAACTAGAATAAGACAAAATACCATGTTGAAATCTTCCTAGTTGTATGTAGAGTAGCTACTTATTTAATAAATCTTAGAGAATTAATAAATCAAAATTTGATCCACAATAACCCAGTTATATTCTGTTGCAGTCTATTGTATTTTCTTCTGTCACAGGTTGTAAAAACAACATCACCAAGATTTTCCCTTAATTCTACATACAGAATCATGATGTATATGTTCTACTCCATCCCCAAGTCATTAATGAAATTATGTACCAGACCTAGAAGATATCCACACAGAGTTCATCATAAGAACAACTACATCAAGACTCAGAATCATAGAATAGTTGAGGTTGGAAAGGACCTTTGAAGGTCATCTGGTCTGTCATCCCTACTCGAGAGGGATACCTACAACAGGTTGCCAGGACAATGTCCAAACAAACATGGAATTTCTCCAAGTTTTATTCATTTTATGTGACAAAGTTTTGGTGGGATGCTGGAGGAAGAGAGGGAAGATATGAAGTAGCCTCTGTGAAAATGCCCCATGTTATGTAAGATCCTGCTCTAGATGTCCCACAAAGGGAGACATTTGTGTCTAAAGCTGAGCCAATGACCAATGCTGCTTGTGCCTCTGTGAGAGAAAATTCAAGAAAGAAAAAAAACTGTTGCTATGTAGTAGCTGGGAGAAGGGAGTGACAAAATGTATTAGAAAATAATCCTAAAGACACTAAGGCCAGTGCAGAAAGGGAGTAGAAATTTCTCCAGGCATGAAGCAGAAGTTTCCTGCAGACCAGGAGAAGTCCATGGAGGAGCAAACTGCCCCCTTGCAGCACACGGGGCATCATACAGAGCAGATCTCCATATGCAATCCATGGAGGAGCCCACAAAGGAGCAGAAGGATGAGGCCATAAGGAGGCCACAGCCATAGCCCATGGAGAGGATTCTGCAGTGAAGCAGGAGGTCTGAGGGACCTGCACTATGCAGGGGCATTGTGCTGGAGCTGCACACTTCTGAAGGATGATCCCCATGATATGCACTCTTGCTGGAGCAGTGCTTGAAGAACTGCAGTCTGTGGGAAGCCCACACAGGATCAGTTTGGAAAGTATGACATGCCATGGAGGGATCACACGATGGAGCAGGCAAAGAGAGTGAACATTAGAGTGGTAGATGAAGTATTATGAACCAGCCACAACCCTGATCATTTCCCTGTCCCCTGCATTGCTTAGGGGGAGAAGATAGAAGATACTAGATGAGAGGGAAGATGTTTTCAGTCTCCTTTCATAATCGTAGAGTCAAAGACTTCTCAGAGGTGGAAGAAACCTTTGAAGATTATCTAGCCCATCTCCCCTGCAATAAAGAGGGACATCCACAGCTAGATCACGTTGCCCAGGGACTGATCCAGCCTGGTCTTGAAACTCATCAGGGATAGGGAATCAGCTACATCACCACCCAACCTGTTCCAGTGCGTCACCACCCTCACTGTAAAAGACTTCCTCATTATATCCAACCTAAACCTACCCTCTCTAAGTTTCAAGCCATTTCCCTTTGTTCTATCACCATAAATCCTGCTAAAGTGTCTGTTCCTATCTTTCCTGTTCCTATCTCTCTGTTAAATATTGAAAGGCTCCTGTCAGGTTTCTCCAGCGTCTTCACTTCACTAGGCAGAAGAGCCCCAGCTCTCTCATCCTGTTCTCATAGGAGATGTGTTTCATCCCTTGGTTATTTTTCTGACATCCTCTGGATGCGCTCCAACAGATCTATGTCTCTCCTGTACTGTGGACTCCACATCTTGATGCAGCACTCCAGGTGAGAATCATAGAATGAATCATAGAATCACAGAATGGCCTGGGTTGAAAAGGACCTCAAAGATCATCTGGTTTCAACCCCCTGCCATGGGCAGGATCACTAACACAGAATCACAGAATCACAGAATGGCCAGGGTTGGAAGGGACCTCAAGGATCACGAATCCCCAACTCCCCTGCCACATACAGGGCCACCAACCTCCTCACTTAATGCTAGACCAGGCTGCCCAGGGCCCCATCCAATCTGGCCTTGAACACTTCCAGGGATGGGGCATCCACAACCTCTCCTGGCAGCTTGTTCCAATACCTCACCACTCTCCCTCTGTGTGAAAAACTTCCTCTTAATATCCAACCTAAACTCCCCTGCATCAGTTTAAAACCATTCCCCCTTGTACTATCACTATCCACCCTCATAAACAGTTGTACACCCTCCTGTTTATATGCTCCCTTCAAGTATTGGATTTTGTGTTGAGGAATATGGTTTAGTGAGAACTATTGGTGATAGGTGGACGGTTGGACTGGATGATCTTGCAATTCTTTTCCAACCTTGGTGCTGATTCTGTGATTCTGTGATTGGTAGGCCTCAATGAGGTCTCCCTGGAGCCTTCTCTATTCCAAGCTAAACAAGCCCACTTCCCTCAACCTTTCTTCATAGGAGAGGTACTCTAGCCCTCTGTCATCTTAGTAGTCCTCTTCTGGACCCATTCCAAGAGCTCTGTCTCTTTCCTGTGCTAGGGGCCCCAGGCCTGGACATAGTACTCCAGGTGGGGCCTCATAAGATCTGATTAGAGGGGTGACAATCACCTCCCTCTCCCTGCTGGTCATCCCTTTTTTAATGCAGCCCAGAATACAGCTGGCCTTCCGGGCTGCAAGCACATACTGCTGGCTCATGTCCAGCTTCTCGTCCATCAGGACCCCCAAGTCCTTCTTTGCATGGTTGCTCTCAAGTTCTTTTATCAGTCTGTATAAATACCTGGGATTTCCCCAGCCCCCATGCAGTACCCTGCACTTGGCCTTGCTGAATCTCATTAGGTTTTCATGGCCCACTTCTCCACTCTCTAGGTCCCTCTGGATGGCTTCCCTTCCCTCCAGTGTATCACCTGCACCACTCAGCTTGGTGTTGTCTGAAAACTTGTTGAAGGTGCACTTGATTACACTGTCTATGTCATTAATAAAAATGTTGAAGAGCACCGATCCCAAGACCAAACCCTGAGCGACACCACTTGTGACCGGCCTCCACCCTCATCACAAACATTTGGCAGCATCCAGCCAACCAATTCCTAATCCATCGAACAATCCATCCTTCAAATCCATGCCTCTCCAATTTAGAGAGAAGAATGTGGTGAAGGACCACAGAATTACAGAATCACAGAATTGCCAGGGTTGGAAGGGACCTCAAGGATCATGAATCTCCAACCCCCTTGCCACACTCAGGGCCACCAACCATCCCACCTAATGCTAGACCAGGCTGCCCAGGGCCCCATCCAATCTGGCCTTGAACACTTCCAGGGATGGGGCATCCACAACCTCTCCTGGCAGCCTGTTCCAGTACCTCACCACTCTCTCTGTAAAGAACTTCTCCCTGACGTCCAATCTAAATCTCCCTTCCTTCAGCTTAAAACCATTTCCCCTTGTCCTTCTGTTATCTACCCTTTCAAAGCTTAACAGGAGTCAGCAGTGTGCCCTTGCGGCTCAGAAAGCAAATGGTATCCCGGGCTCCATCAGAAGAGGGGTGGCCAGCAGGAACAGGGAGGTGATTGTTCCCCTCTACTCTGCTCTTGTGAGGCCCCATCTGGAGTACTGTGTCCAGGTTGGAGCCCCCAGTACAAGAAAGACAGGGAGCTGTTGAAGAGGGTCCAGAGGAGAGCCACAAAGATGATCAGGGGACTGGAGCACCTCCCCTATGAAGATGGGCTGAGGGAGCTGGGCTTGTTCAGCGTGGAGAAAAGAAGGCTGCGGGGTGACCTCACTGCAGCCTTTCAGTACCTACAGCCAGCCTACAGACAGGAGGGGAATTGACTCTTTGAAAGGGTAGATAACAGAAGGACAAGGGGAAATGGTTTTAATTTGAGGGAAGGAAGATTTAGGTTGGATGTCGGGGGGAAGTTCTTTACAAAGAGAGTGGTGAGGCACTGGAGCAGGCTGCCAGGAGAGGTTGTGGATGCCCCATCCCTGGAGGTGTTTAAGGCCAGATTGGATGGGGCCCTGGGCAGCCTGGTCTAGTATTAAACAGGGAGGTTGTTGGCCCGCCTGAGGCAGGGGGGTTGGAGATTCACGATCCTTGAGGTCCCTTCCAACCTTGGCCATTCTGTGATTCTGTGATCCTCATGACAGACACTATTCAAGGTTTGGATGTTGAACATTCTGATATCATTTCAAGCTGCTTCTACTGGTCTCAAGAGGGCTATTAGTGTTAAAGCGATGAGCTCTCTTCCCTTGTCCATTGGTTCAGTGACAGCATCATAGAAGGCCACTAGGTTGGTCAAGCAAGATTTGCTCCTGGTGAAGATTTCTTTTAGATCTCCTTGGTCTAATCTTTTGGTTGTTGGCAGTAAAGTACATGAAATGGAATCCGAAACAGAGTTGGTTTAGTTTTGCCTGCGATGATGATTGGTGAATGATCTCTGTGTTTTTCCTTTATATACCAAAACAGTAATTTTACCATAAAAGATTGATTATTTTCTTGCCTTCTAGGTGCCTGGTAATGATTCCCAGGATTAACTATTCCATTACCTTTCTGGAGATCAAAATAAGGTCAACTAGAATGTATTTTTCAGGAATGAAAAAATTCACGTACAAGATTCCTGAAAGAAAGAAAAAAAAAAAAAAAAAAAAAAAAAAAAAAAAAACTAGGGGTGAGTACACAATTCTACTTTCCCAGAACATTCTTCCAGTTTTAAACAACTTGTAGCTCAGGAACTTCATGAGTAAATAATGTTGTTTTACTATTTAAGATTGCCATCTACCATTTTCCACCATGGACTCAGCAACAATCAAACTACCACATTCCTTGATTCTGACAATGCGCCTTTTCAAGATCATTTGATAGAAAAGGGCTACACAGGAGTTTTTATCAAAAACTTTAATTTATTGTTCAGATATTTCCTTGTTCTCTTAACTGATCTCTATGTCAACATCAGTGCTGAAAAAAAATAAGGTTTCTATCAGTAACATGCAAGAACAAAGACACATTCATTCAAATATTTATGTAACATTTGTGAATTTAAAAATGTGAGTAAATAGATATAGCAACTAACAGTTCTCCTGAGCTTGTACATAGCTGTTTCCTTGTGTACCTTTCACATGCTTCTCAGTGTGTAAAGAAAAAAATGCACTAATAGAGGAAGGATGGAATTATATTTCAAGAATAAAGATTAATGCAGAGCAAAGAGGCAAATATGATTAATGTAGAGAAAACTGTCATTTGCTGAGACTTGGAATGAAAAGAAAAAAATGAAACAAACAAACAAACAAAAAACCCACACCAACAAAAAATAGTTACCTCAGGAAGGTTACATTTAAAAATATTGAATACTTTGAGGAAAATAAGTTAATTAGTAATTCAATCTAGTTGAAAGAAAATATTCACAGAACAAAATGACAATAAAATGGTGTTTAATAATAAATTTATTTGTTTCATAGAGTCACCATCTCTCACTAAATTAATAGATATATAGGAATTTTATAGAAATCCTACAAGATTTTCCATCTTTACAACCACTGGAATGTGCAGAATGTTTCTAGATTTGTAAACAGATGAAGACAGAAAATTAAACAGCTGAATTAATAAAATTATCAGACAAATATAATCTCACACTGAGTTTAAATTGCACCCTATTCATGAAGTACTCTGTAGAATTGAGCAAAAATAAGTACAAACCATGATGAATTTGGCCATATAATACACACAAAAATTATATGATTGGGCCAGGGTAGTAATACTATCAATTATCAAATAATATTAATTATTTCTGGGGATTACGTTAATTTTGCATGACTTGTACAATATATATGTGCTAGATGAGCTACAAAAGGCAGCATTTGGACAATATTTGTTTTCACAGAGAAATAAAGCTGCAGCATATTCATATGTGGTTCCTTTACCAAAGGATTTCTGAATAACCTTGCAAGTGACAACACACAATCCACTGAAAATTATAGCAGCTCTCCAGCTGTTTAATTTAGGATATGATAAATGGCATGCTGTTTGGGTTTCTTTACAACAAGAAAGGATGAGATGTAAAATCAAGCTCAGTATCTGGCCTGCTCTTTCTATAACTTCACAGTAGGGTTATCAGAGACTGTTCCATCTGGAATATTTGAAGAAAACCTTACTGCTGTTGGAAACAGCCCAAATATATATCTGTGACATACTGTTTCATTTCACTGAGGAATACTAAGAACACATCATTGTCTACATATATCACTCCAAAAGTAATGCCTGCTTTTTATTTCAGAGGAAACAAAGAGCACAGTAACATTGTTTGATAGAACAAATTCACAGCTACAAAACATTTTTTTCAACATAGTCACTACTATTAGCCATGCATTTTTACCGGCAATGAACAAGAGCCTATGTGCCATGATCACAAAAATCTACAGCAGCAGAGGTGGAACACTGTTTCACAGCTTCCACAATGATGCTGTGCCAGGAAAATGTTGCCCATGCAGTCCATCTTTCATTGACTCAAAGACATGGAAGTCAGAAGACTCCAAATCTTGGCAAATCTGGTGGGTGTGGTAGGACAATCCAGCCAAGACTGGCAGTGTGCTCCAGGGTCTTCAAACTGGTATGGATTCTGGCATTTTCATGTTGCAAGAGAAAGACATCTAGCTATCACAAGCTTTGTGATATTCCAGTGTTGCCATCATTGTTTCTAATGCATTAAAGCCAATATTTATCTTCATACACAGTTTCCTGGTCTTAATACTCCTATTTGCATGGATGAGCTGGCTGTCTGGAACATGATTTGATTTCATGTCATTGTTGTCACTGCTGAAATGCATCACTCACTATCTCACTGTGCTTACATCCACTGTCTGGTTTCCATGAAGATTCAGCAAGCATCAGTGAAGACAATATTTGCATTTATTTTATTTTTTTCACATGGAAGAATTCAGTGATACACCTTTGCTTCATCTGCACTGCCATCTGGTCAGACTGCTGAAGGATGAGAGAAAGACCCCACAGTAAAGGATGAGAAAAGGGCTTCACAGGAACTGGGGAATAGGGGTAATTAGAGATAGTTTACAGAAACAAATTTGTAGAGGTTGTTAGAAGAATGTGGATTGCAGACACTGGGTCTGGATTAATGAGGTGGATGAAGGCCATAAAGATAAGAGTTTGAGAACAGCCTGAAGATGTCTGGCAGTGAGGTGATTAGATGTCCACAGAGCAAGCAAGAACTGATTTGGGAGCTGCCCCTCCTGCAGGATTAGAAGTTTACAGAGAGGAAAGCTACAAACCTTTGCAAGGAAGCTGATGATTCTTCATTCCACAGCCACCAGGAGGGGACCCCCATGACTCACTATGGATGCGCGAGGGGGAGGGTCTGCATGCTAATGAATTCTCAGGAATGTAATGAACATGTATCCGAATTCCTGGAAACAACTGATTATGTAATAGTTCAGCCTATATCTGTAGCACGCTTTTTCCTGACAGTGTGCAAGTTAGGTGGAACTATCCCCCTTGCACCAGTGTGTATGCACACTGCTGATAGAAACATACCTGCTCTATATCCTTATAGACTATGTCACAATGACATGATCTCCACACGTCACTGCCTCTCTGCTGTTGGCTATTGCATGGTTACAAAATGTAACTGGATACTGGTAAGAAGGTTCAACCTATACTGTCATACCACCAACATCTAATGTTGTGGGCCAACATAATAAAATAGGAAATAATTCTCTCAAAGCAGATCTCATATTTGAAATAATCATAGTAATACTTCTAAAAACAGTAAGTAATATGTTGCTATACTCAGTGTGGTAAGTGATAAGTTATCCCTATGAAGCTTAACATATTTATACAAAGGGAGTTAAATAAAAGATATTATGTTTCTAATGTCAGCTGTGCAATGTCAGGATTGATAATCATATGAAGGGCATTGCAAAATAGTGTCTTAGATAACAGCAAACAAAGACTCTCAAGACTGGTGAAGAGTTTTGTTGGTTTTTTTGCCTTTTTTTTTTGTTTTTTTTTTTTTTGTTTGTTTGTTTGTTTGTTTTTTGTCCTTAGTTTTGTATCAGTATCTAGAATTCACGATGATATTTTTCAAAGAATTAGACCATACAATTTAAATCTAACAGATAAACATCAAGAAACCAGGACAGCTTTGAAGTAAAGATGGTGAGACACCATTAACAAGGAAGTATAGTGCAAAGACAAAGGGTAATAATTTTAAAATTAAAAATAATAATAATAATAATAATAATAATTATATTAGACATTCGGAAGAAATATTTACTCTGATGGTGGTGAGACGATGAGAAACTGAAAAAGGTTGCCCAGAGATGTTGTGGATGCCCCATTCCTATGAAGTGTCTGAGGCCAGTTTGGGTGGGGCTTTGCATAACATGATCTAATGGAATGTGTCCCTGCACATGGCAAGAGGGTTGAACCGGATGATCATAAGGATCTCTTCAATATAAACCATTATATGATTCTATGAAATGTTGCTAATATGAATTGAAAAGAAGCAATGTGGCTTCTTCAGGCATCACCAATTGATTGTTATCTTTTCTGGAGTTAAGCTGCTAGCTATAATTAATGCTGCCCCCAGGTAGTTGCAAGATTAACAAGTAGCTTTTACTCAGCATGTCATCATAGGTCTCACTGGCCATGATAGCAGCAAGGGGTCACATTAATACAGATTAAATGGTCTTGAAAAAATTCTTCAGTTATAAATTTCTCTCTCCAGCTGTTTTCTCTTACAAATAAATCTGTTGCAGAAGTAGGAAAAAACCCTCTACAGAATGCAATTGTTCATCATCTTTCAATTGTCTTGGATTACCTTAGTGTTATTCGTATCTATTCTTGTCTTTATTTTATATAAATTACTCTTCACCATTCAGTTGCTTTAAATCCATAAAAAGGTGTTTGAAGCATTTGCTAGAGTACACTGTATTTACTGTACACACTTTTTATGGCCTCTCACACAGTCAAAACATTTATCTACACTTGGATTCTTTTTCTCTTCTTGATACCGCAATTGTCTTCCTGCTTTTAACAGTGTGCACTTCGCTGCTCTTTTCAGTCCATCATATCTCATCTCAGCCACAACAATAATGATCAATAAATTAATAATAATAATCTTTAATTTGTTCTTTTTAGTGGTCTTTAAAGCACAAAGTTGAGTAAGTCACCTTGTTATCATCCCAGTTAGCTGGTAAAAAAGTGGTGAGTTATTAGATATCTTTGTAGAGCTTTAGCAGTCTCCTGAAACTGTTCTTGAAGTTTTCCCAGTGAACACAGTACATATCCACTCTGTATCTATCTAGACGCATCTGATGTTTATGAGAAGCTGGTACAAGTCTGAATTTTACTGTAAGGTCAGGTGGCTGGCTTTTTTCAGAACAAAGAGAGAACAGGAACAAACTATAATGAGTGTAATTTGCAAAGTCAATGGACCAACCCCCTGGAGCAAAACTGGGAAATAAACTGACCGTATAGACACGCTCATTTCTTAATTAATCACAGTGTAAAACAGAGTTCATGTTTAGTATCTTTTCATTATTGGCTGATAGCTTCCATTATCATCTTCATCCTCCATATAGTTAGCTGAAGTTATTTATGGGTATTCGGCTGGAAAATTTGATGAACTTTGACGTTATCTTTTAAATCTTACAAAACATGAACTTTAAGGCATCTTAAATGGCTATATCTGTGCTTGAGATGTCTGATACCTAGCACTAAACAATGGCAACAAATAACACAAAATAATACTGATCTACCATTTGTTTCCTTTCTTTATATTTTTGTAATTTTTGTGCAGGAAATACATGGTAATTAAACTAACTGCGTGATTCTAACAAGCATAGAGCCCAAGCAACAGAGCCCAAGAACTCATGCAAGAATGTTTTCCAGAACTAATAGTTATGCCATAAAGAAAGTACAAGATCACAGAATCAGAGAATGATTGAAGTTGGAAGGGACCTCTGGAAATCATCTGATCCAACTCTCATCCTCAACAAGAGAAAGGCCACCTAGACAATGTTGTCCAAAACCACGTCCAGGCACGTTTTGAAGATCTCCAAGGATAGAGACTCCACAACCTCACTGTGCAGTCTTTGCCTATGTTGTCACAAGCACAGTACAGTGCTCCCCAAAACTTAAACGGAATCTCCTGTTTTCAAGTTTATGTCCATTGCGTCTTTTTCTGGCAGTGGGCGCCACTAAAAAGAATCTACCTCCATCTTCTTTGCACTCTTCTTTCAGGTATTTATCCACACTGATAAAATCTCCCTATGAGCTTCCACTTCTCTAGGCTGAACAGTCCCAACTCTCAGCTTCTCATAAGAGATGTGTTCCAGTCCTTTGAGAATGTCTGTGAACATACCATAGCTAGAAATAGAGAAAGAGTTGCATCTTTAAAAAACTGACAGTTTGCAGATAGGTTTAGGAAGACAAATTGTATATCCCAAGAACTGAGGATAATTTCATGCCTCCTCAAAATACAAGATATATAAAACGTATCTTGTTTTCTCTAACGTAAATATACAGAGTTGCGAACACTTTTCTATATGTGTACATACAACATAATATTCATAAATATTTCTGAGTAAGATAGAAAATATATATTACCAGTGAATTCAGAAACAAAGTCAGCTGTGACAAAAGCACATATAGGATATACTAGAAAATGCGAAAACTGCATATCTTATTTCTAGACTTTAATATAATGTCTAGATAGTCACCCTTAGGTTTACACAGTTAGCTTATAAAGTGTGTTGTAAGAAAATCTTTGTAATCTAATTTATAGATGCTAAACATCTTTTCTTTAAAAAAAATAGCAAATTCACTGTTTATTAAATTTACTATTTATGTAACTAGGATTTTACACTGTTGGAAATCACTACATATTGGTAAAAAATAATAAAATAAAATTTTAAAATGGAATATTAATACCACAGCAGTCATGCAGGCATCATTTAAGTAATGACTCATGCCACTACTCTGGTGTTCTGACCTCTCTGTCCCTCCCTAGATCAATTCTGCCATTGTAATACTCATAGCTTTAACACTAATAGCCCTCTTGAGACCAGTAGAGACAGCTTGAAATGATATCAGAATGTTCAACATCCAAACCTTGAATAGTGTCTGGCATGAGGATCACAGAATCACAGAATGGCCAAGGTTGGAAGGGACCTCAAGGATCGTGAATCTCCAACCCTCCTGCCTCAGGGAGGGCCAACAACCTCCCCGTTTAATACTAGACCAGGCTGCCCAGGGCCCCATCCAATCTGGCCTTAAACACCTCCAGGGACGGGGCACCCACAACCTCTCCTGGCAGCCTGCTCCAGTACCTCACCACTCCCTCTGTAAAGAACTTCCCCCCGACATCCAACCTAAATCTTCCTTCCCTCAAATTAAAACCATTTCCCCTTGTCCTTCTGTTATCTACCCTTTCAAAGAGTCAATTCCCCTCCTGTCTGTAGGCTGGCTGTAGGTACTGAAAGGCTGCAGTGAGGGTCACCCCGCAGCCTTCTTTTCTCCACGCTGAACAAGCCCAGCTCCCTCAGCCCATCTTCATAGGGGAGGTGCTCCAGTCCCCTGATCATCTTTGTGGCTCTCCTCTGGACCCTCTTCAACAGCTCCCTGTCTTTCTTGTACTGGGGGCTCCAACCTGGACACAGTACTCCAGATGGGGCCTCACAAGAGCAGAGTACAGGGGAACAATCACCTCCCTGTTCCTGCTGGCCACCCCTCTTCTGATGGAGCCCAGGATACCATTTGCTTTCTGAGCTGCAAGGGCACACTGCTGCTTAAGCTTTTAATCCATCAAGACCCTCAGGTCCTTCTCTGCAGGGCTGCTCTCAAGGACTGCTCCTTCCAGTCTGTTATGGATGCCTGGGATTCCTCTGGCCCAAGTGCAAAACCTCACACTTTGAACCTCATTAAGTTCACCCGGGCCCACCTTTCAAGCCTGTTGAGGTCCCTCTGAATGGGATCCCTTCCTTCCACCATGTCAACTGCAACACTCAGCTTGGTGTCATCAGCACACTAGCTGAGGGTGTACTTGATTCCGTCGTTGATGTCATTGATAAAGATGTTAAAGAGCACCAGTTTCAAGACAGACCCCTTGGGGACACCACTCATTACCGGCCTCCACCTGGACATAGAACCATTGATGACCACCCTCTGTCTGCAGTTTTTCAACCAATTTCTTATCATTCGAGTAGTCCACCCGTCAAATCCAATTCCTCCAATTTGGAGATCAGGATGTGTTGGGGGACCATGTCAAAGGCCTTGCTCAAGTCCCGGTAAATTACACCGATCGCCTTTCCCTTGTCCACTAATGCTGTCACTCCATCATAGAAGGCCACCAGATTGGTTAGGCATGACCTTCCCCTGGTGTAGCTGTGCTGGCTGTCTCGGACCACACACTCATTCCTCATGAGATCAAGCATATCACTGAGGAGGATCCGTTCCTTGATCTTCCCAGGTACAGAGGTGAGACTCACCAGCCTGTAGTTGATACAGTGATACTTCTGACAGCCAAGCACTGTCTTCCAAAGACTAAAGAGTGAAAAAGGCAGGTAAAACTCAGGAAAACTTGTGCCTTCTTTGTTTGAAACTTGGCCTGATTAATGTTAGTGTATATCTTAGAGATCCATTAGAGAAGTTACTCACAAATTCACAATGGACTGATTTTATATTAGCATAGCTTTTGAAGCTCTGTTTGCTGAACTACATAAGCACAAACGATCAGCAAAGTAAATAAATAAATAAATAAAGTACCAAAAATAAATAAATAAAAGTACCACGTGGTACACATATCTACTATATCTACTTTTGATTACTTTGGTGGAGAGGCAGTTTCTCAGCCTCCCTTTTACGCACTTTGAAGCTTTCCAAAAGTAAAGCCACACTGTACATTGTACTTGCCAAGGTACCAATAATGAAGACTTAAGAATTGAAACACCAAAGTTAAAGTGGAATATAATCAGGGGTATTTATTTTGCAGACAGATAAAAAGATGCAAAGTAAATAGCAGAAGACTGAAAAAGAAATTGACAGTTTTACTAATTTTATGCTAGATTAAATAGAATTGAGGCACAAGGGAGTACTCATCAATTCCCCAGAGCAGAATATTCCTAGCTCATGGTCTTTGACAATGCCAAGAGGTTAGTACAGTTATCACAAAGTAAACCAAAGCTCATTTTAAAGTGTTCCTGTGGGAATAGAAGTCTGAGAGAATTATTATAGGTTTTGAAGACAGTGTTAATCTGGTCAATCAATTGAATATAATTTGGCTAAGTAACAAGAATAAATTGGTACAATACAATGAAATTTTATTAATGATTTGATTCTTTGATTCTTGCAAAAAAAACCCAAACATATTATTATATGCAGATATTGCATATTTTATATGCAAATAAATTGTAAAGGATGCGTACATTACAGTCTAAGTTAGATATAATAAAGGACTTCTTTACAAGGCATATGGAGGCAAATAGAGAGTGACATATCAAAGAGAAATGTATGAACTATTTCTACACGCTAATGTCTCATAAACAAATGATATGAGTATTCCAATTAGCCTGGCCTTGAATGCCTCCAGGGATGTGGCACCCACAACCTCTCTGGGCAATCTGTTCCAGCACCTCACCCTCTCTCAGTTAAGAACTTCCCTCTGAAAGCTAATCTAAATCTCACCTCCTTAGGTTAGAAACCATCTCTCCCCCCCGCCTCTCCCCCCCCCTTCCCTATTCTATCACTATCATTTCATTTTAAAAGTCTACCTTCTTCCTGATTGTAAATACTGGAAGGCCAGAATTAGGTCTCTGCAGTGTCTTCTCCAGATTGAACAAGCCCATCTCTCTCAGCCTTTCTTCATAGGAGATGTTCTCCAGCCCCCTGATAATCTTCACAATCCTACTTTGGACACACTTCAAGAGCTCAACTTCTTCTGCTTAGGGCCCCAGGCCAGAATGCAGTACTCCAAATTGAACTTCATAAGGTCAGAGGAGAGAGGGACAATCTCCATTCTTGCCCTGCTGACCTCTTTCAATGCAGTCTAAGTAACTGTTGGCCTTCCTGGTTGTAAACACATACTGCTGGCTCACATCAAGTTTATTATCCACCAGAACCCCAAAGTTCTTCTCTGGAGGGCTTCTCTCAATCAGTTCCTCTCCCAGCCTGTACACTTACCTAGGATTGCTGCAACCAAAGTGAAACTTCTTGCACTTGACCTTGTTGAACTTCATTAGGTTCTCAGGAGCCCACTTCTCAAGCTTACCCAGGTCCCTTTAGATAGCATCCCTTCTTTCTATCGTGTCAACTGCACTACTCAATCTAGCATCATCCACAAACTTGCTGAGAGTCCACTCAATTTCACTATCTATGTCAATGATAAAGATTTCAAAATGGAATCATGGGGAACACTGTTCATCACCAGCTGCCTTTTACACACAAAACTGTTGACAACAACACTCTTGCTGTGACCATCCAAACATTTCTTTATCCATGGAATAGTCAACTCTTCAAATCCATATCTCCCCAACTTAGACATAAGGATGCAGTGTGGGATCATGTCAAAGTCTTTGCAGAATTCCAGGTAAAGTATCTTAACATAGTTAACATAAATTCTAGAAAAAAAGTATCAGATAGATCTTTATTCTCTCTTCACATCTTGCCAAGCATGTAAAAATGAACCTTAAGTTAAAAGTAGTGAATATGCTTATCACATATTCCATAATTAATTGAAGTCTTGAAGAGGTTATCTCCTGTGGGCCAAAGATTCCAGCTGCATATTACTGTTATTTTCAAATCACATTGTTATTTAAATGAGAGTGAATAAGCAAACATTTAATCCATCTGCTTATGTTTTTGATAGAGACAATTAAGAGAAACACTCAAAGATCTGTAGTAATTGTTGAATTGTCTGTTCGCACTATGAAATTTCAATACTATTAACTGAGATAATGAATAGAATCACTTTCATAAGGCTTTAAAAGGAACTTTTTGGACATGACCAGTACTCCAAAACAAGTTTTTATAACAAAACAATGCAATTAATGTGATTTTCAGAAATTCAAGTGGATGAATGTTTTCCAGATGTTTCTAATTATCTGAACACCAAAGTCATTCTATGCCACTTCTCTAGTGTTCTATAATCTTAAGCAGAAGAGATTTGGAGGTTTGTTCATGTAAGTCACAAACAGAAATATCAGTAGAGCCACTTTGTTCTATATAGCACCTTTCCAGATTTTAGTGTGATGAACAGCTGAGCAAATTAGTATCTACAATCTTTGAAATAATTTTTGAAAGGCTAAAATTGTAGGACATCATGTTCTACATCATATTGATGGTGACACCCTTAATGGTAAGGAATCTTGATTGTTAAGCAAAAGAGAACAAGAGACTAAAACTTGGTCCTCAAGCTAAGTAAAACATATTAATTAGTGTCCAAAATCCTTAAGAATAATATCCTTGAGAGAAAAATTTTCTTGGAATAAACTATTTGAAAAGGTTGAAAGCAAAATCATAGATACAGATAATTATTAAGAAGCATGGACAATGAGGGTACTTGTTTGCAGTATAATTATTCAAAATTTGTGTCTAAAGTGTACCTTTCATTTCCAAACAATCCTATCTTGAGTGAATCTTGATGGAATACTGTTTCTAGTAAATTAAGCACAATATGTTATAGTGTCATATAGAAGTGGCTTTGCCATTATTAAACAAAAAAAACAAGGAGGAACATCACAAATCTCCCTTGTTCTTATCTATCTTGTTCTTATTTCCTAAACCTTGTTCCTTATTTCCATTGGAGATAGGCTTCACTTGAAGAATCTTAACTAACTACCAGTTACTTTGAACACATCTTTAAGACTAGCTGGAGCATTGCTTTCAAACACTTTTACTTCAGAGACCTGTTTACCAAGTATCAATAAATTTAAGTACAAAACATCAAGTGAAGATATCACACTGTTCCTTACTCAAATAATAATTTAGAAATCAGTAAGAGATAATATAAAGTCTTTTTCCTTCAGCCAAGTGACATATTTTCTTTTCCTAAGAAGACTATGGTAGGAAACAGCAATTGATGAACAAGCTAACAGCGTGTCTCTCACGCATTTTATTCAGTAGTGTGACATCTGCTACATTTGACTATCTGCAAGTCATAACATTTTTTACCACTTCTGCATAATGTTTTTGGAACAATATGAAGCATCATTAGTGTATTCCAGTTTCCAACATTATTGTCTCATGTCGCTTTATTACCATAATAAACTTGTGAATCATAGTAACTAACACAGTAGGACTCCTGTAGTGAATTCATTTTCATAACCTCGTTTGTTATCATAAATGTGATCCAGAAAACTGTAAAGTCAGCATTTCTATATAGCTTATTAATAAAGCACATTGCTGGGATGCATTAAAGCCTCAACAGATGTATTATAATGAAACATTCTACTTATAATTACACTTATGCTAACACTTAATAATAATTGGGCCTCTGTGTCTGTAGCTCATTTGCTCAATAGGAGATTTAGTCTTGTCAGAAGTAGCCATTTCCTCAGCAGGTGACCTGGTTGTAAACATAACAGAGTTTAAACAGGGCATGAAGTTAGTAACGGCATGAAAAGGGCAGATCTGCAGGTGGGGTTACCATCTGTGAAGAGGAAAATGTGAAATAATGAGATATATGGGCGTCTCTCTTTGTGGAAATCTGCTATCCAAGGGTGAAAAGGGGAGAAGCAAAGATAATGGATGAGAGAGGGAACAAGGTAGGTAGGTAAAGAAAAATCTTGACATTGAAGGAACAATTTGCTACATGAACAATATATAGGGCTATAATGTCAAGAATAAACAACTAGTTATATATATTCCAGTAGTGCTGCCAGCTTTTCTTCTAGTAGAAAATGAATTTGAGATAGAACTGGCAGTTCATTTTTGAACCCCAACTTTTTCTTCAAGAGTGACATCAGCAATCTTAGCAACAGACTATTGTCTGTTACAGATTTTTTATCTCTAGTAAAAAGACAGTGATTCAGTCTTATCTTAATTAAAAAACAACAGCAGCAGCCAAGCTACAAAACTATTCTTACACTCCAGAAATGTAACTGTATACTGTGGAAATTCTTATGATTCCACTATAGTAACAGCTTCTTAACAAGCAGCCAGCTCTGTTTCTTTTCTAGTATGCAAAGAAGTGCTATGCATTCAAGAATTTGCAGAAATGTAGACAACCTAAGTGCCTTATCATTACCATCCCTAACAAATTACCAGCTGCATAGGTGGTACACAATTTTGCGGCATGAATTGATGTTGCAGTCCTCATTGTTGTACCCAGTCAATATCTAGATCAAGGCTGTATCTGATTTTGGACTCATAGTGGAAAGATGAACAAGGTGGTACTTGGAATTTACTTAAAGTAGAAAAATCTTTATGTAGGATTATTTTTTTCACAGTATTACAAATAGGTTTAGAATTCATGTAGTGAGCTCTTTGAGACAATCTGTGGATCTGTGGAAATAATGACTGCACAAGCACATCCTCTTATACTATATTTTAGCTCTGTAGTCCAGTACAAAGAAGGTCTCTCACATCTTGTGAAAGACGCTTAAGAGCCACTTGAGCATTGTCAACTACTGATCTGTTGGACATGGAAAAAAATCCCCTCTATAGTAAATAAAGTTATTTGTAGATGTGGGCTGCTAGATTTGTTCCTTCTCAGTGTGAATATATGGCATGGGAAGAGGAGGATTGCTCTATTTCAAAACAGGGCATATCCTTTGTAGAATTTTCCATGGTAGTCAAGGACTCTGGCAAGAGGGAGGAGGAAGAATTTAGTTCAGTCTTAAATAATGGTGAATCTCTGAACTGTAAAAGGAGAGAAAGCCAACAGCTTGTCTGTAAATTCTCAGTAGCTATAATAATAAAGTAGAAATATTCAAAAAATTGTTTGCTCCTACGTTTGTTTTTCTTCATGACAAATTGTCTTGAAAGACTTTAAGAAGTAATCAGATTGGGAGAGTTCTGAGAACATAATGAGGGACCTCAGGAGGCTTGAAGTATTTAATTTGAAGCATATGGGGGTTGGATCTCTGAATGAGACATATATCCTGAAGTTGGGATTGCACTAGAAATGTAGAAACAGAAATAGTCATCTGCTTTGGCTTATAGATTTGTTTTCTGTTAGGATGACTGCTCCTTTGGAGATATTTATCCCTCTCCTTTGGGAGGTTTATACAACTATCTTAAACTGATGTTGACATGTCTAGGAGTATCTGAAGTAAATGCCACTGTAAGCATGCTACTGAAAGATAAGAATTAGTCTCTGGGAGAAATAAGGACAAAATCTGGCCTTCAGATACTGAAAGACCAGAAATGCAACCATATAGATCCAGTATTGATTCTTATCTCAACCTTTCAATGAAGTTCTGAATTAAATAATCTGAAAGCCCACATTGGCCTAAAATAAATGCCTTAACTCCCTAGGTGTATTTGTATCTCATGGAATACTTACAGCCTGAGATACCTAGAATCTTTTTTTTTAGTGAAGGAACTTGGGCTGTGTATGGCACTCCTACATAATATTCCCACTTAGAGCTAGAGTTGTGAAGCACAGTTGGTGATGCCTCAGAATTACTCTAGATCTGTTCATTTAAGCCCACGATATGCCTTTCTTAGGATACATGAAGGTCAAGATGTAAAAAAGCATGCTGATTATGTTTCTTTGAAGGAATTTTGAGTCAATCCAAAATTATTGTCAAGTAATTTTTTTAAAGGGTAGAAATAGTGTGTGTCACATATCCATAATGTCATTATCTACAGAAAGTATTTCTAAGGACAGATTCTGTGATAATCACTACAATGCTAAAAACAAGTAAATCAGCAATCTATACTTAATAAATGTTCACTCCTCCTCTGGGGAAGTTAGTAATGCAGTTTGCTTGCAGCAAAAAAAAAGTTTTCAAAATGTAGTTCTGAAGAATCAATTTAATTGTTTTTACTTCTCACTAATTTGATCTTTATTTTACAATTATATATTATTCGTTTTAAAAGGCAACATAAAGAGTGATAACAAGTATACTTAAATAGAATACAAAATAGCATATTTTTATTTCTGTCAGCTAAATTATTTTGATAATCAGTAGGAAAATGTACATATGACATTGATACATATAGCTTTGAAACGTGTATTTAGAATATTTGTTCTTTACTTTCTTCAGCTTGAGCATTTTTGGTATGAATTAGTGAATGACAAGAATAGATTGGTGTAGCATTACATGAAATCATACTTGCTATGATTAATTTTAGATAGGAAACAACCCTGTCATAAAAATGTCTTCCATCTGATCAAAATCATTTATCTTCAGGTTTGAATGATTAAACTCGATTTACCGAAGACATAAGCAAGTTGCCTTTTTTATTTCTGGCTTTCAGGTATAAGTGAAATATATCCGCAGATCTGTATAACACAATAGGGATTTATTTATGGATTTATGGATGTTAAAATATTTAAATGCATTCTTAAGATTTTTAGATTTAGGTCGACTTGCTCTATATAACACCCTTTTCGATGTCAGTGTCAGTTTTGATTGTCTACTCAGTAGACTAAGCATATAAGAAAACATTTTTTTTATCAGTTAGATCACTTCACTTAGTGCATTGTAATTCTCTAGCCAAACTCTCAATACTACAACACTAGAGTTCATACTTTATTAATTGATTATAAAGCTCTGTAATGCTTGGGTCCAATAGATCTCAATACATTTTTCTTCAGAATTCATAATGGGTTTCTCTCCCTTTGCTAGAAGAAATGAAAAATTATTAATTCAATAAATAGATTCTAGAAAATTTTATAGCTGAAAACATCTGTCAGTATGTTGTTAAAGTTTTGTTTTAATATTTAATCATTTGTGAAAGATAGGAAAGTACATTGTCCAAAAAAGTAATGAAAAGAAAATAGCTTATGTGCTTTACAGTTCACCTTTAATATAGAAATATAAAAGATTCTAAGGAAATTATCTGCCAAATTCTAGTGAATTTCAGGTTAAACCATCCTGTTACTTAAAACTCTTCGCAAGCACTTATTGTGTACTCACATTTTATAGAAAATTCATCCAGAGCCAGCCAAACATAGTCTGTTTTACTTTTGAAATAATATGTTACTCAATATATGTAAAGACATGAAAGTTCGAAGAGTATTTTAACTTTCTAAGTTACTAAATCACTTACTTAAAATATTTTCTGTTGTTTGTTGTTGTTTTTTTTTAGCAACTAATCTTTAAAGATCTGTTTTCTTTCAATGTTGATACAGCTTTCATTATATTTTCTTAATAACTGCTGAAGAGATGGATCTTATTTCTTCCTTTCATAGCTTGAAAGTAAAGGTGAATAATTAGTTACAGTTAACTTTGAAAATTAATATATGTATTTTAAAATCATATAGTATTCATGGAGTTGCATTGCTGTAATATGCATCAGAGTGATAAAACTTTGAAAATGAGCTTCTTAGATGTACAGAACCTGTCGCACTGCAAACAGTGATGTATCTTGAAGTTCTGAGGGAATTAATTGATGTAGTTGGTAAATCACTTTCGATATTTGAAAAGCCCATGGTGACTGGGAAAAAAAGGCAATGTCACAACTGTCTTTAAGAAGGGTAAAAAGGAAGACCCAGGGAACTAATGACCTATCAGATTCACTTCAGTGCTGAAAAAAGTTAGTGAAGTAGCATCTCTCAGGGTTCTGTACTGGAACCAATGCTCTTTCATGTATTCATCAGTAACACTGACAGTGGGATTGAGTGCACCCTCAGCAAGTTTGTGGATAACACCAAGCTTTGTGGTGCAGTTAGAACACTGGAGGAACAGTATTCCATTCACAGAGACCTAGGCAGGCTCAAGTAATGGGCCCAAGAGAATCTCATGAAGTTCAAGAAAATAAAGTGCAAGGTCTTACATCTGAGTTGTGGCAACCTCCACTATCAATAAAAGCTGGGAGATGTAAGGAAAGATCACAGCCTCGTCAAAAAAGACTTGAATGAAGTGATGGATGATAAGCTGAACATGAGCCAGCAATGTGACCTCACAGCCCAGAAAGCCATCAACAGAAACTTGATCAGCTGATATAGGGATGTGATCCTATCTATTCTGTGCTGGTGAGACCTCATCTATAGTACTGTGTCCAGATACGGAGTTCTCAGTAGAGAGATGTGGACCTGTTGGAGCATGTCCATGGCTAGGGACACAGAAATGATCCAAGGGATGGAACACTACCTCTATGCAGACAGACTGAGTGATTTTGGGCTGTTAGCCTGGAGAAGTGAAGGCTCTGGGGAGGCCTGAAAGTGGCCTTTTGCTATCTGAAAGAGGGTTATAAGAAAAAAGGGGACAGATTCTTTAGCAGGGTCTGTTATGACAGGACAAGGGTAAATGGTTTCTAACTAAAAGAAGGAGAGATATATTGGATATAAGGAAAAAGGTTTTTACAATAATGGTAGTGAAGCTCTTTAACAAGTTGTTCAGAGAGGTTTATCTCTGGACACATTCTAAGTGAGGCTGAATTAGGCTCTGAACAATCTTATTTAGTTTGTAGGTGTTTCTCTTCATTGCAGGGTAGCTGGATTAGATGACCTTCAAGAGTCTTCCTCCAAATTGAAGGAACTCAGTATATTTCATGTTCAACTTTTTTTGTCCATCAGGACCCCCAGGTCCTTCTCTGCAGAGTTTTTCTTAATCAGCTCTAGACTGTATTCATATGTGGGATTGCCCAGATCCAAATACAACTCCTTGCACTTGGCCTTGTAGAATCTCATTATGTTCCAGCAGGCTCACTTCTCAAGCCTGTCCACGTCCCTCTGGATGGCATCCCTTTCTTCTACAGAGTCAACCACACCACTCAGCTTGTACACAGACTTGTGGAAGGTATACTTGATTGTACTTCTGATATCAGTAATAAGGATGTTGAAGAGCACTAGTCACAAGACAGATCCCTGGAGAGCATCACTCCTCACCAGCCTCCACCTGTACACAGTGCTTCTGACCACAGTTCCCTGGCTATCATCCTCCAATCAATTGTTTATTCATTGAATAGTCCATTTCTCTACAAGTTAGAGATAAAGATGTGGCATGGGTTTGCATCAAAGGCCTTGCACAAGTCCATATAGATGACATCAGTTGCTTTTCCTTTATTCACTAGTTCTAGCATTCCATCTCAGAAGGCCACCAGTTTGGTGAGGCATATTCTGCCCATGGTGAAGGCTGGCTGTCTTGGTTCATTTACTCATTGTACATACATGTTTGCATAGCTTCTAGGAGGATCTGTACCTTGACTTCCGCACATAGGTACAGCTCATGGGCAAGCAGTTTTCCTGTTCCTGTTATCCCCTTCTTAAAAACAAAAGTTAAGTTTCCACTCTCCCAGTCACTGGGGATTCTGTCTGACTGCCATATCTTTTCTAATATGATGGAGAGTGGCTTGGCAGCCACATCAGCCAGTTCCTCCAGAACCCCAGGATGTAAGTTGTCGAGCCCCGTAGACTTGTACACATTCAGTCTCATGTGGCAATCTTGGACTTGCCTTTCTTTTACAGTGAGAGGGACCCCATTCCCCTGACCACTGGCAAGAGCTCAAGGATTTGAAAGACGTGGTAAGCCTGACTGATAGTGAAGGTTGAGGCAAAGAACTTGTTGAGTACCTCAGCCATCTCCATGTCTGTTGTAGCCAGTTCTCTCTTGTCTGTGTCTTGGTCTGTCTCTTCTGACTAATTTACCTATAGAACACCTTATTGTTATTTTTCACGTCCCTTGCCTAGTTCCATCTGTGCCTTGGCTTTCCTGATCCTATCTCTGCATGTTCAGACAGCATGCTTGAATTTCCCCCAGAGGCACATATCCCTACTTCTATTGCCTGTACATGTTCCTCTTTTCTTTCAGTTTGACCAGCAAGTCCTTGCTCAGGCATGCCAGTTTCCTGCCTCCTTTCATACCATATTACATCATGTGGAAAACTATAAGGATATGGGAGTTAGCTAAGAGTAGGCTGCTGCTTAAGCATTAATAGGCATTGGTTGGCAGGTGGTGAGACAGTCAGTTGCTAGTATAACATCAGTTAGCAAGCGGTTCTGTATGTTGGCTGGCAGATAGTAATTGTACTGTGAATATATATACATATATATGTGAAAAACTGTATATATAGTTATAGTTGCATTTTTGTTTCCCTTCCCCTTTTCTTTCTTAGTAAATAATTTTATCTAAACTTATGAGTTTTATTTTGTTTCCAGCTCTCTCCCTCATCCCATGGGGCAGGGAATGAGTGAACAGCAGTATGGTACTTAGCTGCCTGCCAGGTTAAACTACAACAGTAGTATATCAATGTTATTTTTTTAATTGAAAATATTATTTAAGGTTTACTTTTCTAGATTGAATGTTCTCTATTAAAATAGTGATTTTTTACAGAGAAAAAAATAAAATCAGAATCGGCTAAGTATATTTAACCATTAAATATTCCACTGACTTCATTGATGTATCTTTTGCAAAATACTCTGGAAAACATTATGTTAACATTCAAGATAACATTCTAGAATGTTCTTAAAATGTCTCTAACATATTGAGATTTTATAAGTATTATCTTTTTAGATATTTAGACTTTGCTATGCAGAGACTGAAAATACAAACACCAAAAGCTGATAATTCTTTTGATTACTTAACAAAATTATGTCAACTTTTTTCAAGCATCTCAGATTTCACATAAAATTCAGTAGAAGTAAAGTTTTTACAAGGTACACATATATTAAAATTATTATATTAACAACCACTCATATCAAAATGGAATGTTCCACTTCAGTGAGAATATGAATCTTAACAAAATATCCATACTTAAGGATGTAAGACCTAAAGAGCAATTTAATGCTTCCACAACTCAACACTTCTACTTTTCTGGATTATGTAAGTTAAAAAAAAAAAAAAAAAAAAAAGAAAAAGAGAGAGAGAGAAAACTTCAGGAATAAATATTTTACACAGATTTATTGCTGTGATAATTTCTTGACTTAATAGCAACTCTATTTGGAATATGCCTTTTAAAGTTTCTTGACTAACTCATAGCACACTGTTCTCACAGCATCTTAATTTTATATATATATATATATATATATCTTGCGTCAGAAATAAGTATATATGGATTGTTATTTATAGCAGTTTAATATTAATCTTTCAACTTAATAAGCGTTAAAACTGAATATGACAAAACAAGTTCACACTTCTTTCTCCTTCCAAAACACAAACAGTAAATCATAACCAAGTATAATTTCTGCTGTTATATATTGTAAAGGTTATGTTTATACTATGAGTTGTGAATTAGATTAATGAGTTCTCTCAGCACCATAAACCTCCTCCACCAACACAAGAGCTAAAATGCAATAAATCACTGTTTATGTTCAGATATTTATGGGACAGCAAAGATTTAGGATTCTTCTAACGGGAAAACTACATGAATGCAAGAAGAAAAAATTACAGCTTCTGTATGTTATGGTGGATGAACGGGATAAGAGCATGAACATTGTTCTCACTTCTCTAAAATAAAGACAATAATTTATTAAAAGCAATTTCTATAATAAAGCTTTTAGGCAATGCTTTGGTCAAAGTTGCTATGTACCAACCCAATATGTTTTCTTCTTTTGTACTGCTGAGGAACAAGACTATTAAATTCTACATCTTTTTTTATGTTAATCTTTTTGGTGTGTGGAAAAAAAAAATATCGATCCTGTGAGTGAGCTGCATTCATCATGCACTGGATACGTTAAAAAAGCTTTACATGAGCCTGAAGAGTATTACCTAATTCTTCACTATCACATTTGGGCATTCAGATTACTATGGATGTGATTTCTCAATGTACTCTTTATAGAAAAGTATTATATTTTCTGTCTTCAATCTTTCTTTCTAATTTTCTTTCATCAAACATACATAAATTGTTCTATTATCTATCTAATTTTTAAAGAATGTTTTTTTTTTCCTATTTAATTTTTAATGTCTTAAAAATATGAATTCAGAAATATTTTCATGAGAATTTTATGCAAATGCACATACCCTCAAAAGTTTATAGTAATATTTTATATTAATCGAGAAATACCTGAAACTATAAGAAGAACATATAGCAATAGTGGAACAAGTCGCTTTTCATTTATCCAGAATTAACACTGACAGGCAGTTGTTCAAAACAGCAAAAAAAGGGAGACATTCTTATCACATCACACTGGTAAATTTTGGAACTGATTGCTATAGATGGCAAAACTTATATGAATTACAAAAATCTACAGAAAAGTTCAGAAAAAAATATGCATCAAGATCAAAGATATAACTTGTGTTTTGGAAGTCTGTAAATTACTTTTATGAAAGTTAACAATCTATGTTAATGAAAATACTGTTTCAGGCTTCATATTCAACAGCATTATGTTATAACAGCCAAAGTATCTACTGTTTACTATCAACAAAACATGAAATTTTATGATCCTTTGGTCTGGATCTTAATTTACATTGTTTTACAACTGCTGTGTTCTACTCTCATATCAACTTGCAGAAACCAATCCACTGCAATCTCAGTTGAGAAACAGTAAAATAGCAGTAGTTACTATGTTTTTGAAATGAAAGTGAGTACAAGATCTTTTCTATAAATAAAATTTTAAATTTACATGATAGGTTGATAAAGAGTAAGGTTTTGAAGAAAAACAAATGACATATGACTCTTCTAAGGTGGATTTCTTTTTCAAAAAAAACTTTGAGAATCACAGTATTCCCAGAAATGTATTGCTATTTTATAGATACTATTTCAGGTTGATAACTTCTTAAGATCATCCATGTCTCTTTAAGAAAATAAATTTGCACTCTTAAAATCTTTTTTTCAAGAGGAAAATCAGTCTATTGTCAAGAACAATTAATTTCTGTTGCAGTTCTTTCTTCTTTGAACCTCCAAAAGAAGTTTACACATCATGCTCATTATTTAAAAGCACAAAACAAAATTATTTATTTAATGTCAATGAAAATTAATGAGACTTTCAGTCAATATATACCTCGGGATGCTACATCCACATCCTACAAGTACCTATTCCTATTCCTCTTCACTGACTGCAAAGAGAGTATATACTACAGTCTTCATTGAGATAGCCTATATGCAATCTACATGTAGCCAGATAATGTCTTCCACCTGAGGAATAGTATTATTTAATACAGAATTAAGAAGTAAAGTGTCTCATTTGGGAAGTAGACATCTGAGATCAGTGAAGTCCAGTCTAGAAGACTGCTATGGTTACACAGACAGTCCAAAATTAATTTTAAAATATATTTATTTGCCCAGTTAATCAACAATTCAAAATATTCTTCCTTAGATTTAGATCAATAACTCAGACTAGTGTTAGAAAAACATTAGCTCAAAAATTCTAGTGAGGTCTAATTCCCTGCACACTACAAGTCATCTAGTTACAGTAGTCATGTACTCGGTTCACCTTTCTTATTGGAAAAGAAAACGGTTACTTTAAGGCCCAGCAGATCAGAAGAAACAGAAGGATCAACAGAATATTTTCAACTGAATAATTAGTTATCCTGCTTATGTGATTGAACAGAATCATACTAAAGGGCTGATACTTCTTATCAGTTTTGAAACGAATTTTCTCCTTATAGATAGCATTTACATTAAAAAAAAAAAAAAAAAAAAAAAAAAAAAAAAGAGAGAGAGAGAGAGAGAAATGGGCACAACCATATATACAAGCTAAATTATATCCATTCTCTGGTGATTATGGGCTGGACATTCTCCCAGAAAACCCTTTGAGAATGAAATTCCTACTGCAAATGTAAAATGAAATTAATATTTAGCATTTGGAAAAAAAAATAAAAGTCAAATGCATTAAAAAAGGAAATCACACTGAAACAAGCTAAGCTCCAGTATTGACTTCATGCTATGATATACATACCGAATCATAGAATCACCAAGGTTGAAAAAAACCTCTAAGATCATCCAGTCCAACTGCCCACCTATCACCAATCTTTCCCAATAAACCGCATCCCTCAGTACATCTAAACTCTTCTTGAACGCCTCCAGGGATGGTGATTCCACCACCTTCCTGGGCAGGTTATTGCAGCACCTGACCACTCTCAGAGAATTATTTCTTAATGTTCAAACTGAATCTCCCTTGGCACAACTTGAGGCCATTCCCTGTAGTCCTATTTCTAGTTACACGGGAGAAGAGGCTGACCTCCATCTCACCACAGCCCCCCTTCAGGTAGTTGTAGAGAGCTATATGCCACTCTGAACTAATGCCTCCTATTTATTTCCATGAAAACTACAACAGATAAAACAATAACACTTTGATAGAGCAAATTCTCAGCTAAAAAACACTATTTTTTCAACATTGTCAACACCATTAACAGCTTCACGCAGAGAAGCTGATCAAGACACTCTTCATTTTGTGGTATGGCAGCTGTACATGGTTGTCTGGAACGTGTCTTTCATGTCACTGTCTCCACTGCTGAAACACACCACTCATCACCTCACTATAGTAACATCCACTGTTTGATCTCCATAAAAGTTCAGCAAATGTCGATGAATGCCAATATGTGCAATTTCTTCTGCATAGAGAAATTCTGTCGTGCACCTTTACTAACTTCCATGACAAATGCCATTCTGTCAGACTGCACCTCTGCTGCCATTTGTCACACAGCAACAAAGTTTAACAGAATATTGACAGGAAGGCTCAGCCTCTACCACCATACCACGAACATCTGCTTCTGACATCATGGGCTGACAAAATAGGAGTCATTCCTTTCAGAGCTGCCCTAGTATATCATAACCTGAGAAGCAGGACTCTCAATGGCAGCAAATCTCTTTCCAGAATAAGAGAGACTCCAGTGTGCAGTGTACTTGCTAGTACACAGTATGTAGACAGTGAGCCTAGGAGCCTAGAAAACCTAGGAGCAAACTCTCCTAGAATTACCTGTATGAGGGAACTAGCAGCAGTAACAATAGTAGCCAAGAAAAAAAAAAGAAATAGAACAGAGACCCTTTCTGTGCAACAACGTTTCTGCCCATGTTTCACACATTTGTTGGAACTATATCATGATAAAGTACTTAATCCACTCAAGCAAGAGTACTATGACATGCTGTCCTCTTTCAAAGATTTAATCCACCTTTCATGAAATATTAGGACACACACACACACACACACACAAAAAAAAAAAAAAAAAAAAAAAAAAAAAAAAATTATAAAATAATTTATAATATAAAATATTATAAAATAATAAAATAATATGCATGTTTCAAATTAATAGAATCATGGAATGGTTTGGTTTGGAAAGGACTTTAAAAACAATCTAGTTCTACTCCATCTATCATGGGCAGAGACATGTTTCACTAGATCACTTTGCTCAATGCACCTTCCAACCTGACCTTGAACACTACCATGGATCAGGCATTCACAACTCCTCTGGGCAACCACTCTAGTGCCTCACCACTCACATAATAAAAAATTTCTTCCTAATGTCCAATTAAATCCACCCTTTTCTAGTTTAATATTAGTCCTTCTCTTTTTCCTACACTGCCTGATAAAGTCTCTGTCCATCATTATTTAAGGCTTTCTCTAAGTACTGAAGGTTGCTATAAGGTCTCTGTAGAGCCTCTTCTTGTCTGCCTCAACTCTCAGAGAGTCTTTGTAGGACCAGTGCTCCAGCCCTCTAATTATTCTCATGGCTCTCCACTGCACTTATTCCAAAATGTACCTGTCTTTCTTATCCTGGGGATCCCAGATCCGAACACAGTACTCCAGGTGGGCTCTCACGAGAGCAGAATAGAGAGGGAGATTCACCTCCCTCAACCTACTGGTCACAATTCTGTATCTGTGTATGGAATTCCTTGACCCAAATGGAAGACTTTGCTCTTGAGCTTGTTGAACGTGCATGAGCTCGCCACTCAAGTCTATGAAGATCTCTCTGGATAATGTCTTTTTCCTATAACATGACAACTATACCACTTATCTTGCTATCATTTGCAAATTTGCTGAGGGTATACTCAGTGCCACTGTTCATGTTACCAACAAAGAGATTAGCCAGTCCTCATTCCAAACTCAGTGGAACACCACTCATCACTGGTCTTCACCTGAAAATTGAACTGTTGAATGAAACTCTTCAAGTGCAGTCATCCACACAATTCCTTATCCTCTGATTGCTCCAACTGTCAAATCCATCTCTTTCCAATTTGGAGACAAGGATGTTGTGCAGGACAGTGTCAAATGCTTTGCATAGGTCCAAGCAGATGGCTTCAGTTTCTTCCTTTAACTACCAGTGTTGAAACACATTTTAGAAGGCCACCAAAATTGTCAGGCTCAATTTGCCCTTAGGTGAAGCAACACTGAGTGTCATCAATCATCTTTTTGCTTTCCATGTACCTTACCATAGTTTCCATAAGGATCTTCACCATGATCTTGCCAGGCACAGAGGTGCAACTGCTTAGACTGTAGTTCCCTGGTTCTTTTTTTTTTTCTTTTTTTTTTTTCCCCCCATTTTAATAATGGTTTTTAAAAGTTTTCCCTTTTCTAGTCCCTGGGAACTTCACCAGACTGCCATAATTTTTCAAATATGATGGGTAGCAACTTAGCCTTTTCATCTGCCATTTGGTTCTAGACCCACCAATACATCTCATCATTTTATTACCAACATATATATAGAAGATTTTCTTTTTGACCCTGATGTCCCTGGACAGACTTAACTGTATCAGGATTTCAGCTTTCCTAATCTAATCCTAGGTGTTCAGACTGTTTCTCTGTATTTTTCCCAGGCTACCTTGATGAAAATGCAATTTTCATCAATATAGCTGACAAACTGTGTCAACACCAGCTCTTTATGTCTTAATTAAGAAACTTTTTAGTCATTTGAATATGCAATTACTCATCTCTGCAGATTTTCTATAAGAGTTTACCGCCCAGAATCTTTGAGTTTCTAGCATATAAAGGCTAGCAATCTATCCATCTCATTAAAAGCTAAGTTTCAGAGTATTTATAGATCCATCAAATTTCCAAGCTGTGCTTTTTTCCTGGGATGAGAACATTGTTATTACATTCATCATCCCCAGTATATGCCAGCAACTATCTTAGGCAATTTTCTCTCCAGATTTTTACAAATGGTTTGTTCATGAATGCTGACTTCATTCTTAACAGTTCAGCTAACTGTTAAGCTAAAATCAAAACAAAAGCTAAATTCCATAACACTGAAACTGTATTGGCTGGTTCTGCTTTTTTATTATTATTATTTTTATTTTTTTACCTTTTTCCAAGTAAAGTACTATTGCATTTTTTTTTACTATTTTGTATAAGAGAGAAGCAGTTTCTCTCATGATAAAGAAAATAAAGAAAAATATATGCCAAAGAGAGAAGAAAAGCAGCTTCTGTTTGTTGACTAAAATTCCAGTAAGTAACCTCTCTCAGTGTTGTGCTTTACTTCATTTACTAAACCTACAAAAGATGCTGTATTAAGTACATCAATTACAATCACACTAGATTTGATCCAGTAGAAGTTCTCATTCTACAGAGGTAAGGTCACACACAGAAGTGTTAAAATAAGAGGTCATTTAAATTCTATAGCAACAAGAATATCATTTTTTAAAAACAGAGATATATAGCTAGACTACTATTTGATATAACTCATGTTGTTTTGCTTAAGATTATTATGCCATTCTTCCTATTTTTCTGCCCTTTAGAAAGTGCTATGGTCAGAAAATGCTCTACTTCCATTTCTCATAAGGAAATAATTTTGTAAGACAACAGTTTCTTCCCAGTGTTTTTGTGTGTGTGTGTTATATGCATGAAGTATATCACAGTTTCTTTCTGGAGAATGAGGCTATATTTTTGGATAATGGAAATCTACATACAATTTAAATGCTCAGATATTCTCATTACATAACTGAGATACTACACTAAAAAGTTGATGTTGTGTGACATATTTTATAATGATTAATGGATGATCACTTGCAACTTGCTGTAGCTGAGCTGCAATACACCAATGTACTGATGGGTTAATAGGAGAAGGGATAGTCATATTACATATGCAGAATATACATTTCCATCTGAATTATTGTGACCATACTCTACCTATCCTATATTAGGTGACAAAATGGTAAGAGAACTGTCTAAGGTAGTATTCAAATAACTGCATTTCACTGTGAAATTGTGGATTATTGATACTTCATTGGAATTCCAGAATGGAAAGTTCATCCTCATTCCAGCTGTGTATATAGTTATTTACCATTTGGTGAACTACTGCTGTTATGTCATACATTAGTTTGGACTTGATTGTATCATTTTCTGAAGCAAAATCTGATAAAATATAGATTAATAGATAAAAACAGTAGGACAATTTGAAGCAAAGTGTGATAAAATCATATTGAAATCATACACTGGACGTTTTAATTATATTGAGTACCCTCATAAGAAACAGAATATAGAGTTTACATCACAGTCCTCTTTGTGAATCTTAGAAGAGGAAAGCAGGTGCAGTGTGCATTATATAAAAAAGTGATTCTGGTTTGATACAATGCTGCAGTAATATTTGGCCATACAAGGAACTTTGTGAAATGCATTTTCACCACTAAAAACTTTTGAATGAAATCAATTTACATTACTTTCTACATTTCTTACAGTAAAAACTTTTGGAACCAGCAACATTTAGAGCCTGTGTGTTATGGGGACATGAGTTTATCTTTCAGCCGATATTTTGAATTCTGCATCAGAAATTATCTCTAGATGATCACTGCTTTGTTAGTCTGAATTAACTGAGTCATCTAACTACTTGACAGGTTTTTAACACATTTATAAACTGGCAGCTGCAGGAGTGTCTCACTGTTAAAATTTCTTCCTACAAGAAACTTCTTAGAGTCGTCTTTCAGGATCTCTCATTTTCCCCTATGGCAATCCTTCCTGGGTCTACATAAGGGTCTTGCTGTGTTACTCGTTTCTTTTATCACACACTTCTTCTGGACAAATAATTATTAGACAGTTTGGCATATGGTTGTATGATAACAAGTATGATTAATTTTAACTTACTATAACTATCTGAAAGATGAGACTTCTAATGTAAGCTATTTTAGGTCTCTATGAAAGAAGAGAGAAATCAAAAGAGAAAGAAAGTGACATAACTGTGCTTAATATAGGTACTGAAGCTGGATAACACACACATTATGAATGGATAGAAATATTGTTAATTCAATTATGAAGTAACTTGGAATTTGCTTTCTGCAGTGTAGGCAGTGTTTTTTTTTAACAATATAATGCATCAATGGAACAAATTTAACCCAGTAGCATATATGGTGTTTCTTAATTTCCAAATGCATGAAGCTCAACACATATAAACCAGTAATCTGAATTATTCATTGGAAGATACAATGACAATATAGGAAGATTAGAAGACTTCTCAAAATCTTAGAACAGATTTTGTTCTCCCTTATATTTTCATAGAAACCACATTTGATATGAATGATACAGATAGTAAATTCAATATTAAATGTAGTCTGAGTCTGGCTTTTGTTTGTTGTTATTCTTGTATTATTTTCAATAAGCAGATCAGGTAACAGACTAAAATACAACGAGCATAATATAACTGTACTAACCCTCCAGACTTAAATTAGAAGCGACACTAAGGAGACAAAAAATACCTATGTGAAAAGAGAATCTTAATTGTGATCTAGTTGGTTTTATTAGACTTAATTAGGTCAGTGGAACTGACCTAATTTTTTAATTAATAAGTTGATTCGAAGAGACCACATGAATTGCCAGACTTTCATAAAACAGGCAAAATCATTACATTGTAGAGATTACGAAACAGTTTGCAACTACTATTTTTTCATTTAAACAACTAAGTTCTTACAGAACAGTTATAAACTATGTTACAGTGTAACCACAATGTAGGCGGTACTTATTATGGAGTTTATATAAATACAGTAGAATTTTTTTTTTCTCTACCAAGTTCTTTCATCTTTACTACATTGGAAAAGCTTATAGGTATATATATTTCTCTCCCTTTTCCTGTATATTTTTCAAATAGAAAGTACAGATAATTTTAGCAAACAAGGCACATGATCAAGACCATGGGTAAATTTCCCAGAAGTTTTTTTTTTCTAATAATGCCTTACAATCAGAATAGTTATTCTTTATAATCAATTCCACTGCTGTTATTTTAATTATTTTCACTTTTATGTTGCCTTAGAGAAGATTAAGTATTCCTAATAATTAGAGAACTTTTTAATTGGTTTTGAGTATTATAAATAAATCATCAAGATTCTTCCCTGAAAAAAAATAATTCTTTGTAGACCTGATGAACTATTTCATATTCCCACAGGAATTTTGAACTCACTTGGGATTTTACCACTAAGATAAGGCATAACTTTTTAATATCCCTTAAAATTTGAAAATTAGTGCCATACACAAATGGACAAGAGAAGCAGGAGCCTTGTCTGTCATAAATACTTTTGTACAGAGTGTATGTACCCCAGAAAGCCTAGAAAATATATATATTTTTAAATCCAGTTTATATAACTATCTTTATTTAAAATAAATTTTAGATTTCACATCACTGAGTGGTATGATTTTTTCTTGCAGCCACCTCGACATAAGTTCCCACGTGATAGCGTGCTAGTATGTGTTAGCGTATATTTTAAGAAAATGCTCCATATTGAAATCATACACTGGAGGTTTTAATTATATTGAGTACCCTCATAAGAAACAGAATATAGAGTTTACACCACAGTCCTCTTTGTGAATCTTAGAAGAGGAAAGCAGGTGCAGAACGACTCAAAACAGAATTACATCTGTGTAACTAATCAAAATTCCAAGTTTATGGACATTCTCTATAGAAGAAACCAAACACAATTACAAATGTCTTCCAGTTATAAGCTAAATGGTATTTATCACCATTGGAACTGGCTCACAGTGTTCCTATTACGAATCTTCTCAGCACATACGTTTATGATGTTGAAAGAACTCCATGATGTAACTCTACTGTTGACAATAATACCAGGACTGGATGCTTACCATGGGTTCCTCGTGGAATTAATTGATGATTAAAATGAAAACAAGATTTTCTTTAGAATTTTAGCACTTTCTTTGAATCATGTTTCTTCATGTCCCTGGGGGAAGCAAAATCACATGGTAGGATGCTTTCATTCATAAACCTCAGTATGTTTGCTAATGTCATTTTTTACTTTTCTCATCCTAACTTTTGACTGCATTACTTTCTAGTTGTCTTTTTATGAATACTTTGTTCATAATTCCTTTAGCAAGATAACCAAAAAGTAAATATGGAGAGAGAAGGAAGTGCAAAGGGGTAAAAAGTATATGCAATGTTCCAAATACCTAGCTGAAGTTTTAAGTTGAAGGTCGACAGTCAGAATTCCAGTACTTACTTCATCAGCTCATAATAACTACAATTTCCTAGTTATTAGCTCCACTGGAATAATAATGTTTTATTCTCTCACTTTTTCCTACAAGAAAGCAATGTTATGGTTTTTCTTTGTCTCAAAATGCAGAAGACAAAGATATTTTCCATGTTATCCTTTGCTACCTGCTATCTGTCCAGCCTGCTACTGTAATGTTACGTTTTGTATTTAATGACTTTCTTTTTCTTCTTTCTCATTTTCTTCCTTGCCAATTATTATGGCTTTTCTACACATTTCATTTTTAAAATTATTTTTACATCATATGCTATCTTACACTTTTAAGACAATAAAATTCCAGTTTCTTTTCTGTGTGGCAGATCAGTTCTTACAATATAACACCTCAGGAATTTGTTTGCTTTAATCTTGATTTAAAAAAAAAAAAAAAAAAAAAAAAAAAAAAAAAGGTCATCACAACTGTCTGCATTTACTGAACTAAATAAATTATCTATTAGAAAGAAGCTGTAAATAATGCAAGTAGGAAACGATAAGGTTCTATCGTACTCAGTGCTAACAAGAAAAATCAGAGAGTGTCAGTAGTGTAATCATGAGTAATTTTTGAAGGGGAAAATCTTCCATTCAAAGGTGAACTAACCACCCACAGACTAGAAGCTGCTGATATAGGACAGTAATTTGTAGCATATTTGTAAAGAGACATAAACACAGAGAAATCAATCCTTTTCTAGTCAGTTGAAGTGTTAATGAGGTAGGGGAAATTTCAGACATTTAAGGAAAATTTTTTTAACTGTATCTAGCATCATAGATATCAAGTTTATAAATATATATATATATTGTTTAATATTCTATGAACCTTGAGTGAATCAGGAATTAGATCTATTTTTTGCTATAGAAAGCTTTGCCAATTCACCATCAACTACTAGCATCAGTGTAAAGAGTTCACAGATGCTAAGCTCTGCTATGCCTGTTACGATAATTTTATCAGAAAATATGGGGTTCAGTGCAGAGATTCAGTCTATGAGTTCTGGAATGGTATAGAGCTACCCAGAGAGGAATGGAGAGGAATAAGACCTTTTCCAATGGTCTGTACTTTAAAGGAACTGAATGACTCTAAAGTTGCAACTGTACAGTAACTGGAATAGTAATTTTTTGGCTAGTACTACCTCAAGCAGTAGACTTGTCCCTGCTGTGCGAATAGCAACTGCCAAAATCAATGCTCATTTTCAGCCACACACAAAAAGCTCACCTTTGAGCCAGTTTGCAGAACAATGGACCAAGGAGGTCAGTAGCAATAAGAAGCTTAAAAACAACCATGAAGAACTGAGTTTCTCCTCGTGCTGTTCTGCAGCTCTTTCCAATTCTCTCTGTCAAGATGGGCACATTTAAAAAGAAAAGAAAAGAAAAAAAAAAAAAAAAAGCAGAGAAAATTTAGAATTACTGCAAAGACTCCAGCTGAACCAGGTATCTAAGTACACTATCTCACCAGTAAGAAAATGAGCTCCTGATTCACAGAATAATATGCTATTGTGTTCCAACCAAAATTTTTATCATCATTACTCAGAGACAATTTAAAATATATATAAATGTACATAAGAGTTCTAATTGCAATGTTCACCAACAAATGAAAAAAAAAAAACATATATTTCAAATATACAGTTTAAAAAACCACACTTTTTTACCTACACTATACTCTCTGTAATGTTCTTTTTCTACATGGTAAAGAAAAATTAATAAGGATTACCTTATTCATGGAACAATATACGACAAATGAAACATCAGAATAATAGACCTCTGTAGCAGATCATATTGTAATGCCTGCATTACATTGCTACAGCCTAAGATTTTTGTACTACATCTTCATTTTATATGCAAGGTTGATAATGATAGTGAATATAATATATTTTCTTTGGATTTGCTGCAAGCCTTTGATCAAGTTTTACATGACAGGAAACAGCTTAACGCTACAAATTTGAAAGATCCATATTAAGACACACAAAAAGGATTAAAAAAACTGGTTAAAAAATAGACTAGTGATTATGTTTTGGTCCTGCACCGGGGTTGGGGCAATCCCGAGAATTGATACAGTTTGAGTGGAGAATGACCTGAGGAGAAGGATTTGGGGGTGTTGACTGATGAAAAACTCAATGTAAACTGGCAATGTGAGCTTACAGCCAAGAAGACCAACCATATCCCACGCTGCATCAAGGGAAGAATGACCAGTAGATCAAGTGAGATGATTCTGCCCCTCTGCTCTCGTGAGATCTCAACTGGAGTACTGTGCCCCATTCTGGGGCCACCGACACAAGAAGTTGTTGCAGCAGGTCCTGAGGAAGGTCACAGAGATGATCAGAGGGCTGGAGCACCTCTCCTATGAGGACAGGCTGAGAGAGTGGGGCTCTTCAGCCTGGAGCAGTGAAGGCCCCATGGGGACCTAATAGCGGCCTTCCAGTACCTGAAGGGGGCCTACCTGAAAGCAGGAGAGGGACTTTTTATAAGGGCATGTAGTGACATGGGGAAATGGTTTTAAACTGAAAGAGGATAGACTTAGACTAAATATTAGAAAGAAATTCTTCACTGCAAGGGTGGTGAGACACTGGAACAGGTGGCCCAGAGAGGTTGTGGATGTCCTTTCCCTAAAGGCATTCAAGGCCAAGCTGGATGGGGCTTTGAATATGGTCTAGTAGAAGTTGTCCCTGTCTATAGCAGGAGGATTGGAACAAGATGAATTTAATGGTCCCTTCCAACCTGAATCATTCTATGATTCTATAATTCTGTGATAATTTGTGAGGCATGGGACCACTGCTGCTCTCAGGGATGGTAGCAAGTATGTTAGGCAGTCTGAGTTTATGACTAGGATTATGACTATGAAAAGTTATTGTCTCCACATGTGCTTAGTACATTCACTTTCCACTCACTTTCTCATGACCTGTATCATGATCACTAGTGCTGTCCCCAAAGTTCTGCCATGGGGCAGAGGAGAGATAAGAATATGTTATATCACTGAATTTCCTCTCCTGGGTGAAAATCCATCAGTGTGCTCTGATGTCAGTCTGTTAGTTTATAGCACTGAAAAGAAATATATCAATATAATTACATCAAAGTCTATAGGCCTTTAAAAATGTTTGTTCTAAAAAAGTTTTTTTATTTTTATTTTTCACATTCATTTTTGTGTATGTCTCAAATGAAAAATAAGCTGATAAATCCACATGCTAAGATGTAAATAAAACTAGGCTACGTATCTTTACAGCTTTTTCAGGACAACACAATATATTGACCTTTTGCTTTCTTTTGAGTTTTATCCAAATTAAAGATTTGGAGATAGTAAACATGGTGAGAGCTGTGGCATTCCTAATTTAAGGTAGAAATATATTTCTGAAATATCCAATTATTTGTAATTTTTGTAGCGTTTCTCACACTTGAAAACTTTTCCTTCCCATAGCAGGACTTTCCACCATAACTCTCCTGGAATGAACCAAATCAAATTGGTTTTGTAATCTTAATATATCACTGCACACATACATATTCATACACACATTCAAAGAAAGCCTGCTACGTTTGCTTCAGTTCTCCAGCCCAAGTAAATAATAAATGTGAGAATAAAGATTGTCTACAATCTTTGAAGGTGTCTGCCAATTTGTCACACAAAAATATGTCTCCACATGCTATGCAGCTCATGCACGGTGTCTCTCACCCAGTCATGATGGCATTCAATCTGTTGCCTACAGATATTCTGTCCTGTTCTTTCACTGAAAATCTTATGTGCCATTAAAATCATATACATGTTGTGATGGGTTGACCTTGGCTGGCTACCAGATGCCCATTCAACTGCTTTCTCACTCCCCCTCCTCAAGAAGACAGAAGGAAAAAATAAAGTGGAAGAGCTCATTGGTCGAGATAAAGAAGAAGAAAACAGTTACCAGTTGCTATCATGTTCAAAACACACTTGACTTATGGAAAACTAATTTAATCTATTTTCATCTAAAACAGAGTTGGCTTCTCTCCTTCATTCTCAACTGTTCCACTTTCCATCCTCACACAGGGTGATGGTGACTGATTGTGGTCAGTCTGTAACAGTCCCTCTGCTGCTCCTTCTTTTTCTCTCTTTCCTCCTGCTCTAGCATGGATACTTCAAAGGCTGTAGTCCTTCAGGATAAAAGTGCTCCAGGGTGGGCTTTCCACTGGCTACAGTTTCCTACAGAGTGTTATCACCTGCCCTCCAGCAGCTGCAGAATGGATACCTTCTCTGACATGGTGCAAGGTGGACCTTAGTGGGCTACCCTGTGTCAAAATTGGCTTCTCCACTAGTTGGAGGGAAATTTCTGCTCCAGGGTCTGGAGCACATCTTTATCTCCTTCTCTAGCCTTGGCGTCTGCAGGACTGTTTCTTACATTTTTTCCTCACTACTCATTGACTATGTGACATTTTCTTATCTTTCTCAAATATGGTTCTCCTTTGGCTGCTGTGTCCAGCCATATCGTGTAGTTGGAACCATCTGGAATCAGCCTCATCTGTCATAGACAGCCCCTAGTCAACACACATGTTTACTTCTCATGTGCAGAATATCTTTACTGCATAGGCGTATTAAATCCAACAAATCTATCTACCTATGAAGTTCTATCTCTACTATGAGCAGAGATCATTTGTATATTGATTGTGAAGAAAAGCTGACTGGGATGTGTGATAAGTATAGCTGATACTTCTGAATGTTTAAAATTTGTGGATATTTCTTGAACAACAACAACAAAAAAATTAGAATAGAAAGGAGAGCTATAATTGTGATAATCTTCTTGTTCAAAGATCAGTGCAACTGAGCACTTATATATTAATAGTCCAAGTTCAGCATAAATTTTCCCTTTTCTTTTAGTTGAGTTTTTCTTGTGAAAGCATGTTCTTCTTGAATACCAAAAAAGATTCTCCTTACTTCCAGATGCTTACTAAAGTTTTTCAAAAGTGTGATGTTTATACATTTTAGTTTTTAATGTTATGTACTATGCATAAATATTCCTCTCATCCTTGTCTCAGTCCAAATAACATCCTCTCATGGTGAGTTTTATTCACCAACTAATACTTCCTCTTTACACAAAGGACTTTTTTCTTTGCTTTACTTTTTAGTCTGTTGATTTTCAGTACTGTTGGCTGCTCATCAGTCCTTGCATGTGAAAACAGAGAACTTAAGAATTTAGTTTATCTTTTTCTTTATGTTATTGTACGTCTTCCTTTTAATTAATTATCAGCCAGAACTGCACTGTTCCGTGGCTTTTCTCAAAAGCCTCTAGGTAAATATCTCTCTGCTCTGCTTGCAATGGATATATTACAATTTATCCTGGAGAAGTATCCCCAGTTCTACTGAGGTTAATTACTTTAGATAGGTTTTCTCAGAAATTGCCTTACAATATATTATTTTGGATTTCTTGTAATCACAGGGCAGATGCTTTCATCTCAGATTTTCCATGAGATCAGTGTCCTCAATGGTCTTAAACCTAAAGGAACAGCAGTATGCAGAAAATTGAAATTAGCTCATATAGGCCCAGATTCTATGCATATGTTACCTCATGGAAGCTGGAGGCATTTAATCATTCCTATCATGGCTGACATTGTCCAATCTGTTTTTTAATTAAAAATAATAATAAATAGAAAAGAGAAGCGATGAAACAGCAGAATGTTTAATAGCAAAGGCCACAGAAGAATGTTGTATTTTAACACATAACTGTAATTGAAGAAGGATCTTCTTCAAATAAGATACAGAGAGAACATTGTTAGAGGTTTGATTAAACCCCATCAAACTCAATAGGGTAGGATAAATTACATCTTTTGTCAAAAATACTGGAAATTATTGAACTTAATAGAGAAAATTCCAAATTGAAACAAAATAACAGTAGTAACTTACTCACTTGATTTTTTTGTTCAGAAGACTTCCAGAATCTAATGTTTGTGTTGCAGAGGTCAAAATGAAGTGAGAAGGAACAAGAAAAGAGAACAGATGAAAATGGAGGCAGGAGAGTGAAAGGAATGGTTCAAACACCTGATTAATAATAATTCTGAGAAAGTGCTATAAAAATATTTTGAGGTTTGAGCAAAAGAAAAATGTAAAACGGGAAATTGTCTTTTGTCATTTCATTTCTATGCCATTTCATACAATTCGTAAGTCAATATTTTGAATGATTTTCTTTGGAAATAGAGACATCACTTGCACTGGATCCTGACAATTGAAATAACTTACAACTGCTCAAACTGTTATGCGTCTCACTTTAAAAGGAGTAATATTAAAATTTAAATGAAAATCAAGTAATACAGAGATGTACATTGGTTTCTCCAAAAGTAATGCTTCCTATTTATTTCCATGGAAGCTAAAACAGATATAAAGAGTACAATAACACTATTTGTTAAAGCAAATTCTCAGCTACAGAACACTATTTGTCAACATGGTCACCACCATTAGCTGTGCATTTTTGCCAGCAATGAACAAGAGCCTGCATGCCCTGCTTATAAAAATCTGCACCAGCAGAGGTGACCCACTGTCACTGTTTCCACTGCAGATATGCACCACTCTCCACCTCACTCTGCTCACAGCCACTGTATGGTCTCCATAAACATTCAGCAAGCATCAATGAATGTCAATGGATGCAATTTTTTTTTTTTTTTTTTTTTTTTTTTTTTTTTTTTTGCATGAAGGAATTCAATGATACACTTTTGCTTCATATCCATATTGATGTCAGATGCTATTTTGTCAAACTGTCCCTCCACTGACACCTGTCACACAGCAACAAAATGTAATGGAATATTGGTGGGAAGGTTCAGCCTGTACAGCCATACCATCAATGCCCGTTTCTGACATCACGAGTCAACATAATATAATAGGAGGTGTTAAATTTGAAGCAGCCTTTATGCTTTCCTTCATAAGGGAAGTATATGAAGGGGAATAAAAAATACTTTTCATTCCAAAAATGTATCTGTCAAGAAAATCAGAATATTTACTAAGTACATACTTGATAAACGTAAAAAAGTATAAAAGAATAATATTTTCATATTACCTCATCAATGGGTTGCATCCAGGTTACAGAATGCTGGAATTTCAAGTTATACTTGAAATATTGTTATGAACAAAAGAAACATCTCACATATGCAAAGCCAATGATGCATTATTTCTTAATTAAAGCCTTAACAAACAAACAAACAAACAAATATTCCAGTTGCACTGATTTTTTAGAATTATCAAGTGAAATATATACAAAACCTGTGCAGTGTCTGCCCCATGAGGATGATTACAGGGCTGGAGTACCTCTCCTACGAAGACCCTGAGAGAGTTGAGGCAGACAAGAGGAGGCTCTACAGAAACCTCATAGCAGCCTTTCAGTACTTAGAGGAAACCTACAATAATGATGGAGAGAGACTTTATCAGGCAGTGTAGTAGTAATAGAAGGACTAAACTAAAAGAGGGGAGATTTTGTTGGACATTAGGAAGAAATTCATTATAAGAGTGATGAGGCAATGGAACAGATGCCCAGAGGAGCTGTGAATGCCCCTTCCCAGAAGTGTTCAAGGTTAGGTTGGAAATGCATTGAACAAACTTACCTAGTGGAATATTTAATTGACAATTTTAACCCACTACCAGAGGTTTAAAAGGACTTATGTCAATGATATCTTATATGATTTTCAAATAGACTTTCCAAACCTGAAAGTCGTATTCACTTCCCAATAACAGTAGTAGTTTTAATTATATTATTTACTTTGTCACAATTCATAGAATCATAGAATCTCCAAGGTTGGAAAAGACCCACAAGATTACCCAGTTCAACCATCCACACATCACCTATAGTTCTCACTAAACCATGTTTAGTGAATAAACAACACAGTGTTCAATTCCTTGAACAGCTCCAGGGTCTGTGACTCCACCACCTGGGCAGCCCATTCCAGTGCCTGACTACTCTTTCAGAAAAGTAGTACTTCCTAACTTCCAGTTTAAATCTCCCCTGGTGCAGCTTGAAGCCATTCCCTCTAGTCCTTTCACTAGTTACATGAGAGAAGAGGCTGACACCCAGCTCACTACAACCTCCCTTCAGGTAGTTAGAGAGAGCAGTGAGGTCTCCCCTGAGCCTCCTCTTCTCCAGACTGAACAATCCCAGCTCCTTCAGCCACTCCTCATAAGGCCTATGCTTCAGACCCCTCATCAGCTTTGTTGCCCTTCTTTGAACTTGCTCCAGGGTCTCAATGTCTTTCTTGCAGTGAGGGGCCCAGGTTGTAAATTGTAAATATCTTATGATAAATATAGTCACTTTAAAAAATTTCTAAGATCTATTTGATTTGCTATGATTCCTTTTTCTTAATTAGCATTAATCATAGCATCAAAGAATAGTTTGGGTTGGAACACTGGCAAGTTTGCCAGCCACTACATCAGGCTGCCCAGAGCCACATCCAGCCTGGCTTTGAATGCCTCCAGGGTTGGGGCATCCACAACTTCTCTGGGCAACCTGTTCCAGTGCCTTATCACCTGATGAGTAGAAAATTTCCTACTAATATCTAGTCTAAATCTCTGCTCATATAAATTAAAATCATTCTCCCTTGTCCTATCACTATCAGAATGTGAAAAGTTGGTCTCCCTCCTGTTTCTAAGCTCCCTTCCCTTTAAGTACTAAAAGGTTGCAATGAGGTCTCCCTGGATTCTTCTTTTCTCCAGTGTGAATAAGTCCAGTTACTTTAGCCTTTCTTCCTAAAAGAGGTACTCCAGCCCTCTGATCATCCTGATGGACCTCCTCTGGACTTGCTCTAACAGTTCCACATATTTCTTGTTCTGAAGATTCCAGAGCTGAGTGCAGTACTCAAGACAGGTAACATGAGGTTACAGTAGAGGGAGACAATCACCTCGCTCATCCTGCTGGCCACCCCTCTTTCAATGCAGCCCAGGTACAAATGGCCTTTTGGGTTGCAAGGGCACACTGTTGACTCATGTCCTGCTATTTCATTCACTGCACTACTTGGTGAGGGGACACTCAATCCCACTGTCTATATGATTGATAAAGATATAAAACCGAAACATGGTGCACACCATTCAACATCAGCCACTACTTAATACCAAGCTGTTGACCACAATCTTTGGCTGTGGCCATTCAACCAGTTTGTTATCCACTAAATAGTAAACTCTTCAAATCCATATCTCTCCAAAATAGAGATAAGAATATGATGTGGGACAATATTACAGGCTTTGTAATAGTCCAGGTAGCTGACATCGGTTGACCTTCCTTTGTCCACAGATGCTGTCACTTCATCATAGAACATCACCAGATTGGTCAGGGACAATCTGGCCTTGGTGAATCTGGGCTGGATTCATATCACCTCCTTGCCTTACATGTGCGTTAATAACACTTTAATTACTAATATATAAACAGTTGTGCTTTTTAATATACAAATTCTATTTAGAAAAAACCTCAAGTTCAGCAGGTGAACAACAAATACATTGTTTTATTCAATACTTTATGCTATTATTCTTTTATTAATCATGACTACACTTCAAGAAATAAAGGTAGTTGCTGATTAA